>NC_135903.1:13613489-14011458 GCF_964194155.1 Cetorhinus maximus | reverse complement strand
AAAAAAAAAAAAAAAAAAAAAAAAAAAAAAAAAAAAAAAAAAAAAAAAAAAAAGTGCATGTCATGAGTACTCACCCATCCTGAGGGCGAGTTCTCATGATTTGATCCTCCCACTCTGCTGAGTAAAACTCTCTCCTCCGGCTGTTTTCCTCCTTTAGTGAGGAGTTGAGAGTAGCAGCGGGTGACAGCTTCATTTCTGCTCGGGATCCCCTCGCACTGTCTGTGGTGATCGGCTTCGGACGATGAGTTTGTGTGTGGGGAGCGGCGGTGCTTTATATAAGCCCAGGGGGCTATTTTGGGGGATGTTATCACCGCCCGGATTCCGCACTCAGTGACAGCGGTTCCGAGTTAAACTAAGACCGGGAATGGTACCGGATTCTTCGGGAACTGGGTCAGCTCCTGGGTTCTGGGTCCCAGTCCCTGTCCTGAGACTGGAATTGTATTCAGAGAACCATAGCACAGGAGAAAGCCATTCAGCCCATCTGGGCTTGCCTTATCTTTAACCCTTTTCAAGTATTGAATCAATTCCCTTTTCCAGGCGATGTCACGGGGTAAGGACGGCAGATTTCCTTCCCTGAAGGACATTAGTGAACCGGGTGGGTTTTTAACCAACAATCGACAGTAGTTTCATGGTCACAGGACCAGCTTTTTGTATTCCAGATTTATTAACCCTGGTGGTGGGATTTGGACCCACGTCACCAGCCTGGGTCTCTGGATTACCAGCCCAAGTGACATTACTACTACACTACTACCAACCCTCACGTAGAGGGGTATATAGAGGGAATGAGGTACAGAGGGAACACAGTACAGAAGGAATGCAATTCAGATAGAACATGTACAGGCAGAACACAGTACAGAGGGAATGAGGGACAGGTGGAATACAGTAGAGTACAGTACAGAGGGAGCACAGTAGAGAGGGAACATGGTAAAGAGGGAATGAGAACATAAGAAATAGGAACAAGAGTAGACCATTCAGCCCCTCGAGCCTGCTCCGCCATTCAATAAGATCATGGCTGATCTTATTGTGTTTCGATTTCCACATTCCCATCTACCCCCGATAACCTTTGATTCCCTTGCCTAACAATAATCTATCTACCTCTGCCCCAAAAATATTCAATGACAGGTGATTTCAACTTTCCCAACATTAATTGGGATAGACATAGTGTTAAGGGCTTGGATGGAGTGGATTTCTTGAAATGTGTACAGGAGAACTTTTCAGGTCAATGTGTAGAGGGTCCAACAAGAGACGGTGCATTGCTGGACCTAATTCTGGGGAATGAAGCCGGACAGGTGGCTGAGGTGGTGGTGGGGGAGCATTTTAGTGATAGCGACCACAACATGGTACAATTTAAGCTTGTTATGGACAAAGAAATAGACAAGTTGCAAAAAAATGT
Source organism: Cetorhinus maximus (assembly GCF_964194155.1). NCBI lineage: Eukaryota > Metazoa > Chordata > Chondrichthyes > Lamniformes > Cetorhinidae > Cetorhinus > Cetorhinus maximus. The sequence continues at coordinate 14,010,065 of NC_135903.1, read as the reverse complement.
TTTGGATTGGGGGAGAGCGGATTTTAGTAAAATAAGGCAGGATCTGGCCAAGGTAGACTGGGAACAGTTACTTGTGGGGAAATCTACAGAGGAACAGTGGGGGGTGTTCAAAAAGGAAATGGGGAGGGTACAGGCACAACATGTTCCCTCCAGGGTGAAAGGAAGGAGTAACAAGCCCAGAGAACCATGGATGACCAGAGATATTCAGGATACAATGAGAAGGAAAAGAGAGGCTTTTAGCAGGTACAAGGGAAGCAAATCAGCAGAGGCATTAGTGGAGTACAGAAAGTGCAGGGTGGAGCTTAAGAAAGCAATTAGGAGAGCAAAGAGGGGATATGAGAAAGCTCTGGCTGGTAAAAGTAGGGAAAATCCCAAGATATTATATGTATATCAATGGGAGGAGGATAACCAGGGAAAGAGTGGGGCCCATTTGGGACCAAGGGGGCACTCTATGGGTGGAGCCAGAGGACATCGGTAGAGTGTTGAATGAATACTTCACATCCATCTTCACCCAAGAGAATGAGGATGAAGGTATGGAACTTGGGGAGAGAGACTGTGAGGTTCTTAAGCAAATTGATATAGGGAGTGACAAGGTATTGGAGGTGTTGGCAGGCTTAAAAGTGGACAAATCTCCAGGTCCGGATGATTTGTGTCCCAGACTGCTGAGGGAGGCAAGGGAGGAGATCGCAGGGGCTCTGACCCAAATTTTTAATTCCTCTCTGGCCACGGGAGAGGTGCCAGAGGACTGGAGAACTGCTAATGTGGTTCCGCAATTTAAGAAGGGTTGTAGGGATAAACCAGGGAACTACAGACCAGTGAGTCTCACGTCAGTGGTAGGGAAACTATTGGAGAAAATTCTGAAGGAGAGAATCTATCTCCACTTGGAGAGGCAATGTTTGATCAGGGATAGTCAGCATAGTTTTGTCACAGGGAGGTCATGCCTAACAAATTTGATTGAATTTTTTTAGGAGGTGACCAGGTGTGTAGATGAGGGTAGTGTAGTTGATGTAGTTTATATGGATTTCAGCAAAGCCTTTGACAAGGTCCCACATGGGAGACTTATAAAGAAGGCAAATGCACATGGGATACAGGGTAATTTGATAAGGTGGATTCAAAATTGGCTTAGTTGTAGGAGGCAGAGGGTGATGACAGAAGGCTGCTTTAGTGACTGGAAGCCAGTGTCCAGTGGCGTACCACAGGGATCTGTGCTCGGTCCCCTATTATTCGTCATTTATATAAACGACATAGGTGACTATGTGGGGGGTAGGATTAGTAAGTTTGCAGATGACACAAAGATTGGCCGGGTGGTTAACAGTGAGGTTGAGTGTCTTGGGCTACAGGAGGATATAGACGGGATGGTCAAATGGGCAGATAAGTGGCAGATGGAATTTAACCCTGAAAAGTGTGAGGTGATACACTTTGGAAGGAATAATTTGACAAGGAAGTATTCAATGAACGGCATGACACTAGGAAGTTCTGAGGAACAAAGGGACCTTGGCATGTGTGTCCATAGATCTCTGAAGGCGGAGGGGCATGTTAGTGGGATGGTGAAAAAGGCATATGGGACACTTGCCTTTGTCAATCGAGACATAGATTACAAAAGTAGGGAGGTCATGTTGGAGTTGTATAGAACCTTGGTGAGGCCACAGCTGGAGTACTGTGTGCAGTTCTGGTCGCCACATTATAGGAAGGATGTGATTGCACTGGAGAGGGTACAGAGGAGATTCACCAGGATGTTACCTGGGATGAAACATTTAAGTTATGAAGAGAGGTTGGATAGACTTGGGTTGTTTTTGTTGGAGCAGAGAAGACTGAGAGGCGACATGATCGAGGTGTACAAGATTATGAGGGGCATGGACAGGGTGGATAGGTAGCAGCTGTTCCCCTTAGTTGAAGGGTCAGTCACGAGGGGACACAAGTTCAAGGTGAGGGGCAGGAGGTTTAGGGGGGATGTGAGGAAAAACTTTTTTACCCAGCGGGTGGTGAGGGTCTGGAATGCACTGCCTGGGAGGGTGGTGGAGGCGGGTTGCCTCACATCCTTTAAAAAGTACCTGGATGAGCGCTTGGCACGTCATAACATTCAAGGCTATGGGCCAAGTGCTGGTAAATGGGATTAGGTAGGTAGGTCAGGTGTTTCTCAAGTGTCGGTGCAGACTCGATGGGCCAAAGGGCCTCTTCTGCACTGTGATTCTGTGACCCCCGCCTCCACCACCTTCTGATGCAGAGAGTTCCAAAGTCGCACAACCCTCAGAGAAAAAATTCTCCTCATCTCTGTCCTAAAAGGGCGACCCCTAATTTTAAATCAGTGGTACAGAGGTGAACGCGGAACAGAGCTGAACGTGGTACAGAGGCGAACGCAGAACAGAGCTGAACGTGGAACAGAGGCGAACGCGGAACAGCGGCAAACGCGGTACAGAGGTGAACGCGGTACAGAGGTGAACGCGGAACAGCGGCAAACGCGGTACAGAGGCGAACGCGGTACAGAGGTGAACGCGGTACAGGAGATGTGCAACGACACTACATGGCACAATCCCCTCAACAGCTTGTTTCAGAGGTATGGAGACAGTTTGCCGCGTTTGCCAAACACAAATATTATCAAGAAGATACTTTCTGCAGCAAATCTAATAAAAGGTGAAATGTGCAAAATGTGTTGAGCCTGTGTCACGTCAAGAGTCTCTTCAATCACATTAGGACAGTGAATGTTCAATTAACCCCAACTGGAAAATGTTCTTTAGCAATGAGACACGCTCCGTTTTCTATTTCAAGCAACACAATTCAGCTTCTGACAATTTTCTTATCTATAGAAATCGATAACTGTATTATTTCCCAACTCTGTTTTCTATCTGTTGTTTGTAAGTCCAGTTAGATTGAGATGTGTGAGTGCAGGAAATGTGTTGACCATCCTGTGTAATGATATTAACAGTTTCTGAATAGCTCGCTGCCTCTTCACTTTATCAAATCTTTATAATGTAATAACACAGAGTTGTTGAAATCCATGTCAAGTTATTGTTGTGTTAAATTGATAACTGGGGCTGATAAGATCTTCCCCTAAGGCGGCTGTGTGCAGGAGGTGAAGGATCAGCTCGCATTATCAGGGCTTAAACACAACAACAATTCGCCAGCTGCACATCCCAAGCCACAGATCTGACTGAAACCATAATTTCAACTTTAACCCTGAGATACACTCTGATCTGGGACACTATAAAAGAAACAGCAACTTATGTGAGGCATTAGACAACAAACTTTGACACCGAGGGGATATTACTTTTTTCACTCGGAGGGTCGTGAGTCTTTGGAACTCTCTTCCTGAAAAGGTGGTGGAAGCAGTCTTTGGATATTCTTAAGGCAGAGGTGGATAGATTCTTGGTAAGCAAGGGGGTGATAGGTTATCGGCATCAGGTGGGATACAGATTTCAGGTTCCTGTCTGATCAGCCATGATCTTATTAAGTGGTGGAGCAGGCTCGAGGGGCTGAATAGCCTACTCGTGCTCCTTGTTTGCATGTTTGTACTTCATATGGATATAAGGAGATATTAGGACAGATGACCAAAAACTTGGTCAAAGAGGTAGGTTTTAAGAAGCATCTTAGAGGAGGAGAGAGGTGGAGAGGCAGAGAGAATTAGAGATGGCAGCAGACAGTGGAAGGCCTCACCATCAATGGGGGCGCAAATTGATATCAAGGATGTTCAAAAAGCCAGAAATGGAGAAGTGCAGAGATATTGGAGGGTTGTAGTATTAATAAAACTAAAAATGTGTTTGCTCTCCGTCCATTATTCCCTCCTGTGCGGGCCTCGGTGAAACCACACTGGAGTATTGTGTACGGTTTTGGTCTCCTTACCTAAGAAAGAATATATTTGCCATAGAGGGAGTGCAGTGAAGGTTCACCAGACTGATTCCTGGGATGGCAGGATTATCATTTGAGGAGAGATTGGGCCGACTAGGCCTATATTCACTGGAGTTTAGAAGAATGAGAGGAGGTCTCATTGAAACCTATAAAATTCTGACCGGGCAGGACAGACTGAATGCAGATGATGTTTCCTCTGACTGGGGGTGGTCTAGAACAAGGGGTCACAATCTCAGGATATGGGGTGGGCCATTTAGGACTGAGATGAGGAGAAACTTCTTCACTCAGAGGGTGGTGAACCTGTGGAATTCTCTACCACAGAGGCTGTGGAGGCCAAGACTCTGAATATATTCAAGAAGGAAATAGATAAGATTTCTGGACTCAAAAGGCATCAAGGGTTATGGAGAGAAAGCAGGAATATGGCGTTGAGATAGAGGATCAGCCATGATCATACTGAATGGCAGAGCAGGCTCGAAGGGCCGAATGGCCTACTCCTGCTCCTATTTTCCATGTTTCCCCCCCTGCCTCTCTCAGTGACAGAAAAGACACAGATGAGCGATATTAAGGCTTATGGGGAAAAAAGTTAGTGGCAGAAATGAACATTCTAATTAAGCAGATTCATTATAGCCTTGGCTCACATCAAACCTGTTTGGTATAATAACTCATCAATAAAGTGTTTAAAAGATTTCCTGTGGAGAGATTTTATATAAGAATGATCAACTAATTAACCCATAACATGTACAATAGTTTGAAGTGAGCTTTAGCAGTCTTTGGAACGGTTTTGTCCTCACAGCAGGTTATTTTTAATGTTTGAGCTTTGACTAATATCTCTGCACACATTTATAATTAATTAAAAATAGAATTCTGTGGTGAGTAACTCACCTCCTGACTCCCCAAAGCCTGCCCACCATCCAAAAGGCACAAGTCAAGAGTGTGATGGAATACTCTCCACTTGCCTGGATGAGTGCAACTCCAACAACACTCAAGAAGCTTGACACCATCCAGGACAAGGTAGTCCGCTTGATTAGCACCCCATCCACAAACGTTCACTCCCTCCACCACTGACGCACAGTAGCAGCAGTGTGTACCATCTACAAGATGCACTGCAGGAATTCACCAAGCCTCCTTAGAGAGCATCTTCCAAACCCACAACCACTACCACCTAGAAGGACAAGGGCAGCAGACACATGGGGACACCACCACCTGGAAGTTCCCCTCCAAGTCACTCATCATCCTGACTTGGAAATATATCGCCATTCCTTCACTGTCGCTGGGTCAAAATCCTGGAACTCCCTCCCTAACAGCACTGAGGGTGTACCTACACCACATGGACTGCAGCGGTTCAAGAAGGCAGCTCACCACCACCTTCTCAAGGGGCAATTAGGGATGGGCAATAAATACTGGCCTAGCCAGCGACACCCGCATCTCATGAATGAATATATAAAAAAAGAATAGAAATGACAGTACAGGCAGGCTGTGGGAACTGCAGAATGTTGGAAGTCAGTGTCGGGACAGAGCACATGGAAACATCAGTGAACTGACCCTTTTTCTGACAAGGCTCAGGCCAGTTTGTGATCTGGAGCGGGTTGTGGTTATTTTTTTGTTTTCCAATGATGCAGGGGCAGTTCCTGATTCACTGTTTGCATCTCTTTAATCCATCATTGTAATATCTCACCTGCTGTGGCTCCCTAACCTGTCAGATAATCACTGATCTGCCAACGCTCCAACCCTGCTGCTTTGAAAATAAAATTACATTTATATGTGGCCAGCCTGAAGGTTTTTAAAGATTTTTTATCACTGATAACTCTGTTTACTAAAGTCCTTAACCCACTAATGAAATCATTTAGAAATCTGTCCCAATCCTGCAATCTGAGCTCCACAGTATAAATACCATGATTCTCAGCTGTGTCAGTCGGTTACTTTGCTGTGACTCTGAGCTGCGTTGGGAACTCTGACTTGTGTCAGTCACTCTGCTGTGACTCTTGAGCTCTGTCAGTCACTCTGAGCGGTGTCGGTCACTCTGCTGTGACCCGAAGACCTGCCGATCACTCTGAGCTGTGTCAGTCACTCTGCTGTGACTCTAAGCTGTGTTGGTCACTCCGAGCTGTGTTGGTCACTCTGCTGTGGCTCTGAGCTCTGTTGACAGTTACTTTGCTTTGTGCCATTGACACAAAGTGTTGTTGTTCTGAGTTACGTTAGCAGCACCCTGTTACATATATCAGGTGGGAAGATGTTGAGATCTGCTGAGGTCACTGATAGGTACCAGCTCTTCAATCCTCAGGCTTACCTTCAGAACAACTATATGCCTCCTCGAGCCAATTTTGACAGTGAGGACTGTGTCGTTCCCTGGAAACTCCGCTGCTTTGCATCTTCATTCTCAACAGGTCAGTGACTTAGGAAAGGAGGTTAGCATTGTAGAGTGTTCCAGAGGGCGGGGGTCAGCAGAGTGACTGTGAGGAGAGGTCAGTCAATATTGTAAAGTGACCTGGGGTGGGGACCAGTATTGTAGAGTGACTGGGTGTGGGTCAGTATTGTAGAGCGACCAGGGTGGGGGGTCAGTATTGTAGAGTAACCAGGGAATGGTGGTCAGTATTGTAGAATGACCAGGGAATGGGGGACAGTATTGTAGAGTGACCAGGGTGGGGGGGTCAGTATTGTAGAGTGACCAGGGAATGGGGGGGTCAGTATTGTAGAGTAACCAGGGTGGGGGGTCAGTATTGTAGAGTAACCAGGGTGGGGGGTCAGTATTGTAAAGTGACCAGGGAATGGGGGTCAGTATTGTAGAATGACCAGGGAATGGGGGTCAGTATTGTAGAATGACCAGGGAATGGGGGTCAATATTGTAGAGTGACCAGGGTGGGGGGTCAGTATTGTAGAGTGACCAGGGAATGGGGGTCAATATTGTAGAGTGACCAGGGTGCGGGGTCAGTATTGTAGAGTGACCAGGGAATGGGGGTCAGTATTGTAGAGTGACTGGGGAATGGTGGATCAGTACTGTAGACCAATACGAGAGGTGGGGAAAGGGAATCAATATCAATCAGTTGTAATAATTTCTTGGTAATATGTATTTTGGTGATTATGGGCTGGTCAATGAGCAGGCGCCTCAATAGTTTCTGGTCCTGATCTCTCTGTCCTATCAGTACATGAACAGTCTGTGGAAAGTAGAGAGCTTGTTTGGACCAGTTGAGTCAGTACTGACCTGCGAGAATACTCTTCTATCCAAATTGTGTGTATAATACTCAAACCTGTACCACGTCTACTGACCAATACCTGGCTCTCTTCCTGGGTGTGGTGGAAAGGCTTAAAACGTGTGTTGGGGGTGGAGGGGTTATGGGTGGACGAGGGAGGCCATCTCAGGGTGAAGGTGATGTTCACTGGCAGGCTCAGTATTAGAAAATTTAAGAACGGGGCCATTCAAGCTCTCAGACCTGTTCTGCTATTCAGTTAAGTCATGGCTGATATGTACCTCAATTCCATTTACTGCCTTTTCTCCATTTCTGACCCAAATGACTAAATGCTGATTGATCATTGCCTGAGAGAGTGGTGGGGTCTGTATTTGGGGTGAAGACAAATTGTCCTAAGTGGGACTAGGACCTAGACCTAGATCAAGTCGGGATGTAGTGAAGGAAGAGTTTGACTTGGCTTTATTTCTGCCTTATTTACCTGTGCGGGTGTGCAGTGTTTCAACTGGACTGTGGTCACACTGAAGCTGTGCCTCTGCTACACTGCAGGTGAAATCCGTGGCCACACCCTCCTGGACATTGGATCCGGCCCAACTCTGTACCAGGTCATCAGCGCCTGTGACTTCTTCAACAAGATTGTGATGTCTGATTATTTGGAGGTGAACCGGGAGGAGTTGCAGAAATGGCTGCGAGGAGAGGCCGGGGCCTTCGACTGGAGCCTCTACATCAAATATGTGTGCGGCCTTGAGGGGAAGAGGTAAATGTGTGTGTTACTCCCTAGGGTCAGGGGCGTTACCCAGGATTGTTCAATACTTGAGGGATCAGTCAGTAATAGGTCTGTAATGGGCTAGTGAGAGATTGGTCAGTAATGGGTCAGTGAATGACTGATCAGTGTTGGGTCGGTGAGGAATGGATCATTAATGGGTCAGTCAGTAATGGGCCAGGAAGGAATTTTCGGTACATCGATGCTGCTTCATGCTCTTGTCTGGACCTGGAAAAATTTATCGATTTTGCTTCCAATTTCCACCCCTCTATCAGCTTCACATGGTCCATCTCTGACACTTCCCTTCCCTTCCTTGAACTTTCTGTCCCCATTTCTGGTGATAGACTGTCTACCAATATTCATTACAAGCCCACCACTCCCACAGCTACCTAGACTACAGCTCCTTACACCCTGCTTCCTGTAAGGACTCCATCCCATTCTCCCAGTTCCTCCGCCACATCTGTTCAGAAGATGCCACTTCCCAAAACGACACTTCTGACATGTCTTCCTTCTTCCTTAACCAAGGTTCCACGCCCACCCCACCCCTCGCCCCCGCCTATGGTTGACAGGGCCCTCAGCCATGTCCGACCCATCTCCCCCACCTCTGCCTTCACCCCTTCCCTTCCCTCCCAGGACCATGATAGGGTCCCCTCGTCCTCATTTTTCACCCCACCAGCCTCCGCATTCAAAAGATCATCCTCTACCATTCCACCAACTCCAGCATGATGGCACCACCAAACACATCTTCGCCTCACGCCCCCCCATCAGCATTCTGTAGGGATCGTTCCCTCTGGGATACCCTGGTCCACTCCTCCACCACTCCCAAAACCTCATCCCCTTCCCACGGCACCCTCCAATGCAATCACAGAAGGTTCAACACCTGCCCCTTTACCTTGTCCCTTGTCACCGTACAAGGCCCCAAGAACTCCTTTCAGGTGAAGCAGCGCTTCACTTGCACCTCCTTCAATTTGGTCTACCGTATTCGCTGCTCCCAATGCAGTCTCCTCTACATTGGAGAGACCAAACACAGACTAGGTGACCACCTTTGCTCAGTCCGCAAGCATGACCCAGACCTTCCTGTCGCTTGCCATTTCAACACACCACCCTGCTCTCATGCCCACATGTCCGTCCTTGGCCTGCTGCAATGTTCCAGTAAAGCTCAATGCAAACTGGAGAAACAGCACCTCATCTTCCGATTAGGCACTTTACAGCTTTCTGGACTTAACATTGAGTTCAACAACTTCAGACCATGAACTCTCTCCTCTATCTTCCCCTTTTTAATCCAATTGTTTTTTTTTTGTTTTTAAACATTTAATTAATTAATTAATTTTTTAAAAAAAAATCCTTTTTCCCCTCCCCCCCCAAACAGGGGCAACACTTGTTTCTATGTTGTGCTTTCAGAGCGCTTACCTTTGTTCTGCTATTAACACATTACCTTTATGCCACTATCAGCACCATCTTTAATACTAGCATTAACACTCCCTTTAATCTGAGTCCATGACATCTTTGTCAGTCTCTCCTTAACTCCCACCTATCCCCGGTCTTCCACCTTCCTCCACCTGCACCACTCCCTCTTAAACAGTATAAAATCCATCACATTTCTACTTCTCTTCAGAGCTGAAGAGTCATAAAGGCTTGAAACGTTAACTCTGCTTCTCTCTCCACAGATGCTGCCAGACCTGCTGAGATTTTCCAGCATTTTCTGTTTTTATTTATGGTAAATAAGGGATGAGTCAGTGTCGGGTCAGCAAAGGTTGGGTTAATGTGAGTCAGTGAGGAAACGGTCAGTAATGAGTCAGTGAGGATGGGTCAGGGTTGGGTTAGTGAGGAATCGATCAGTAATGGCGATGATCTTCTGTGCAGTGATCACTGGGAAGAGAAGGAGCAGAGACTGCGGGAAACAATTAAAGATGTCTGTCACTGCGACATCATGCAGCCAAACCCTCTGCATCCTAAGGTGCTGGATCCTGTTGATGCCATCAGCACCACTTTCTGTCTCGAGTCTGTCTGTCCGGATAAGAAATCATTGGAGAAGGCTCTGGCCAACATCACTTCACTCCTGAAGCCAGGAGGTTTCCTCCTGATGATCGGGGCGCTTGGGGAATCTTATTACCTGGCTGGTGAGGTGAAACTCAGTGTTGTTCCTCTTGATGAAGATTACGTGAAGGAGGCAGTGAGCAAGTCTGGCTACAGAATCTGCGTCTTCAAAACATACAACATGCCGTCTGAACTGAAAATTGGGGTTGATGATGTGCGCGGTGTTTTCTATCTCCAAGCACAAAAATTCTGACCTGGCTGTTTGTAACTTAACTAGCAGAGATTTTACAAACATTCAATCCGGAATGAAGTAAAATCTTTTCACAGTGAGCTGTGAGAAAATAATGACATAATCCCACTGGGGTTAGGCAGTCACAGTGATAGGTCACTCCCTGTAAATTAATGTGTGTGTGTGTGCATGAATCCGAGTTACTGTGTCACTCCCCGAGGGCCACTCTGCCTGTGGACTGACTCACAAAATGCTTTTACGGTTTTAATTTGTTAAATTCTTGTCTACTCCCAGGAGCAAACAAATAGAAAACAATAAATAATGTTGAATTCCGTGCAGTGTTTAATATTAATTATTCAGGAGCTGGAGCTAAAACAAAGGCAGCGAGAACCAACCGTCTGTAACACAAGAGATCAGCTAACACTGCACAATAATCATCACAGGTACTCAGGCTACGTACCTGTTGGATGCATACTGTAAACACGAGTAGTAAGTAGGTCCATGTTCGAGGCATGATTAATGATTAGACAGATGTTTGTGCAGTTGACACAATGCAGAATGTGTTCTTGGCATGTGAATAATGCTCATGTTCTAGGCACATGTACAGAAACATAGAATAGCACAGCACAGAAGGAGGACATTTGTCCTAAAGTCTGTGCTGGCTCTTTTGAAGACCAATCCAGTTAATCCCACTCCCCTGCCCTTTCTGCAGATTCCTGCAGTTTTTCCAAACGCCAGCCTTTAGCTGATTCCTTTTTGAAGGTTACTGTTGATTTGATTTTATTGTTTCATGGGATGTGGGTGTCGCTGGCTGGGCCAGCATTTATTGCTCATCCCTAATTGCCCTTGAGGTGGTGGTAGTCAGCTGCCTTCTTGAACCGCTGCAGTCCCTGTGGTGTAGGTGCAGCCACAGTGCTGTTAGGGAGGGAGTTCCAGGATTTTGACTCAGCAACAGTTAAGGAATCTGTATCCACTACCTTATCTGGCAGTGCATCCCAAATCCTAACCACTCAATGTGTTAAAAAAAGTTTTCCTCATATTGTCTTGGGATCTTTTGCCTTATAAATACTGTGGCTAAAAAACCAGGTCAGACAGCAGGAGTCTTGCGGTGAGTGACTCACCCCCCCACCCCCCCGCATCATCTACAAGGCACAAGTCAGGAGTGTGATGGAATACTCCCCACTTGCCTGGATGAATGCAGCTCCAACAATACAAGAAGCTTGACACCGTCCAGGACAAAGCAGCCCTCTTGATTGGCACCCCATCCACAAACATTCACTCCCTCCACCACTGACGCACAGTAGCAGCAGTGTGTACCATCTACAAGATGCACTGCAGGAATTCACCAAGGCTCCATAGACAGCACCTTCCAAACCCACGACCACTACCATCTAGAAGGACAAGGGCAGCAGGCACATAGGAACACCACCACCTGGAAGTTCCCCTCCAAGTCACTCACTATCCTGACTTGGAAATATATTGCTGTTTCTTCACTGTCACTGGGTCAAAATCCTGAAACTCCCTTCCTAACAGCACTGTGGGTGTACCTACTGGACTGCAGCTGTTCAAGAAGGCAGCTCACCTCTCAAGGGCAATTAAGGATAGGCAATATAAATGCTGGCACAGCCAGCGAAGCCCACATCCCGTAAATTAAAAAAAAAGAGCCCCCTGGTTATCAACCCATCAGCCACTGGCAACAGGTTCTCTTTACTTATTCTATCAAACATCTTTTCAGGTTTTGAATGCCTCTGTAAAATCTCCCCTGCTCTAAAACCAATTACGGCTTGTCTAGTCTCCTCCATATACCTGTGATCCCTCATTTCTGGAACCATCCTAGTTAATCACTTCTGCAACATCTCCAAAGCCATCATCCTTTCATGAAATGTGACTCTAGGTATGTATAATGATTCAATGCATGTTCTAAGTGTGTGTGTGTGATGACCTGCTCGCTTGTAAGGTTTACTCATCTGATTGTAGAGCTTCAGCTTTTTTCATTTTTTTGTGTAAAGGATACCGAGATGAAAGATATTACAATATAAATTGCCAATAAACAAAGCTAAAATATTCATCCATTCAGAAATTTTGTTCCCAAGTCTCAGAAACAAATCTTAACAAATAGCAACCATCTCTTCAAAAAGGGAAGATCTTCACTTTACACCAGGAAACACAAATTAGGACTGCATGAAACTCTAGGAAACACAGTACAGGATTGCATAAACATCAGCAGAGTGCAGGACTGTGTAAAACACCGGTAACAGAACAGGAATGCGTAAAACTCCAGGTCACACAGAACAGGGCTGTGTAATACACTGGGAAACGCAGAGGAGAACTGCGTTAAACACAGGATAACTTAGAGCAGGACTGCATTAAACACTGGGAAACACAGAGCAAGGCTGCCATTATTGCTCACCCCAGGTTCCCTTGGGAAGGTGATGAGCCTCTCTCTCTTTACTCGAGTTGTCCGCATGGTGAAGGAGTTCCCCATCAACTGTTGGGTCGGGAATTCCCAGATTTATTAAAAACCCAGCATTCTATTTCTTTTTGCAGCGATTCAAAATATTTCTCTGATATTCAGTGGATGGATTAAACCACTCAATTCAGACATTTCAGGATGCCTGGGGAATGCAATAAACAGGAAAACGTTTACCGACTAATAATCTCATCATCATGTGCACCAGTTTTGTGGCTGACTTCACTCCACTTTCCGCTAAACACGCATGGCACCTGGATGCAGGGTGGGGTCAAGGGGTTGAGGGATGGAGGGTGGTGCTGAGCGATGGGGGTAGGGGCAAGGGACGGGGAGGACGGGTAGAAGGAAGGTTGCTGCTGCAGACGGGAATGGGGTTATGATGCAGCCCAGGCAGCGGAATGAGTGGATGAATTGGAAGTTTTGTGAATAAGTGAGGGGCATTTTCTGGGGTAATTCAATCTGAGCAAAGAATGAATAGGTCCCCTCCCCATCAGATGCCCATCTCACACAGGCACCACTTTACCCCAGAAACAGCAACAAGTGAATATGAGAATAAAAGCAAAAGGCAGCAGCTCCAGGTGCTTTGTGCCACTTGGTGGCAGCGTTGGGAAGTGAAGCAAACTCAGGGTGGTCAGGATCCCAATGTCTCCAAACAAAATCCTCTGGGGCAAAGCAGATAATCGATGTTTCTGATTAACAACAGGCATGGGGTGGGGCCAGGACAGGGGAGGGTCTGGGATCAGGAGTCAGCGTCACCTAGAATCATAAAACACTTACAGTACAGAAGGAAGCCGTTTAGCTCATCATGTCTGTACTTGCTCTCTAGGTTCCTCAGGGTAGTGTCCTAGGCCTAACCATTTTCAGCTGTTTCATCAATGAGCCTCCCTCCATCATAAGGTTCGATGTGGATGTTAAATGTTGGAAGTGGGGATGTCCGCTGATGATTGCATAATGTTCAGCACCATTCATGGCTCCTCAGATACTGAAGGAGTCCTTGTTCAAAAACAGCAAGACCTGGACAATATCCAGGCTTGGGCTGATAAGTGGCAAGTAACATTCACACCACACAAGTGCCAGACAATGACCATCTCCAACAAGAGAGGGTCCAACTTATCTCCCCATTACTTCCAATGGCATTACCATCACTGAATCCCCCACTATCAAAATCCTGGGGGATACCATTGACCAGAAACTGAACTGGACTCGCCATATAAATACTGTGGCTACAAGAGCAGGTCAGAGACTGAGAATAATGTGACGAGTAACTCACCTCCTGACTCCCCAAAGCCTGTCCACCATCTACAAGGCACAAGTCAGGAATGTGACGGAATACTCCCCACTTGTCTGGATGAGTGCAGCTCCAACAATACTCAAGAAGCTTGACACCGTCCAGGACAAAGCAGCCTGCTTGATTGGTACCCCATCCACAAACATTCACTCCCTCCACCACCAACACACAGTAGCAGCAGTGTGTACCATCTACAAGATGCACTGCAGGAGCACCAAGCCTCCTTAGACAGCACCTTCCAAAAGCATGACTGCTACTGTCTAGAAGGACAAGGGCAGCAGACAAATAGGAACACCACCACCTGGAATTTCCCCTCCAAGCCACCCACCATCCTGACTTGGAAATATATCGTTGTCCCAAAATCCTGGAACTCCCTCCCTAACAGCACTGTGGGTGTACCTACACCACATGGACCACAACGGTTCAAGAAGGCAGCTCACCACCACCTTCTCAAGGGGAATTAGAGATGGGCAATAAATGCTGGCCTTGCCAGCGACGCCCACATCCCATGGAAGAATAAAAAGAACTGCAACTCACTTAGTCCCACTCACCCGCCTTTTCCCCACAAATTTTTACTCCTCATGAGTTCTGACCCTGGATTAAATCCCAGTGCCATGTATTAACCCGCTGGCTCTTTGTGTCAGTGATAAACCAACACATGTGGAATGAATTTATGATGTTAGAAGTGCCGAGTACATGTGGGTAAGTGTTGAGATGATCAGCCACCATGTCAGCATCTCATACATTCACATTGCAGTCACTGGATGCGGCAACTCACTGGCACCTAGTTATTCTGTTTTCACATTGAGAAGATGCAGGCTGTCATCAATGAGAAAGCTGGGGGGATGGGGAGAGGGAGAGAGAGAAAGAGAGAAAGTTAGTGTAAGCTCACACTGTCCCACTATGCCTCACTGAAAAAGTATTTTCATCAGGTTAAAACGTAAAGTTTCCATAACAAGCAGCTTGGACCCCTCTCCCCACAACCTGCCCACTGCGCACTCCCCACTCCAGACTGTGTCAGTCTGCCTGAGAAACAGAAAACTGGTCACTCAGCAATTAACCACCACAAGTAATGCAGGGGCACAAAAGTGATCACGTACAGAGTGCTGGTCTCTAATTCAGCACAAGACCAAAGCCCACAGAGGCTGAGAGGGGCTGGGGTCCAACCTTAGTAAGGTTCCCCCCATTATCTCCTCACCACCCCCCCCAAGTAGAGCTTGCGATGTGGAAATTGCAGTCTCTACTGGCGAGGGTTGAGCATTTGATTTCTTGGGCCCCTGAGGTTGAGTAGCTTGGCCTGTCTTAAGGACCCTCTAAACACAGGACTTGGGCAGGTCCTGTTCAAAATTTCTCTTTTCTTTTCGAGCAGTAACTTGCCTTTGTATTTGATCGCAACCAGGGAAGAGTGACTTCAGTTAATGTGGAAAGACTGGAGAAGCTGGGATTTTTCTGCTTGGAGCAGAGAAGGTTAAGGGGATATTTAATGGAGGTGTTTAAAAATATGAAAGGTTTTGACAGAGTAAACAAGGAGAAACTGTTTCTAGTGGCAGGAGGGTCAGTAGCCAGAAGGACACAGAGTTAAAATGAGCCAAAGGCATAAAGGACCAAAGGGGAAGATGAGGGAACATTTCTTTTTACTTTCGAAAAGGAATTGAATAGATATTTGAAAAGGAGATTTTGCAGGGCCTTGGGGAAAAGAGCAGGGGGAGTGGGACTAACTGAATAACTCTGTCAAGGAGCCAGTAAAGCACAATGGACTGAATGGTCTCCTCTTATGCTGCATAATTTAATGACTGTATGACCGAGAGAGCCTAAAGAGTAGATGGTAAATCCCGTTGATCACTGACCTGTAAAAGAGGAATGGCACAGGGATGGTGCTGAAATGCCAGACAGCATGAGCATCAAATACCCACAGCACCGGAGGGAAGTCCAGGAGTTCGAGTAAAGCCAGTCCATGGAGCATTACCACAACAATCATACACTTCCACACGTAGGGGCAGTGAGCTCGGTTCCACAGGCACCAGCCGAGCCACCACAGTAGGTTAATCAACCCTGGAACCACAGAGTGAGATGCAGGCAAACCATCAGAACAATATGAGAAATAGGAGCAGGAGTCAGACAAACGACCCCTCGAGTCTGCTTCGCCATTCAATAAGATCTTGGCTGGACTTCTATCCCAACTCTACTTTCCCACCCAATTCCCACACCTCTTGATTCCCTTAAAGTCCAAATAACTATTGACCTCAGTCTTGAATATACCCAAAGATTGAGCATCCACAGCTCTCTGGAGTAAAGAATTCCAAAGATTCACAAACCTGAGTAAAGAAATTTTACCTCATCTCAGTACAAAATGCATCTTCACTCACACGCACACTCATTCTGCAAACTTCTCACTTACATGATGGGTCAGTGTTGGGAATCAAACACAGAGTAAAGCTCCCTCTACTTCCCCCATCAAACACTCCCAGGGCAGGTACAGCATGGGGTTAGATACAGAGTAAAGCTCCCTCGACACTGTCCCCATCAAACATTCCCAGGACAGGGTTAGATACAGAGTAAAGCTCCCTCTACACTGTCCCCATCAAACATTCCCAAGACAGGTACAGCACGGGGTTTGATACAGAGTAAAGCTCCCTCTACACTGTCCCCATCAAACACTCCAGGACAGGTACAGCACAGGGTTAGATGCAGAGTAAAGCTCCCTCTACACTGTCCCCATCAAACACTCCCAGGACAGGTACAGCACGGGGTTAGATACAGAGTAAAGCTCCCTCTACACTGTCCCCATCAAACACTCCAGTACAGGTACAGCACAGAGTTTGATACAGAGTAAAGCTCCCTCTACTGTCCCCATCAAACACTCCCAGGACAGGTACAGCATGGGATTAGATACAGAGTAAAGCTCTCTCTACTGTCCCATTCAAACACTCCCAGGACAGGTACAGCACGGGGATAGAAACAGAGTAAAGCTCCCTCTACACTGACCCATCAAACACTCCCAGGACAGGTACAGCACAAGGTTAGATGCAGAGTAAAGCTCCCCCTACACTGTCCCCATCAAACACTCCCAGGACAGGTACAGCATGGGATTAGATGCAGAGTAAAGCTCCCTCTACTGTCCCGTTCAAACACTCCCAGGACAGGTACAGCAAGGGGATAGAAACAGAGTAAAGCTCCCTCTACACTGCCCCATCAAACACTCCAGGACAGGTACAGCACAGGGTTAGATGCAGAATAAAGCTCCCTCTACATTGTCCCCATCAAACACTCCCAGGACAGGTACAGCTTGGGATTAGATGCAGAGTAAAGCTCCCTCTACTGTCCTGTTCAAACACTCCCAGGACAGGTATAGCACGGGGATAGAAACAGAGTAAAGCTCCCTCTACACTGCCCCATCAAACACTCCCAGGACAGGTACAGCACAGGGTTGGATACAGAGTAAAGCTCCCTCTACACTGTCCACATCAAACACTCCCAGGACAGGTACAGCATGGGGTTAGGTGCAGAGTAAAGCTCCCTGTACGCAAGACAGTCTTAGCTGGATTTAAACCCAGAGATACAGAAGCACTCCAACCTTAAATACATTCTTACTAAAATAAGGAACAAGTTGGACTCCAGTTGGAGCCTCTCTCACCTATCAAAACGTTGGCAGCCATGTTGTACCCATAGTCAAAATGCACATAGGTGAGGTACCAGACGTGACACGTGAACAATATGATGAGTAGGGCCCCAAAAAGACTGGATGTCCAGGGGTGAGTCAAACCCAGGGTCCTAGAGAACGAACAGTGCCAGAGGTGGTGAGGCAGCATTCAGCAGATACTGTGTGCCAGGCACATCCTAAAGAGAGATCCAAATAGCGTTGGGCTTCTGCTGCTGCAGTCATTAATTACAAAATTAATATAAAATGCCTCTAAACATTTAAAGACTTGAAGTAGAGGGAGTTGGATCAGGCACTGAAACCCACGAAGGACACCCCATCTCTTGGGAATTACCAACAGCACAAAGCACATAACTTCTCAAGTCTACACCTTGGTCATCTTCGCACACATTCCAAACCCATTCTTTCAAATTGTCTTACAATTTCCCTAACTCCACCCACCCACTATCTATTCCTCCCCCTTCCCCACCGACCCTCATTCCACTCGCTGATCATTGTCCCTACAGCTCAGGATCAGATTGGGAGCAGGGAGCAAACAGAGACCCAGATTTCTGGCCTTCAGGTATTTTATCCCAGGCCATTTAACAGTTGCTTACCCAGAAAGGACAAGGGAGTTTTGGGCGGCACAGAGGCAGTGGTTGTGGGGAGGGTGGGGGTTGCTGAATGGAAGGGGTTGGGGTGCTGGGTTGCCCATGGTTTTCCTTGGGAAGGCTCCTAAGGAGGGGCACTAACCTTGGAGAGGCCCCTTGTCCTGTGATGGCTGTGCCCAAGCTAATTGGGGCTCGCACAGACTATGGGATCATAATTTGAACCAATCATATGGTTCTCATCTCCTGCTGGTGAGAACCTCAGCTCCTGCACTGCAGTGAGGCAGCGGAAAAGGAACAGGACAGCTAACCTCAACGCTCCATTATAAACAACCCTACTCTCCCTCGGACATCCTGCCCCCACCGGGGGAGGGGTGGCCTAACATCCCGCACCCCTTGACAACATTATAAAGAAGGCCTTGCATTTCTATAGTGCCTTCCACAAACACTCGACTTCCCAAAGCGCTTTACAGCTAATGAAGTACTTCTGAAGAATAATCACTGTTGCAATGTCGGAAACACAGCAGCCAATTTGCACACAACAACCTCCCACAAACGGCAAAGTGATAATGGCCAGAAAATCTATTTAAATAATGTTGATTGAGGGATAAATATTGACCAGGGAGAACGCTCCTGCTCTTCTTCAAAATAGTGCCATGGGATCTTTTCTGTCCACGTGAGGGGGCTGATGGGACCCTCGGTTTAACATCTCAGCTGAACAAATGGCACATCTTACAGTGCAGCACTCCCTCCGTATTGCAATGGATTTTTTTGCTTACGTGCTGGAGTGGGTCTTGAACCCATAAGCTTCCATTTCAGAGGCAAGAGTGCTACCCACAGCGCCACAGCTGACACTATCAGAGGGCCTGAGGCTCGGAGTTGGGGGGTGTTTATAGACACCAAGTCTCTCAGTAAAAGTCCAGGACACTGCTGTCGTTTAATGATGTGTGGAATCTGTAGGTTCAATTTCACAACCTGGTCAGAAGATTCAGCCTATCAGACTGAAATCAGCTGCGAGTGAAGGTGATGCTGACGGTAATAGGGTGAAGCAATCTGTCAGGGAATTCCAACAGGAAAGACTCACCGGACACAGCACAGGTAGATGGAGTACAGCACCACTGATGAAGCACAGAAGTAATCCAGTTTCTGCAAAATTAAAATTACAATAAAACCAATACTGCTGGTTATGTCTAAAACCATGACTATTCAGTTATGGCTGAGGTTGTGGCCCCTGAAATATGGTTACTTACCTCAGTTAGCAGGGTGTCGCGTGTGTGGAAGACTGTGGACCAAACCCAGGCATTAAGGGTGACCTACCGAAGAGAAATGATGGCAATCATTTTAAGTATCAGTCACAAAGACCCTAACTTTCACTCCTTGGTGCTGTCAGTGAAGAGGTCAGTTGAGGGGCTTTTAACACTGCACAAGCTTAACATGGGACTGTGTGTCCGATTCAAATTAACACCACAATGATGAGAACACAGGGCAGAGGTAACCAGAACATAGCACACAGTCACAACCATTCAGCTCTGCCTCAACAGATGCTAACCCCATTATGGGAGAAGGACATTAACACTCCAATTCTCAGTGGGTAGGGGAGGGGTAAGCACAAGCCTCTTCTTGGATCTTACAGCATGGGAGGCCATTCGACCAATCATGTCTGTTCAAGCACTTTGAAAGAACTTTCCAATTAGTGCTCTTTCTCCGCAGCACTGACATTTTCCACTTTAAATCTAGTTCCCTTTTGAAAGTTACTATTGAATCTGCTTCCACCAACCTTTCAGGGAGCACATTCCAGATCATAACAGCTTGCTGCATAAAATAAATTCTCATTTCTCATCTGGTTCTTTTGGCAGTCTCTTTAAATCTGTGTCCCTCTGGTTACTGACCCTCCTGCCACTGGAAACAGTTTCTCCTTATTTACTCTAGCAAAACCCTTCTGATTTTGAACACCTCTATTAAATCTCCTCTGAACCTTCACTGCTCTAAGGAGAACAATCCCAGCTTCTCCAGTCTCTCCACACAACTGACGCCTCTGATCCCAGGTACCATTGTAGCAAATCTTCTCCACATCCTCTCCAACACCTTGACATCCTTCCTTAAAATGTAGTGCCCAGAATTGGATACAATACTCCAACTGGGGCCGAACCCAATGATTTTTAAAGATTTAGTATAATATCCTTACTTTTCATCAAAAGACTCTCACTGAGAGGAGCCAATATCAAGCTAATTGTCCCCTTCATGAAGTCACTCAATTAATGAAGCCTTACACAGGCAGGGTAGTGATTGAAGGAGATTGTCTCAGCACCCAGCTCCCACTGTACACACCCTCAGACAGGGACAGCAATTTAGCCTAGGCCCAGGGATGCGATAAACCAGCCCAGGTTCCAGCTCCAGATTTGTCTGGTGACAAAGGGTGAGACTAGGATCAGGCTCGAAGTGATTTCCCATCGATTTCCCCTTCACATATCCGCAGCAGGCTGTGCGAAGAGCCTGATAACACTTGGCCGGGGGTGGGGGGGGCATCATTATTTTCAGGGATCCACCATATAGGCAAGTTTGAATCACAATGCAGAAAGGTGCAGAACAGGTGGCCTGGGACACAGAATGGCGCCAGAGGTTCTGTCCAGATGGTCAAAGGGATGAACATTTTGGGGTGTCAGTCTGCGTTTACTCTTCTACAGCATCTCTCTACTAAACACGCCTAAAGATGCACAGTTTTACCGTAGCGGAATAGAAGAGATAAGTATTGCTGTTACCACGGCGAAGGAGATGCATGTACGGTACATAGGAGACTCGAAAGGCACAGCTGCCCGGTACCTGCCCAACATGACATAGTTGGCCAATCCGTTCAGCATGGAGGCAACAGCTGAGGCAGGCTCCTGGAAGAAGAGGAATCGGTAGAAAGGCCACTGGAAAAAAGAAAGAGACACTGGTGAAAGTAGAGAAACAGCCTGCCTGGCATCCCAACCATTCCACTTCCACACCCAATGGTCAGGGGGCGAGGGACTCACCAAATGGTCATGGTGAGGATCAAGATTATTCGCGATGTCGCAGCGAGGGGGCAGAGGCCTTGTTGAGGGGGCTTGGGCTGGCGGGCGAGGGTGGTTGCGGCCCGGAGGTCCAGGCCAAGGGCTGGACGGGGTGCGCTGGAGGCCAAGGGGGCCAGGATGTCGAGGCGGGGGGTGCCAGTCATCCCCAGGAAGCTGTGACTGCAAATGTTCCAGTCGCCAAACCCGGTATCAATCTGAGTTTCACAGCATTGCAGCTGCGATCACAATTACCTTGCCGTGAAACTGAGGCACTTTGTGTCCTTCTTTAATGTATAGTCCCACTGTTGCCCACATACAGTTGTACTTACAGTCGTCAGCACAGGTCCAGCCTGCCAATGGAAACAAAAATGGTCATGAGCAGCAACTCAGCACAAACTAACTCATCTCTCAGAAGCAACACAGCATTAATGTGATGGCCATTTATAACAGGGGTAATGCCTGAGATTGAGGCACAAAAATCAGGCAGGGAACAGGCTCGATCCCCAGCCTATTCCCTACCAATGTCCACACACACCTGCCAGATTGTCATCTGGAGGCAGATATTAGGTATCAGTGTCAGTGCGTGTGGAACCGTACCCCAGTGAGTTGGTGCGTGTGGAACTGTACCCCAGTGAGAGTCGGTGCGTGTGGAACTGTACCCCAGTGAGAGTCAGTGCGTGTGGAACTGTACCCCAGAGAGATTCGGTGCATGTGGAACTGTACCCCAGTGAGAGTCGGTGCGTGTGGAACTGTACCCCAGTGAGAGTCGGTGCGTGTGGAACTGTACCCCAGTGAGAGTCGGTGCGTGTGGAACTGTACCCCAGTGAGAGTCAGTGCGTGTGGAACTGTACCCCAGTGAGAGTCGGTGCGTGTGGGGCCATACCCAGTGAGAGTCGGTGCGTGTGGAACTGTATCCCAGTGAGAGTCAATGTGAGTGGAACTGTACCCCAGTGAGAGTCAGTGTGTGTGGAACTGTATCCCAGTGAGAGTCAGTGTGTGTGGAACTGTATCCCAGTGAGAGTCAGTGTGTGTGGAACTGTATCCCAGTGAGAGTCAGTGTGTGTGGTACCCCAGTGAGAGTCAGTGTGTGTGTGGTACCCCAGTGAGAGTCAGTGCGTGTGGAACTGTACCCCAGTCAGAGTCGGTGTGTGTGAAACTGTACCCCAGTGAGAGTCAGTGTGTGTGGAACTGTACCCCAGTGAGAGACAATGTGTGTGTGGAACTGTACCCCAGTGAGTCAGTGTGTGTGGAACTGTATCCCAGTGAGAGTTAGCGTGTGTGGTACCCCAGTGAGAGTCAGTGTGTGTGGAACTGCACCCCAGTGTGAGTCAGTGTGTGTGGAACTGTACCCCAGTGTGAGTCAGTGTGTGTGGAACTGTACCCCAGTGAGAGTCAGTGTGTGTGGAACTGTATCCCAGTGAGAGTCAGTGTGTGTGGAACTGTACCCCAATGAGAGTCAGTGTGTGTGGAACTGTACCCCAATGAGAGTCAGTGTGTGTGGAACTGTACCCCAGTGAGAGTCAGTGTGTGTGGAACTGTACCCCAGTGAGAGTCAGTGTTCGTGGAACTGTACCCCAGTGAGGGTCAGTGCGTGTGGAACTGTACCCCAGTGAGAGTCAGTGTGTGCGGAACTGAACCCCAGTGTGAGTCAGTGTGTGTGGAACTGTACCCCAGTGAGAGTCAGTGTGTGTGGAACTGTACCCCAGTGAGAGTCAGTGTGTGCGGAACTGAACCCCAGTGTGAGTCAGTGTGTGTGGAACTGTACCCCTGTGAGAGTCAGTGTGTGTGGAACTGTACCCCAGTGAGTCAGTGTGTGTGGAACTGTACCCCAGTGAGAGTCAGTGTGTGTGGAACTGTACCCCACTGAGAGTCAGTGTGTGTGGAACTGTACCCCAGTGTGAGTCAGTGTGTGCGGAACTGAACCCCAGTGTGAGTCAGTGTGTGTGGAACTGTACCCCTGTGAGAGTCAGTGTGTGCGGAACTGAACCCCAGTGTGAGTCAGTGTGTGCGGAACTGAACCCCAGTGTGAGTCAGTGTGTGTGGAACTGTACCCCTGTGAGAGTCAGTGTGTGCGGAACTGAACCCCAGTGTGAGTCAGTGTGTGTGGAACTGTACCCCAGTGAGAGTCAGTGTGTGTGGAACTGTACCCCAGTGAGTCAGTGTGTGTGGAACTGTACCCCAGTGAGAGTCAGTGTGTGTGGAACTGTACCCCAGTGAGAGTCAGTGTGTGTGGAACTGTACCCCAGTGTGAGTCAGTGTGTGTGGAACTATACCCCAGTGAGAGTCAGTGTGTGTGGAACTATACCCCAGTGAGGGTCAGTGTGTGTGGAACTGTACCCCAGTGAGAGTCAGTGTGTTTGCCCCAGGAGGATGGTGATTGGTGGGGAGGGTCTGGCCCCTCACCTGTCGCCCTCATGTGGAAAGGCTGTAGTTTGCGGAAGGCCCGGAGCCCGGCGCCGGTGCAGTTTTGCCGCTCGCACAGCCACACACAGTTGCGGTAATAGGGCTCCCGGTCCCCCTGGGAGCAGCAGACGGTGGGCAAACCGCAGGCACCGAACAACAGGCAGCAAACGGTCAGCGCGCCGGTCAGCATCCTCCAGCCCGGCTTCCGAGCCGGCAGGAATTCCCGGGACTTCAACTTCCGGGGTTTCACATTGAGCGTTCCCCCCAGCCCCACACCTCCGCCAAAAACACGTTCCGGACCCGGTCCGTCCTTCACTCGCCCTCCAACCCCCGCTAAAGATCCGCCTCCTGCCCTAGGGACCCGCCCCCTGCTTCAGTCCCCGCCCCCGGCTTCAGTCCCCGCCCCCCGGCTTCAGTCCCCGCCCCCCGGCTTCAGACCCCGCCCCCGGCTTCAGTCCCCGCCCCCGGCTTCAGTCCCCGCCCCCCCTGGCTTCAGTCCCCGCCCCCCCTGGCTTCAGTCCCCGCCCCCCGGCTTCAGTCCCCGCCCCTCGGCTTCAGTCCCCGCCCCCCGGCTTCAGTCCCCGCCCTCCCGCTTCAGTCCCCGCCCCGTCGGCGTTCAAGCCCCACCCCGCTTCAGGATCCGCCCCCGGTTCAGGCCCCGCCTCCTCCCCCCACCACCCCCACCCCCCCCTCACCCCCTCCCCCCCCCCATTACGCTCGGACCGGAAGTGGTGTTCGGGGCTGGCGGGACGATGCGGCTGGCGGGGCTTCTGCTCCTCACAGCGCTGGGCTCGGCGCAGAGGACAGGTGAGAGCCGGGGCCCACGGCGGGGGGGCAGAGAGCAGCGGCCCAGTCCCGGGTGAGGGCGGTGGGAGCGGGAGCGGGAGAAAGGAAGAGCGGGGGCCCGGGAGAGGGCCCAGGGTCCAGGGTCCGGCTCGCCGCCGGGGGTCCGGGGAAAGTCTCCTCACTGTGATTCTGAGCTAATAATCAGGAGGCAGCTAACTCCCAATCCGCCTGGAGCAAGACAGGCCGGTCTAGGCATCGGTTTAATGTCTTGTCCGAAGGACGGCACCGCCGACAGTGCAGCACTCCCTCAGCACTGACCCTCCGACAGTGCAACACTCCCTCAGCACTGACCCTCCGACAGTGCGGCGCTCCCTCAGTACTGACCCTCCGACAGTGCGGCGCTCCCTCAGCACTGACCCTCCGACAGTGCGGCGCTCCCTCAGTACTGACCCTCCGACAGTGCGGCACTCCCTCAGCACTGACCCTCCGACAGTGCAGCACTCCCTCAGTACTGCCCCTCCGACAGTGCAACACTCCCTCAGTACTGACCCTCTGACAGTGCGGCGCTCCCTCAGCACTGACCCTCCGACAGTGCGGCGCTCCCTCAGTACTGACCCTCCGACAGTGCGGCGCTCCCTCAGCACTGACCCTCCGACAGTGCGGCGCTCCCTCAGCACTGACCCTCCGACAGTGCGGCACTCCCTCAGCACTGACCCTCCGACAGTGCGGCGCTCCCTCAGTACTGACCCTCCGACAGTGCGGCGCTCCCTCAGTACTGACCCTCCGACAGTGCGGCGCTCCCTCAGCACTGACCCTCCGACAGTGCAACACTCCCTCAGTACTGACCCTCCGACAGTGCGGCACTCCCTCAGCACTGACCCTCCGACAGTGCGGCGCTCCCTCAGTACTGACCCTCCGACAGTGCGGCGCTCCCTCAGTACTGACCCTCCGACAGTGCAACGCTCCCTCAGTACTGACCCTCCGACAGTGCGACACTCCCTCAGTACTGACTCTCCCCGACAGTGCGGCACTCCCTCAGTACTGACCCTCCGACAGTGCGACGCTCCCTCAGTACTGACCCTCCCCGACAGTGCGGCACTCACTCAGTACTGACTCTCCGACAGTGCGGCACTCACTCAGTACTGACTCTCCGACAGTGCGGCACTCACTCAGAACTGACCTTCCGACAGTGCGGCACTCACTCAGAACTGACCCTCCGACAGTTCGGCACTCACTCAGTACTGACCCTCCGACAGTTCGGCACTCCCTCAGTACTGACCCTCCGACAGTGCAACACTCCCTCAGTACTGACCCTCCGACAGTTCGGCACTCCCTCAGTACTGACCCTCCGACAGTGCGGCGCTCCCTCAGTTCTAACCCTCCGACAGTGCAGCACTCACTCAGGACTGACCCTCCGGCAACGTGGCACTCCCTCAGCGCTGGCCCTCTCTACTATTTTAAAGTTTCAGCCTATAATTTGTCCATCAGGTGAGTTTTAAGGTGGGAATGGTAATGGGAGGTAATGCCAGAATGCAGGGCCTCGATAGCTGAAGGTACGACCACTAATGATGGGGAAAAGCAATGGGAGTATGGGTTATGTGTAATTGGTCAATGTCACATTTGTAAGGGGTCGTTTGGCGAGTTGGAACACTGGAGGCTGTTTCAGGAATAGGGAGGGATTTGGCACTGGAGGGTTTCTGACACAAGGAAGAGAATTTTAAAATAGTGGCGCTTCAGGTCTGAGAGACTATATAGGTCAGTGACCGTGCACGTGATAAGTGAACGTGACTTAGTGTGAGGTAGGTTGTGGGAGCAGAGTTTATGAAGAGGGGAAGATGAGATGCCAGTCGGGGGAGTGTTAGAATAGTCAAATCAAGAATTAACAAATGTATGGTGAGGGATTTGACAGCAAGGATGTCTATGGGTGATGATAGAGGTGGGAGTCAGTGGTCTTGGAGTGGAGATGTGTCAGAAGTACAGGTCAGGGTCAAATAGAATATTCGCTGAATATCAGTGACTATAATTCCTCAGCTACAGGGTTTGTTCACAATAATCCAAACTAACGCTCCAGTCCAGTGCTGAGGGGATGCTGCACTGTCTAGAAGTTGTTATTTGGTTGAAACATTAAACGGAGGTCCCATCTGCCCGCTCAGGTGGACTTATAAGATCACATGACTACTATTTTGAAGAACAGGAGAGTTCTCCCGATGTCCTGGCTGATACTTATCCTCAGTCAACGTCTCTCAGATTACCTGGCCCTTATCACATTGCTGTTTGTGGGATCTTGCTTTGGGCAGGTTATCTGCCATGTTCCTACTTTACATCAGTGACTACACTTCAAAAAGCACTTCATTGGCAGTAAAGCATTTTGAGATGTCTGGGGGTCATGAAAAGTGCTATATAAAGACAAGTCTTTCTTTCCTTTTTTTGACACCTATAGCAGCTGTTCTGAGGTGTAGCTCTTCAAGGCTGATATTGGAATGTTTGTGTTAGTGATTACCAGTCTGTGGTTCAATCATATGAAGACACAATTCTCAGACATGTGTAATCTATTAACTGCTGCTTTAATTTAGCATCTCTCAGTCTCTCAATGATTTCACAGTGTAAGTGTGGTGAAGTGTGTGGGGTGATTGCATTCTGCTGGCTCTTTCCAAATAGAAATTTCCTGTGATTCACTGTAGTTGTAGACGATGTCCCCGACAGTTTGACAAAAGCCAAAAATTTTGCCTGCAGCTACCATTAGATAGGAAGTAAATATAATTTGGAAAAATTGCTGTGGGATGAGGCGTGACACTGGGTAAATGTCCTTGAAAAGTTAATTTTTAAATATTGCAACACTGGTTGGATGGTCAGTGCAATTTTTGATGTCTGTGCCTCTGATCGAGACTTGGGCTGGTTGACCAGGGATTGTTTAATTTGACCAACAATTGTCAGCAAGTATCTTGTCTTTTGGCAAGTGTTTCCCTCAAGTAACCTCATTCACTGACATTT
Source organism: Cetorhinus maximus (assembly GCF_964194155.1). NCBI lineage: Eukaryota > Metazoa > Chordata > Chondrichthyes > Lamniformes > Cetorhinidae > Cetorhinus > Cetorhinus maximus. The sequence goes on along the minus strand of NC_135903.1, from coordinate 13,982,796 downwards.
CCAGACACTTAGTAATCAAAGCTGTGGGCCCAGCCTGAAGGGACCCAGCCCTCATGTGCACACAGGCTGCCATTGGAAGACCAGGCAATTAACTCCAACAGGAATTGCAAATCTTTTGGTCAGGTTCTAGGTGATATTTGATCAGACAGTGAGACTATGGTGTATTGGTTATGTTTGAAGATTACTTAGACTCTGCAGGGCTCCCAGCTTAAGCAGCAAGCCACTCCATCTGAGAATGGGGTGAAAATTTGCAAATTTAATGTTCAGTCAGTGAAGCAAGTGACTGATTGAATGTCTAAAATCACAGGCTGAATGAGCAATTTCTGGATATAAACTTTCCCGCTGCTTTGTTTGGCCGATATGGCAATGTCACATCTTGTGCTGCTGGTGGGATCAAGCTGTTGCCCACCGAACTGTGCTGGTAATATTTGCCACTATACGTCTACTGAGGGGGTATGAGAAGTGGAAGTCATTGGCAGCTTGTGGCTGAGTGTTGATCTCCCATCATGGCTGATCCCTTGCCAGACAGTGATGGGGCTGAGGATCCCTGTGATAAGCCAGTATGGAGGGCAGGAGGATTTCAGCCAGGGTTCTTGCTCCTGAGTCCTAACCTGTGACCTGCTAAGTACCCATGTCATTGGACAGGTTTGAGCTCAATATTCGTTCTCCACATGGTTAATAAACTCACAGACACCGCCCAGATAAAACGCATTAATAATATTTAAATATAGTGTTTTATTTTGGATGAAGAAATGAAGAGAGTTGCTTATACGCTGTGTCTGTGCAGACCCAGTGTGTGTGAGTTGTTCCTGCTGTGTGAGACTATGGGACTAAGTGTGATTGGTTTGCAATGTGGAACCCAGATATTGGGGATGGGGCAGGTTAGGGTTCATCAAGTCGCTGATGTCAGAGTGCAACACGGGGGGAATGTGGAAATGTCACCAAGCTTTCTGCCATAACCCTTAGGACACAGAGACTGCGACAGTCTTTGTTGTTGTTTGTAGCCTGTGTGATGTCTAACCCGTCATTCAACGCACCAGACCCTAGCTCTGCTGTTTCTGAAGTTTCCCAGCTCACAGAGAGAGTATGGAAAGCCACGCACATCCATAAACTCTTCTGGTTGAGCCAGTTTTTAATGAAGTTGTTTGTTCTGTGAAGCTATGCAAGCAGCCTGGTTGCGTTATTGTTGTTGCTGCATTTAGCCTGAAGTCAGTCCGACTAGTTAATCCTGTTTCTGTTTTCTTGGAGCACTCTGAGCACTTGGTGCTCACAGCCTGACTGCATGAAAGTGTAAGGGTTATGTACTGTACTGTACTGTGGCCAGAGCTTTGTTTACATCTCAGTGTTTTACTAAAGGGCGGTTCTGGAGATTAGCCCCTCACAGTTTGGGTTGTTTCATGGGAACTTTGCACTTTGAACTCACCAGGAACACAGTCTTCAGTTAGTTCAATGTTCCCCTGATAACATCACAAATGAGCCTATTGCTTAGTTTAGTCTGTCTTAGCTTCCTCTGGGAGCTCTAGCCTCTTTGGGACCTCGCAGTTCTATCCAGCATGTGACTTTAAAAGGGCTCCTGGCTCTATCTGTCTCCCAACCCTGAGCTGGGCAGCCTAGGAGGGTCTCGCCCTCAATCCACAGGCAATTGAATGGGTCAGCATTGTCAGCAAAGCAGAACCATGGGACACTTACGCTATAATAAAAACAAAAAACTACTGCGGATGCTGGAAATCCAAAACAAAAACAGAATTACCTGGAAAAACTCAGCAGGTCTGGCAGCATACGCTACCTTTGCCCACGTGTGCATGGATTAATGGCCCTCCTATCCCCCCAGGTTAATGGCCCCACACTTCCTGGATTAAAGTTCTCAGTGTAATGGCTTTTTCAGCCAAGATTCAATGGCACCCAGGGTCAAAAGTACTGGGGTGGAGAGGTGAAAGGTTGGGCGGAGGGAGGAGAGTATCACTCTCCGCTGTGTTCACTGGCTTTATTTGGAGAGGTTGCAAGGAGTGCCTGCGTCCATGCTTGGTGAAATTCATGTTGATTCTGCTGAAATCTCTGGGAAATTTGAGGTTTAGTAGATAAAAAGATTGAGGTCAAATAAATGTCTGTTCCTGAGTGCCTTCCTCCCAGGTTTATTGCGTCACAGTTACGTTCTGCCTCGTTCATTCTTTCCTGATGATTTTTATTTGGCAAGTTTTGGAAAGAGAAATACAATCCCTCCTATTCATCGAAACAAATGACGTCTTAGATTTCTGTGCAACTCTAGCCAAAGGTGCTTGCAGATACAGGAGCCACTCCCTGAATAGTCCAACCTCAACCTGTGCTTTACTCACCTTCCAAAACAGGCACATATCTAACATATTGATCATTTGTTGTGTGCAATGCAGAGACTGGTCGATTGTTTGTTGTTGCTGCCTTTGCACAGCTCTGGAACAAACAGTACTAGTGCCCAGAGTGTGAACTTACTGACGCACCCGCCTGTCTGCGCTCAGCTTGGTAGTTCCTGGAAACCTGTGCAGTGGTCTAATAATTGGAAACAAAGCCAAAACAAATGTGGCTGCAGGACAGAGAAGTTTAAACTCCATGTGGTATACCTCTTGCGTTTAGGTTTACAGGTATGTTTGGGATTTAGGGGGATTGTAAGATTGAGGATGTAAGAGCACAAAGGCCTCATTTCTGCATTTGCATAGATGCAGGTGTTATGGGATGTTCTGATTTCTGTATCCAACCCAGTTGTAGTGTAATGAACTGCAGGCGCCTGAGGGTTGACTCCTTCAGGTTCTACACCGCACTCTGGGAGGTTTCCCTACATTAAAGATGCTATTATTGATGCAAGTTGTTGGACAATTCTGAAACTCAGACTCAACCTACCCATGATTTGAGATGAAGCATTTTCACTCATGGGACACAGTGAAATCGTCAGCTGTCCTTCAATTTGAGGGTGACACCTACTCAGCGACATGATGGGTCTTCATGTGTCTGAACAGGCTGATTGTCGACCGGCAGATATTTGGGCACATGGGGCAGGACGTCCCACGAGATAGTGGGATCTGAAGTGCAGGATTTGCTTCCTTTTCTTTCCTTCCCTGTCACCCCTCTGCCTCATCTTTAAGACGGGACTCAAAGTGTGATGCAGCTTGATGGACAAGTCACCATTTTGAACGATTGGTAGTAAGTTTCTCCCAGTCATTAATGCCTTTGCATCTGTGCTTCAAGGAGAGCTTTAGAGTGTCTTTGTAGTGTTTTCTTTGTCTTCCCCTGGAATGTTGGCCATTTGAGGGTTAAGGAAACAGGACCTGGCGGGGTGATGCTTTTTGGCCACCCGGGCACAGAGCCTAGTCCATCGAAGTTGATTTTACAGGAATTTTGCATGAACGCTTGTGGAATTGGCTTTAAGAAAGTCACTAGAATTTGTTTGACAGTCCTCCCATGCGGCCGAGGCATTGTTGATGAAATTTCTCTAGTGATGGATCCTGGTGGAAGCCTGTAAGTGACTTTGTTTAATGCGGGGAGTGGGATTTGGGGGTGCCACCATTATCCATACGATATTGATGGTCGGATTTCAGAGACGTGTCAAACCATGATGATCGGGACCATCTTGCCACTGCAACCTTCTGCTTTGGCAGCCAGCGAGAGACACTGTTTTCCTTGATTGATGCTCTCCTTCCACAGCCCAACCTTTCACTTGTCCAGGGCTTTTTTTGGAAGTCTGTGTTCTAACGACAAAAGGATCCAATTTTTCAAATCTTTCTTTGTGTTTATATTCCCTCATGAATATGCAATGAACCCCCTTAAAAGCCGCAATATTCTTCTGTTGGTGTGGAGCCAATACATTTCACAGCTTCGAACTTGAGGTTTATTACCTCTAGATTTAACTATTTCAGCCCTCTCCAAGCCAACCTCCCATCTTTTTGTTTGACAAAGCTTCTTGGGATGTTTTACTCTGTTAAAGCCATTATATCACTCTTGATCACATCATCAAATATCAATGGCACTGAGGCTTTGGGGGGAAAAAAAATAAAAAAAAGCTTTTTATAAAACAGTTCCTCATGACATCTACAGGAGGGAGTCATCGCCTGGGGCTAAACCCTACAGAAAGGTTGGTAGATTATAAGGATCATAACACCAAATGAGGCTATTCACCCATCGTGCCTGTGCTGGCTCTTTGAAAGAGCTATCCAATTAGTTCCACTCCCCTACAAAAACAGAAATACCTGGAAAAACTCAGCAGGTCTGGCAGCAGCGGAATACCTTAGACCCTTACTGGGCAAAGGGCCAATCAATATCACCGATTGCTATCTGTACTCCATTTTATTTTAAATTTTCAGCCTCTGCAGTGTTTAGCTTTTTGATATTTCGAGCAGTGCTAGCAGATTCAATAATATGCTTTCAAGAGAACAGGATAAATACTTGAAGGAGAAATATTTGCAAGGCAATTGGGAAAGAGCAGGGGAGTGGAACTAAAATACAAACCAAAACCTGCGGATGCTGGAAATCCAAAACAAAAACAGAAATACCTGGAAAAACTCAGCAAGTCCGGCAGCATCGGCGGAGAAGAACAAAGTTGAGGTTTCAAGTCCTCATGACCCTTCAACAGTCTGGCCCTTTGCCCAGTAAGGGTCTAGACAGGGTCTTATGAGCAGATTGGTGGAGTGGTTGCTGGGTGGGCTATTTTCCGGTTAATGGGTATTTTGCGGAAGAAGGGATTGGATGGGGTAATTTTGAGGAAGCGGTGGTTGGGTGTGTTTTTTTTTGGGGGTGGGGAGAGGGTATCTTCAGGAAGTGGAGGTTGGGCAGGCAATTTTTGGGGAACGAGTGCTGGGTTGGATATTTTCAGGGGAGCAGAGGGTATTTTCAGGAGTCAGTGAGATGTATTGTGAGGTTTGTAGTGGAGTTCCCTGGGACCCTTGCTTTTCCTGATATATATTAATGATCTAGATCTTGGTGTGCAGGGGACAGTTTCAAAGTTTGCAGATGATATGAAGCTTGGCAGTGTTGTGAACTGTGAGCAGGATGGGGTGGAACTTCAAAAGGACATCGACAATGGGCAGATTGGTGGCAGATGAAGTTCAATGTGGAGAAGTGTGAGGTGGTGCATTTTGGTAGGAAGAACACAGACAGACAGTATAAAATAAGGGGTGAAATTTTGAAGGGGGTGCAGGAGCAGAAAGACTTGGATGTATATGTGCATTAACCATCAAAAGTGGCAGGACAGGTGGAGAGAGCAGTTAATAAAGCCTATCATATCCTGGGCTTTATTATTAGGGGCAGAGAGTACACGAGCAGGGAGGTTATGCTGAATTTATATAAGACCCTCATTAGACCTCAGCTGGAATATTGTGCACAGTTCTGGGCACCATATTATAGGAAGGATGTGAACACACTGGAGAGAGCGCAGAAGAGGTTTACAAGAATGGTCCCAGGAATGAGAAACTTCAGCTATGAGGATAGATTGGAGAAGTTGGGACTGTTTTCCTTGGAGAGGAGAAGGCTGGGGAGACTTGATAGAAGTTTTCAAAATCATGAGGGGGCTGGACAGAGTAGATAGGGAGAGGCTGTTCCCGCTCGTAAAAGGATCAAGAACGAGAGGGCACAAATTTAAAGTGATTTGCAAAAGAAGCAAATGTGATGTGAGAAAAAACTTTTTCACACAACAATTGGTTCAGGTCTGGAATGCACTGCCTGGAAGTGTGGTGGAGGCAGATTCGATTGAGGCATTCAAGAGGACATTAGATGGTTATTTGGATAGAAACAATGTGCAGGGAAACGGGGAAAAGGCAAGGCAATGTCACCAGGTCATAATGCTCATTTGGAGAGCTGGTGCAGACACGATAGGCTGAATGGCCTCTTCCTGTGCCGTAAAAATTCTGTGATATTGCTGGGTGAAATCTCCAGTAGCTGCCGTGCTCCATTCCCTTGCTTGATGTTCCCTGTAAATTCACCATGGAAGCAGGCGCTGTCACCATGGTAACCCAGGCCCACAGTTTGGTGGAGGTGCTGTTGAACAATGATTTACCTGTTCGCAAGCCAACTTTAGAGGGCTGCAGAGCTAATGGTGTTAGTGATCCACCTCGGCCAACTGACCTTGGCAGAAATCTCCCTTTTTTAGCACATTCCTGACATATTTGCCAAGCCTTTGCGAGCTGAGCCGTTCTGCTTCTGAGCTGGAGTCCAGGGGCACAGACACGAGCAGCACTGGTGAATGGACTGAGAAAGCCTGACACCACCTCGCCCAAGATGATGTGGGCGATTGTGGGCAGACTGAGATCAGCAGAGACCAGACACCACATCTGTAGCCTCCTTGTTCGTACCCCCCTCCCCCCGGGCTGAGTTCCACGTTCCCCGGGCTCGGTCCCACGCTGGCTGGGATTCTCCTGGTCTGAGTGCAATGTGCAATGCAGCCTGTAACATGTGAACCATTGCTCTCTCTGAGATACCCACATGTAAGCAGGACAATTTGTCTGACTCAGTTTGTGAGCCCTGGATTTCAAGCACCTCTGATCCCAGGCTCAGGAATGTGCCTGGCACCTGTCGGATTTGAACTGATGGTCACAGCTGAGTACAGCTGTTACCGACTCTCCCAGCTCTGAGCAAGAAAACTGCTTCTAGGGGAAGGGGCAAATTCCCTTTGTAATGAATTAACCACTGGTCTCCGCAAACCTGTCTGTTTAGGGCCAACAGGGGTTCAGTAACCCTAAGCTGGGTTATCAGAATGGTGACATTAGTAACTAGGTCTTGTCCTGTGATACGAACTCCATAACATTGCATTAACCTTCTAGTGAGTCCATCAACATCTTTGTGTTAGATTGGCAGATATTTAATGAGTCAAATGAACCATTTTATATCTAGAGATTGTGCCTGTTGAATAAACAGCTACTCTCTACAGTTACACAGTGAGTGATCCTTACCCTGAATAAAAAGTGACTGTACAGTTAGTGTGTGACCCTTACCCTGAACAAACAGTGACCCTGTGCAGTTACACGGTGAGTGATCCTTACCCTGAATAAGCAGTGACTCTGTACAGTTACACAGCGTGTGATCCCTACTTGGACCTTGAGGATGGTATGTGATTTATTCAGGGCGCTATGTGCTGTCAGCAGCACCTAAATTAGACAAACAGGAAGCCAGGAAAAGGCAATTGGAGTTATGTTTTGAGCTGTGTTGAGGTTAATGTGTAATATCATCGGCTGGGTTTCCTGGGATTACAGTATCTTTACAGTGCAGAAGGAGGCCATTTGGCCCATCAAGTCTGCACTGGCTCTCTGAACGAGCATTCCTCCTAGTCCCATTCCCCTGCCTTTATCCCCGTAACCTTGCACATTCTCTCTTCAGGTAACAATCCAATTCCCTTTTGAATACCTCGATCGAACCTGCATCCACCACCCTCTCAGGAAGCTTGGCCCAGACTCCAACCACCATCTGGGTGAAAAATTTTTCCTCACATCCCATTTACTCTCTTTGCCAATTATTTTGAATCTGTGCCCTCTAGTTCTTGATGATCTCTTGAGCGGGAACAGTTTCTCACTATTTACCCTGTCCATACCCCTCAGGATCTTGAATGCCTCTCTTCTCAGAGAGAGTCTCTTCTCAGCCTTCTTTACTCCAAGGCAAACAGTCCCAACCTATCCTCATAGCTACAGTTCTTCATCCTGGGAATCATTCTTGTGAATCTCCTCTGTACTCTCTCCAATGCCTTCGCATCCTTCCTCAAGTATGGCGCCCAGAACTGGACGCAATACTCCAGATGAAGCCACAGAACAAGATTTCCAACTGGCAATTCATGCCAGCACAGCATTCATCAGCATCTTGGGCAGCGTGTTATATTCAGGCCACGGAATAGGCAATGCCTTTTACATTGGCTCAACAATTCCTGCTGTGGACCCCTGGGATTCATATTCCCTTTCACACGATCTTGAGATCATTATTTATTATTGGGTATAAATACTCCCTGCTTCTGCCCCTGCAGCCCAATCTACCTCTCTTATTCCCTCACCCTATCTCAGCTGCTCCCACCCCCATGGCCCCCCTCCCTCCCCCGGCCCTCCCCTCCAATCCTCTGCAGGTCCTCACTGCTGTCATGCTTATATCATTGCCCACCCTCAGCGATGTCCCTCCCTGCTCTTACTCCACCCCCAATGCTATGGAGAGGCCTGAGCTGTCCTCAGGGCTTCACTGTACACCTGCCTCTGCCTTGAGACAGTACTGGAACAAGCTCATTCTTTAAGCAGATGTTATGTAATTATAGGATGTGAGTGGCTTCAGGTATCAGTGACAGCTTGGCGGAAGGAGACTTGGTGAGCTTTTCCTTCTCTCTCTATCCATGTCCAGGAAATGCTCACCCTTTAATCCACTAATGGTCTGCGTACTCCCGTCCTGAATTGAACCCACCCCAGATATAGCAGCAAGACCTATAGAGCAGGAAATCAGTTTCACTGCTTCGGGCTCTACGCTCACCACCCTTTCGCAGGCTCCCCAATGTTTGCTCAGACTGTAGCTCCATGGGGTGATGCTGTCCTTCTCCTGGCACTGCTGCTGTGTAGGGTCCTTGGCTTAGGTCAGCTCTCCTCCTCTCCGGGTAAGAGTGCGGGTGCACTGCTGCTCAAGTTCATTTTAAATCAAGGCTTTTGCGTGAAACTGTTTCGATAGGCAACCTGTGATTGTGTGTAATCAGAGCTCCAAATCCAGTGATCTCTGAGAGTCAAAACATCAGAGTGTTACAGCGAGGGGTGTGGGGTATATCAGTGTTACAGTGAGGGGTGTGGGGTATATCAGTGTTACAGTAAGAGGTGTGGGGTATATCAGTGTGTTACAGTGAGGGGTGTGGGATATATCAGTGTTACAGTGAGGGGTATGAGATATATCAGTGTGTTACAGTGAGGGGTGTGGGATATATCAGTGTTACAGTGAGGGGTATGAGATATATCAGTGTGTTACAGTGAGGGGTGTGGGATATATCAGTGTTACAGTGAGGGGTATGAGATATATCAGTGTGTTACAGTGAGGGGTGTGGGATATATCAGTGTTACAGTGAGGGGTATGAGATATATCAGTGTGTTACAGTGAGGGGTGTGGGATATATCAGTGTTACAGTGAGGGGTATGAGATATATCAGTGTGTTACAGTGAGGGGTGTGGGATATATCAGTGTTACAGTGAGGGGTATGAGATATATCAGTGTGTTACAGTGAGGGGTGTGGGATATATCAGAGTGTTACAGTGAGAGGTGTGGGGTATATCAGAGTGTTACAGTGAGGGGTGTGTGGTATATCAGAGTGTTACAGTGAGGGGTGTGCGGTATATCAGAGTGTTACAGTGAGGGGTGTGGGGTATATCAGAGTGTTGCAGTGAGGGGTGTGGGATATATCAGAGTGTTACAGTGAGGGGTGTGGGGTATATCAGAGTGTTGCAGTGAGGGGTGTGGGATATATCAGAGTGTTACAGTGAGAGGTGTGGGGTATATCAGAGTGTTGCAGTGAGGGGTGTGGGATATACCAGAGTGTTACAGTGAGGGGTGTGGGGTATATCAGAGTGTTGCAGTGAGGGGTGTGGGATATATCAGAGTGTTACAGTGAGAGGTGTGGGGTATATCAGAGTGTTGCAGTGAGGGGTGTGGGATATATCAGAGTGTTGCAGTGAGGAGTGTGGGATATACCAGAGTGTTACAGTGAGGGGTGTGGGGTATATCAGAGTGTTACAGTGAGAGGTGTGGGGTATATCAGAGTGTTACAGTGAGAGGTGTGGGGTATATCAGAGTGTTACAGTGAGAGGTGTGGGGTATATCAGAGTGTTGCAGTGAGGGGTGTGGGGTATATCAGAGTGTTGCAGTGAGGGGTGTGGGATATATCAGAGTGTTACAGTGAGGGGTGTGTGGTATATCAGAGTGTATATCAATGTTACAATGAGGCATGTGTGATATGTTAAACACTACAATCCACACCTGTCTTCTGTCCATGTTTTCCTCAGTTTGCCCTGGGACAGACATGAAGCTGGAGCTGTCGTTCAGTTTAGAGAACCATTACTACACACTGCGCAAACAGTACGAGAACTGCCGTGAGGTACAGGGCAACCTAGAGATCACCCACCTTACAGGGAACCACAATCTATCCTTCCTGCAGGTAACCATGTAAATGAGAGTGTGCGCACGTTTCACATTTGTGAAAACTGGTTTAATTTTTTCCAATTCCTGGGTCATGTGCAGGGGCTGGACTCACTTTGGGATCTCCCAATGTGCCTATTCCACACCTTGAGTTTTATCAAACTGTTGGACTGTCAGTTAGCCTGACACCATTGCTGCCCAAGCACGTATTAGCTGCAGTCACTAGACTTGGTAGGAGCTGATTTATTTCCCTCCCCTGTCGGACCCAAGGCACTGCGACAATTTATAGAGCTCATCTTGTGGACTAATGAGAACAGTAAGCATGGCACAGAATGGGGGTGGAAGGTGACTCATTCCCTCCACTCCTGGTGCGGGCTGGGTCCCGCTCGCCCCCAGGCTACGCATTTGCTCTTTTTGCCTATGGTCTACCAAAGTGAGCCACATAGCCGACCAGCCACACGTTTGGTGGAATGCCTGGGTCTTGGATCTAGGGTCAGGGCAAGAATCAATGGGAAGCATTGAATCGTGCTCAGGAGCCTTGGCTGGGATCTCTGCAGAGCAGGGATAGAATCTGGGTTTTCCTGCTTTCTTGATCAACAACTTTGAACTAAACTCACTGACGGATCAGGGGGCATGTCTGTTGATGAACTCCCTACTTCTTACAAGTTCCAAGTGTGGGATTTAAGGGTCTTGTATTTTTTTGTGCAGAATATTCAGGAGGTCCAAGGTTATGTTTTAATAGCACACAATGAAGTAGACTACATTCCTCTAGAAAATCTACGCATCATAAGAGGAAGCCAGTTGTATGAGGATCAGTTTGCATTGGCTGTCCTGTCTAACTTTAACCCCACCGGTACTGGTCTCCGTGAGCTTCGGATGAGAAGTCTGACAGGTTAGAGCTTTTTTTTAAACAATATCCCTTCTTCCGTTTGTCGGTCTTACGTTTCAGTAAATTAATCCCATCTGTCCTAGTTCTGACATTGACCCAGATTTGAGATCAGTAATCGAAAAGCTGACTCGTGGCATTCCTACCCTCCCCAAATAACCCAGGAACAGATCCTGACCCTCTCCTGTCTGTGCCAGTCATGCTCAGGAGATGGACTAACCTATCCCAGGAATTTACAGAGTGCTCCCATTACCCACTGCAGCAGAGAAAATCCAGGTTGAAACTTTTGATCTCGGTTGGGAATTCCAATTCTGACTGAGCTTAGCAGGAGTTATCATCACAGGAATTGGGCATTTCTGGGCCCTTTCACCTGTGATTAAAAATAAAGCTGGTGTTCTTTCAGCAGTCAATGGTGATAAAGCCAACTGGATCCCGCTGGCAGGAATTCCAGGGAATCAGCAAGGTGAAAACAGGAGCAGAGGAGGCAAATAATGCATGAAGCTGTGATTAACGCTGGCAAAGCCTGTAGCGTTTAGCAGGAAGAGGAGAATGAGACTGTTGAGGCTACCATAGTTCTGAGATATTGAGTGAGAGTGATTTGGAGTGGGCATAGTGCTGACAGTCTCAGGTAAATTCCACCATCTTGTAAGGGACAACCTTGATGGGGTTGGAGAGCCAACATATCAGTCATGTTCACATTTAAAACCTAGCTCCACAAGAATACAAGAAATAGAAGCAGGAGTGGACCACATGGCCATCGAGCTCCAACTCCATTTTTCCACCTGCTCCCCATATCCCTTCATTCCCTGGGAGACCAAAAATCTTAAATGTATTCAGTGATGGAGCATCCACAACTTTCTGGGATAGAGAATTCCAAAGATTCACAACCTTTTGAGTGAAGTAATTTCTTCTCCTCTCAGTCCTAATTGATTGGCCCCTTATCCTCAGACTGTGCCCCCGAGTTTTAGATTCACCGACTAGCGGAAAGAATCCCTGAGCGTCTACCCTGTCAAACCCCCTGAGAATTTTGTAGGTTTCAATCAGATCACCTCTCATTCTTCTGAACTCCAGAGAATATAAACCCAGTTTAATCTGCCTCTCATCATAGGACAACCCTCTCATCCCAGGGGCCAATTTAGTGAACCTTCACTGTACCACCTCCAATGCAAGTTTATCCTTTCTTAAATGTGGAGACCAAAACTGCGCACTATTCCAGATCTCACCAAAACCCTGTCTCATTGTAACAAGACTTCTTTATTCTTGTATTCCAATCCCCTTGCGATAAGGTCAAAATGCCATTTGTCTTCCTAATCACTTGCTGCACCTTCATGCTAACTTTGTGTTCCTTGTACGAGCGTGCCCAAGTCTCTTTGAACGTCGACACTTACAAGTTTCACACCTTTTAAAAGTTATTCTGCTTTTTTTATTCTTATGACCAAAGTGAATAACTTCACACTTCCCCATATTTTACTCATCTGCCATCTTGTTGCCCACTCCCCTAACCTGTCTCTATCTCTTTGCAGCCTCTCTGTTTCCTCCCCATAGCTTAGCTTCCCAACTAGTTTCTATCATCAGCAAACTTTGATACGTTACTCTCTGTCTCTTCATCTAAGTCATTAATATAGATAGCTCATAAACTCATAAACGTTTACAGCACAGGAGGAGGCCATTCGGCCCATCGTGTCCATGCCACTTAACAAAGATCTGACTATACTCCCATTTTCCAGCGCTTGGCCCATAGCCCTGGAGGCTATGGCAATGCAAGTGAATATCTAAAGTTTCAAGAGTTTCTGACTCAACCACCCTTTCAGGCAGTGAGTTCCAGACTCCCACCACCCTCTGGGTGATAAAATTTCTCCTCAACTCCCCTCTTGGCTTTCTACCTCTTACCTTAAATCTATGCCCCCTGGTTATTGACCCCTCCATTAATGGAAAAATTGCCTTCCTATCCACCCTATCTATGCCCCTCATAATCTTATACACCTCTATCAGGTCCCCTCTCAACCTTCGCTGCTCCAAGGAAGACAACCCCAGCCTATCCTATCTTTCCTCATTGCTCAGACCCTCCAGCCCAGGCAGCATCCTGGTAAATCTCCTCTGCACCCTCTCCAGTGCAATCATATCCTTCCTATAATGTGGTAACCAGAACTGCACGCAGTTCTCCAGTTGTGGCCTAACCAGCATTTTATACAGTTCCAGCATAACCTCTTGTATTCTATGCCTCGGCTAATCAAGGCAAGTATCCCATATACCTTCTTAACCACCTTATCAAGCAGGCCCGCTACCTTCAGGGATCTGTGGATTTGCACACCAAGGTCCCTCTGATCTTCAGAACTTTCCAGGGTTTAACCATTCAAAGTGTAATCCCTTGCCTTGTTAGCCCTCCCCAAGTGCATTACCTTACAGGTTGAATTCCATTTGCCACTGCTCTGCCCACCTGACCAGTCCATTGATATCCTCCTGCAGTTTATGGCTATCCTCCTCACTATTTACCACTCTATCAATTTTCATGTCATCCGTGAACTTCTTGATCATACCGCCCACATTTAATTCCAAATCATTTATGCACACCACAAACAACAAGGGCCCCAGCACCAAGCCCTGCGAAACTCCACTGGAAACAGACTTCCAGTCACAGAAACACTCCTCTACCATCACCCTCTGCTTCCTGCCTCTCAGCCAATTTTAGATTCAATGTGCCACTTTGCCTTGCATCCCATGGGCTCTTACTTTCTTGACCAGTCTGCCATGAGGGACCTTATCAAAAGCCTTGCTAAAGCCCATGTAGACCACATCAAATGCATTACCCTCATCAACACTCTTGGTTATCTCCTCAAAAAATTCGATCAAAATTGTCAAACACGTCCTTCCTTTAACAAATCCAAGCTGACTATCCCTGATTAATCTGTGTCTCTCCAAGTGCAGATATATTCTGTCTGTCAGAATTCTTTCTAGTAACTTCCCCACCACAGAGGTTAGACTGACTGGTTTGTAATTTCCTGGTCTATCCCTTCCCTTTTTTAATAATGGGACAACGTTAGCAGTCCATCTGTCCTCTGGCACCTCACCTGTGGCCAGAGAGGATTTGAAAATTACTGCCAGAGCCCCATATATTTCTTCGCTTGCCTCCCTCAACAGCCTGGGATACATCTCACCTGGGCCTGTGGATTTTAAGGCTGCTAAACCTACTAGCTCCTCCTCTCTCTCAATGTTAATTTCCTCGAATATTTCACCCTGATATCTATATCTGCGTCGTCCTTTTCCATTGTGAAGACCGATGCAAAGTATTCATTGAGGACTGTACCCACATCTTCCAGGTCCACCACAGATGGTCTATGGTCCCTAATTGGCCCAACTCTTTCCCTAGTTATTCTCTTGCTCTTTGTATATTTAAAAAACACCTTTTGGGTTTTCCTTTATTCTACCCACCAATGCTTTCTCATGCACTCTCTTAGCTTTCCTAATTTCCTTTTTAAGTTCCCCCCTGCACTTTTTATACTCCTCTAGGGACTCTTCTGTATTCAGCCCCCGGTGTCTGCCATAAGCTTCTCTTTTTTCGTAATCCTAACCTTTATGTCCTTTGGCATCCAGGGTTCTCAGGACTCTCCCCCCTCCACCCCTTCTATGGGAACATATTTGCCCTGTACTCTCGCAATTTCCTCCTTGAATGCCTCCCACTGCTGACACAGTTTTATCTGCAAGTAGCTTCTCCCGGTCCAGTTGGGCTGAATCGATCTCATCTTAGCAAAATTCGCCTTTTCCCAGTTTAGAACTTTTATTCCCGGCCCAACCTTATCGTTTTCCATAACTATCCAAAATCTAACTGAGTCATGGCCACGATCTTCAAAATGCGCCCCTACTGATACTCCTTCCACCTGCCTGGACTCATTTCCAAATATTAGGCCCAGAACTGTCCCCTCCTTTGTTGGGCTTTCTACTTACTGGATAAAAATGTTCCCCTGGATGCAACTTAAGAATTTGCAAATAGCTGGGGCCCCAGCACTGATCCTTGCTGCACTCCACTAGTCACTGCCTGCCAACTTGAAAAAGCCCCATTTATGCCCACTCTGTTTTCTATCCGTTAACTAATCCTCTAACCATGCTAATATATCACCCCGAGCTCCACGAGCCTTTACCTTGCCTATTAACCTTTTGTGTGCCACCTTATGGAATGCTTTTTGGAAATCCAGGTATACTACATCTACTGGTTCCCCTTTATCTACCTTACTAGTTACATACACAAAAAAAACTCTAATAAATTTATCAAACAGGATTTCCCCTTAGTAAAACCATGCTGACTAGTTCTAATTATACTATGCTTTTCTAAGTGCATTGTTGAGACTTTCTTAATAATAGATTCCAGCATTTTCCCAACGCCTGATGTTCGGCTAACTGGCCTGTAGCTCACTGTTTCCTCTCTCCCTCCTTTCTTCAGCTCCCTTTGAAATTGCCTCCAACTGGGACCACGAAATTGGCTAACTGCACTTTTGATTTCAGAACTGAGGAAGATGCAGGGAAGTGTAGGGTGGGGAATTGAAGCTTACAGGAGTGGGTGATTAAGCTGAATTAGGGTTATAGCACTCACAGCCTGAATATATTCCCATTCTCTGAAATGGCCTAGCAAGCCACTCAGTTGCTCACTGCCACCTACTCAAGGGCAAATAGGGATGGGTATTAAATGCTGGCCTTGTTGGCAGTGCTTACATCTGAAGAATTAATATAAAAAAACAGAGTCTGAGCATCTAATGATTTTGCTGAACTTGAGTGACTCGTGTTTTATAAGCCAGCACCAAATAAGATGAAAAGCCTGTGGTACAGTCAATAATGTGTGTGTGTGTTTGACAGAAATCCTGATTGGGAGTGTTAAGATCAGCAATAATCCCTGGCTCTGTTACCAAGAGACCATCCAATGGGACGACATTCAGGACAAGAAAAACAGGATCCCTTTTGTAGGACCAGTGGACACGAACCGACCCAAGCAGTGTGAGTATATCCTCGGTGAACTGGGGGGAAATTAAAAGTTCCACAACATGTCCATGTGGTGTCAGAGGTGTTACTGAGGGCTATATGCAATGTCTTAATGCTGTTTCTGTTATCTGTCCCTCTCCCTCAGGTGGCAGCTGCAGTCCTGCCTGTGAGTCAGGATCATGCTGGGGCTCAGGTCCCGAATATTGCCAGATATGTGAGTGATTATCCAATAATTTATTTATATTCCTATCACACTGCAACCTGAGTGAAAACCATACAGTTCTATCTGTTCAAATCCTTGCCAATCTTTGCAAGTGAGCATTTCTGAGCTTTGTTGCAGCACCAGAGACACTGACTTCAGTAGTTTGACTGATCCATGTAGGAGTGAGAGTGAGGGCTGCTGCATCAGGGCTCTCTCTGGTTGGGCAGTGGGCGACATACTGTCCCAGTGACTCTCTACCTGCTCCCACACCAAATATCCTGCCTGAACAGATGGACGGTGTGAGTGGCCTCATGCCAACCTTCTCCCGGGGATTAGTGACACTAAACTCAGGGTGGAGATTGACATTTCTCCCATGTTCTGGTTTGCTGAGGTCACTGGGAGTTGTTGTTTGGGTTGGGAGAAGGGAGGGGGAGCCCCGTTATGCCTGTGCATGTGGCCCTGCAATGCACTGGTACCACAGAATGTTTGCACACTACGCTTTTCTGTGTTTCAGTGACTCGCAAGATCTGTGCCCCCGAGTGCCTGACTCGGTGTAAAGGACGAGACCCAACTGATTGTTGCCACAGCCAGTGTGCAGCGGGCTGCACTGGACCGAAGGACACTGACTGCCTGGTACGTACACGCCCGGAGATCACAGCATAAACAGCGGATAGAATTCAGCAAAAGTTTGGACTCATTCAGAGGAAAGCTGCGGTGGTTTGGTCGCTTCCTTTTCTGGGGGAGCTGTATAGCAATCCGCAGACTGATTAACATTTTAACAGGTCGCGGCATGTGCACTGCTTCCATGGCCGTAACTCATCTTTATACCAGCGATAGACTGGTTAGTGCTGTATGCTGGGAGGGTTTTAAAGGCTCACACAAACTGTATGATGGCGGAGAGAGGAATAGGGGCCACCCACAACTGGACGTCAAATCATACATCAGAGCTGGAGCTCCAGTCTGCCCTGGTTGGTATCATTTGGAGCTCCGCTGTCTCCTGGCCGGGACTGTCTGACCCAGAAGTGGGGCTGCAACCAATGAGTCAAGGGAGCGGTGTGTGAGATAAAGAAATTTAAGGAATTTTTTTTTTTTTAAATTCTTATCTCTTTAGCCCTGCAGCCCTGTCCTGGGTGTTGTAGTCTGCATTAGCTCCGTTAGTATTTCTCTGGTGCGTGGCTGATCTGACTCTTCTCCTCCAGGCCTGTTACCATTTCAGCAACGGTGGAACGTGTCGGGGGGATTGTCCACCACTCAACATCTACAATGCTCACACCTATCAGATGGAGCCCAATCCCGATGGAACGTACATTTTTGGAGCCAGCTGTGTCAAAAAGTGTCCACGTAAGATCCTGCTGCAACTTTCCTGTGTTTTTAATTCCTTCCTTATTCCTCAAAGTTTATCTCTGACCCTGTTGTAATGTATCTTCTCTCCACCTGCTCCCTCTCTTTTTCCACCTTCCTCTCTCCTGCCTTGTTTTCACTCTCACAGGCAATTACTTAGCGAATAATGTGGGCTCGTGCACTCTGAACTGTCCAAACGACACCAAAGAAGTGAACAGGGGGGATGAACAGAAATGTGAGAAGTGCAATGCCCCCTGTCCAAAAGGTCAGTATTGAGTCAGGAGAGGTGAGGGTAACAGCTCCTGCTGTGTGCACGAATGGGGGTATGGGGCGAGGGATGGTGGGATAAGACTTTTTTTTCTTTATTCTTACATGGCAAGGCCAGCATTTGTTGCCCATCCCTAACTGCCCCTGAACAGACCTTGCTAGGTCATTTCAGAGGGCAGTTAAGAGTCAATCACTTGCTGAGAGTCTGGAGTCACATGTAGGCCAGACCAGGTGAAGATGGGAGATTTCTTTCCCAAAAGGATATTAGTCAACAATTGGTGATAGTTTCATGGTCACCGTTACTGAGATGAGCTTTATATTGACTGCCATGGCGGGATTTGAACCTATGTCCCTAGAGCATTTGCCTGGGTGTCTGGATTACTAGTCCAGCGACATTACCACTATGCCTCCGTCTCCCCCATGGTAGTCCTAAAGATTCATTAATTTCTCCAACTGTTGAGTGCGGGGAGACCTGTGATTCCTGTGGGCTGCGACTCTGGTTTTGGAAGTGATGTGTATAAATGGGCCCAGATTTAGCGCTTGTTACTTTGAATGGTGAGGATGAGCATGGGTTCATTCATAATGCATATTCCTGGCCCTGAGCTAAGACGGGGTCTGGATCCTACCCTATAGGCAGATTCAGACTGGAACTGACCCCCTCCAGCTTCATTGGGAAACCTGATTTCACAGAATCTCGCAGTGCAGAAGAGGCCCTTCGGCCCATCGAGTCTGCACCGATACGTGAGAAACACCTGACCTACTCACCCGATCCCATTTACCAGCACTTGGCCCATTGCCTTGAATGTTATGATGTGCCAAGTGCTCATCCAGGTACTTTTTAAAGGATGTGAGGCAATCCGCCTCCACCACCCTCCCAGGCAGTGCATTCCAGACAATCCCCCATTGGCTGGGTGTGTGCAAGAGCCAGTTTCAACAGGTGTATGAACAAGACCTCTGTTGAGTTGGAGTTTGATTTTCTGGACACAAGCCAATATGATTTGTGTGTTTGAAGTTGTCTAGTGCTGGCTGCTTCTCTGCTTATTCCTCACTAAGTTGTCTCTTGCAGTGTGTAACGGCTTGGGTGTAAACAGTCTGAAGGGCGTGCGGGCCGTGAACTCTAACAACATCAATTCCTTCACTGGCTGCACTAAGATCTTCGGAAGCTTGGTGTTTCTTGCCAAGACCTTCTTTGGGTGAGTGCTGCCCACTGTCAACCCTGATCCCCCCCCTCTAATTACATTCTCTGGCTCTGCATATCCACATGCTCACTCCAGTCATGAGCTGCTCAAACACACGCTTTTCCTTTAGTGTAGATCTTCCAAGATCTTGCATGGTTTGGATTAACTTAAACATGCATCAGGGAATTGTGGCACAGTTATTTTCCAGTGTGTGTTTGCAGTGTACGAGTTATCCTGTCTTGCACGAGGAGCATTTGAAAATCTAACTCAAAGCTCCTCCCAATGCTATGGTTTCACACAATTTACACCCGTAATCTCCTCTCTCTGGTGAAGACCAGGTGATGTCATGAGTCAGGCATCGTCGGTCAGCCCTGGTTCCCAGCTTCAGATCCAGCCGACAGAGATGCTGAGGATCTCTCTGGCTGTAGGACCGTGGAACCATAGAAAAGTTACAGCACAGAAGGAGGCCATTCAGCCCACCTTGTCCATGTATGGGAACTATTTTGTCTACAACCTCATCTGACCAGCTCTCCTACCCACACCCTGAGAGACATCTCCAGTACTGTTCCTCAGTTCTGCACTAGCTAACCCCTTTACCGAACAGAAGGTAAGGAGTTTGCAGACTGTGACTGAAGGGCGTACAATGTGAGTGAAGGTGCTTCACCTTTGACACGTGACTTTCCAGCTCGAGGCTGGCTGATACTGATTCTGTTCAGTCCTTCTCACTGTCATGCCCCATCACATGAGTACACCTCATTGAAGCTTCCAGTGTCCCCCACAGTCCAATTTTCTGCTGACACCCACTATCGAATATACATGTTAAGAAGAGCCCCTTGCTGGAGGGACATGGGAAGAGGGGGAACCGACAGAGGAAGCAGAATATTTCAATGTTAATGCAGTGGAGCTTGTCACTTTCTTGGTGGTCTGAGGGTTTATTTTTTGCCTTTTCAGTGACCCAGCTGCGAAGATCCCACCCCTGGACCCAAGGAAGCTGCAGGTCTTTGGTCCTTTGACAGAAATCACAGGTATGGACTCTGCACCCAAGTCTTGAGTCTCAGTCAGGTTGTTATAACTAGCCCTGTGTTTAACTGAGTTCCTGCCCCTCTGGTCAAATGCTATAGCTTCATGGAAGTTTGAGCACAGAAGGAGGCCACTCAACCCATAATACCTTTGCTGCTACTAACCCCACACCAGAACTATCTGTAACCCCTTTCCTGCCCTACCCCCAAACCCTTCACTATTTTACATCGTGTTTCTCTAATTATTTGCTGATAGTCTGAGACTGACTCGGAGCAGCAACCCTGTGTGATAATGCCACCATATTTTGTATGAGAAGCAATGTCTCCCCTCCCACTTTCATAGAGTCATAGAAGGAGGCCATTTGGCCCATCCTTCCTGTGGTAGCTCTTTGAAAGATCTCTTTAATTAGTCCCACTTCCCTGCTTTTTCCCCATCGCCGTACAATTTTTCCCTTTCAAGTATTTATCTCATTTCCTTTGAAAGTTACTGTTGGATTTACTTCCATCGCCCATACAGGCAGCACATTCCAGATCATTGTAACTTGCTGTGTTCAAATAATGTTTCCTCAATTCCCCTCTGGTTCCTTGTCAATGACATAAATCTGTAGTTACTGACCTTTCAGCCACTGGAAACAGTTTCTTCTTATTTACTCTATCGAAACTGTTCATGATTTTGAAAACCTCTATTAAACCTCCCCTTACCTTTTTCTGTTTGAAGGAGAACAATCCCAGCTTCTCCAGTCTCAACATGTAATCGAAGTCCCTCATTCCTGGTACCATTCTAGTAAACCACCTCGATACCCCCTCCAAGACCCTGACATCCTTCCTAAAAGGTGATGCACAGAATTGAGCGCAATACTCCAGCTGTGACCCTTTGTGCTAACCCTGAGTTGATCCCCTTCTTACAAATTCACTACCCAGTGGAATGAACCTTTCTCAATTTAGACTCTCAAACCCTTTCAAAACTTAGAATACTCTGATAAGATGTCTCTTCACTGTCTCTGCCCGAGTGAATAAAACCTAATCTTTCAAGTCTCAACACTAACCCATCCTCAACCATGCATTTACAGATCTGTGTACCTGCCACCCAGCCCCTGGTCTGTGCATGTGCAGTATCATTAATGTGTTTTAATCCGATTTCTCTGGATCTGCAGGGTATTTATATGTCGAAGCCTGGCCACAGAATTTTACTGATCTAAGTGTATTTGAGAATCTTACTGTCATCAGAGGACGAGTGTTGTACAGGTGCGATTCACCTTGATCAATCTCTGCATTCATGCCAATCCTCATGCTCACACCCAGTCCACACCAATCACTGTGCACACGCCGCGCTCACACCAATCACCAAGCTCCGGCAGGCGGCGGTGCACACGGCGAGCTCCTGTCCCGGCAGCGGTGTACGCGGTGAGCTCCCATCCCAGCGTCGATGCACGCGGCGAGCTCCCGTCCCAGCGTCGATGCACGCGGCGCGCTCCCGTCCCGGCGTCGATGCACGCGGCGAGCTCCTGTCCTGGCGGCGGTGTACGCGGCGAGCTCCCGTCCCAGCGTCGATGCACGCGGCGAGCTCCCGTCCCAGCGTCGATGCACGCGGCGAGCTCCCGTCCCAGCGTCGATGCACGCGGCGAGCTCCCGTCCCAGCGTCGATGCACGCGGCGCGCTCCCGTCCCAGCGTCGATGCACGCGGCGCGCTCCCGTCCCAGCGTCGATGCACGCGGCGCGCTCCCGTCCCAGCGTCGATGCACGCGGCGCGCTCCCGTCCCAGCGTCGATGCACGCGGCGAGCTCCCGTCCCAGCGTCGATGCACGCGGCGAGTTCCCGTCCCAGCGTCGATGCACGCGGCGAGCTCCCGTCCCAGCGTCGATGCACGCGGCGAGCTCCCGTCCCAGCGTCGATGCACGCGGCGAGCTCCCGTCCCGGCGGCGGTGCACACGGCGCGCTCCCGTCCCAGCGGCGGTGCACGCGGCGCGCTCCCGTCCCAGCGGCGGCGCACTCCGGCTGCTGGCCCCCACCCTGCATTTACGCTTGCATTAATTGCTGCACATTAATTACTACACTTAGACTGGAGGGAGTTATTGCAAAAATCCCATAATTTAACAACTCGAAGTATTCAAGACAGTTTGTTAATTGGTTTTGAATTTTGATTTGGTTCCTTCTCTGTTTACAGAGGTGCTTATGCATTATTAGTGCAGAATCTCCAGATACAATCCCTGGGATTTCGGTCTCTGAAAGATATCAGTAATGGGCTGGTGCTCATTCATCAGAATCCTAACCTCTGCTACGTCGGCTCCATTCCCTGGAACCAGCTGTTTAAGGAGGAAAGTCAGGAGGCATTGATAACGGCCAACAAACCACAGGACGTGTGCAGTAAGTAGGAACATCTACTGGCCAAGTTGTCCAATCACGTTACGCTGGCTCCTGAATCCTTTGTGGCAAAATCAGTAAAAGAAATAGAAACAAGTGAAGCTCTTGCTTATATTTTTCCATTCAGTATAAATAGATTGTCTTTATTGGGTGTCAGTGATGTTGCTGAGAGTTGAAGGTTTTCCTGTAATCTCCTCCAGCCCCACGAACCTCTGAGATGTCTGCGTTTCCCTAATTCTGGCCTCTTGAGTATCCCCTAATTTAATCGCTTCTTGTTGGCTACACCTTCGGTTGCCTAGGCCCCGAGCTCTGGAATTCTTCCGCCTCTTGATCTTGCTTTCCTCCATCAAGACACTTCTTAAAACCTGCCGCTGACCAAGTTTTTTGTCATCTGACCTAATATCATCTTATATGGCTTGATGGCATGCTTTGTTTCATAATATTCCAGTGAAAAGCCTTGGGAGGTTTCATTACGCTAAAGGCTCTATCTAAATATAAATTGTTGTTGTTACGTTGTTGTTGCACTTGACAATATGAAAGTTGACTGAAATGGTCAATAATTTGGTAAGGATAGAAACACTGGCCAGTGTGGTTCTGATATCGTTAATACTCAGCTTTGGTTATGTTTATTTATTGAGGACTAGTTAGTGTTGGGTATGGAGTCCAGACAATGTTGTTTGAGTGATCTATACGCAGTAAGTCCCCGGATTAAGTTGCCTGTTTTAAGTCATTCCGCTTTAATGTCGATCAGTTAATGGGGCCTGTATTCACATTTAGTGTTGCGAGTTTTCGTTTTAAAATCATTTGGCACCCTTCTAAAAATTCTTTCACAGGATGTTAGCGTTGCTGGCTGGGCCAGTATTTATTGCCCATCCCTAGTTGCCCTTGAGAAGGTGGTGGTGAGCTGCCTTCTTGAACCGCTGCAGTCCATGTGGTGTAGGTACACCCACAATGCTGTTAGGGAGGAAGCTCCAGGATTTTGACCCAGCGACAGTGAAGGAACGACGATGTATCTCCCAAGTCAGGTTGTGTGGCTTGGAGGGGGACTTGCTGGTGGTGGTGTTCCCACGCATCTGCTGCCCTTGTCCTTCTAGGTGGTAGAGGTTGCAAGTTTGGAAGGTGCTCAATCAGTGCTATTTTGAAGTTGGCCTTTGCTGCTCCGTGTCACCGCCCCCCTCTCACCGCTGGCCCTCCAGTCTGCTGCCTCTCCCATCCCCTGACCCTCCCTCTCGCTGCCAGCTCTCTGGTGTGCGGCATCTGCCGCTCCCTGATTCTCCCTCTCGCCGTGTCTCCAGCTCAGCACTTGGAAGTTGAAGCTGCTCTTCCTGCCTTTTGCTGCTCACCCCCAGAGCCCTCGCTCACAGCAAGGGGGTCAGGCAAGTGGAAGAGGCAAGGAGCAGGAGGTTTGGAGAGAGAAAGAGTCAGCAGCGACTGGGACGGTCAGAGAGAGGCAGAGACTGTGCACCGGAGGACCTGCAGCGACGGGGAGAGTCAGCGAGCAGCAGAGGCCGCAAACCGGAGGGTTGGGGAGCAGTATGCCTGGTGAGTGAGAGGTTCGGCAAGCAGGATTGGCACGAGCAGGAGAGGCACGAACAGGAGAGGCAACGAGTGAGAGGTAAATAGAAAGTTAATAGTTATTTCATTTGCCAATATAGGAATTTAACAATGTAAAGTATTTCAACTTACAGGGTATAATGTTTTAATGTTTTTTTTACTGATGGGAAATGTCCTACAGAGAAAAATCTGATTCACTTAAAGCTGTTTCACTTAAAGTTGCACTTTTCAGGAAGCAACCCCAACTTTCATTGAGGACCTACTGTATATAAGAGATCAAAATTTCCATCTCAGTCACTCCTGTCTGGTACTGTATAGCCGGTGGCTGTCTCAGTGTTAGTTCCTGTACATGTACAGTACACACAGTGGGATAAAGGAAATGATTCATTCCATAGGCACTGTACAGCCCAGGTGTTTGTGGTGTCAGCAGAGCTGTGAAGAAACCTGGAGTTCCTCTCACCTGGCCACAAGTCAAAGTTCTGTCTGATTTTTGCCTCTGACTTCCTTTTCCTTGCAGAAGCTGAAGGGAGTATCTGCAACAGCCTGTGCACAAACAGCACCTGTTGGGGCCCAGGACCCACAAACTGCATCTCCTGCATAAAGTTCTTCCGAGGCCGGGAGTGTGTGGAATCGTGCAACTTATACGAGGGGTAGGAGTGCGTTAACTAAATGCGACGGGGTTGGGGGGGGGGTGGTTGAGTGGGAGGCTATAGGTGGAGTGGTATGAGGGTGTTTGGGGAGAGAAGTGACTCAGGATAAGAGTCTGGCTGCTTTCTTAACTGATGCTTTGTTTTTCTTTGTTCCAGGGTGGTGAGGGAGTATCTTCATGAGTCGTCTTGTATTCAGTGTCACAAGGAGTGCCTCCCACAGAGCAAAAACCTGAGCTGCAGCGGAATGGTAAAGAATCTCCTGGCATCTGCCTGTGGAACAGTTTGACTGCTTGCTTCACAGACCAGTGGCTGTACAGTCACAAACCTGTTAACAGTCCAAGCTTATGCTGTCTGCATGGTCAGTAAGGCATGGCCCTCAGTCATGGCTGATTAGGAGTAATTGGCGAGGAGGAATTGGGTGCAGAGAAGGTGTTCCTGGGCAGGGAGTGAGTAAAAAAAGGAAAGGAGTAGAGGGGTTAGGGAGAATGGGAGAACTGTCGAGTTGGAAAAAGTCCCTGTACCTTTCCTTTGTAAACTGGGTACTGCCTTCAGTGTGAGGTGAAATCCTCATTTATATGCTAGCTTTGGTGTGAGGCAGTAGGTGTGAATGCTCAGCCTGATTTGGGGAGCAAGCAGTATGATGGTGGGAAGGGTCTTGAAAAGGCCCGCCAACTGACTTGCAGACGGCCTGTGTGCTGTGACTGTGCTCAGTGTCTTCCCCAGTGGCCAGTCATCATGTGCGTGTCCTCACACACACCTCGTTTAACAACACAGCTGCTTTGCGGGACATCAAATGAGGGGACGGCGGGTAGTCACCTCTGTTTGTGAGGGGTTCAGTTTCACGTCCCCGCAGTCTTCTCTGACTTCTTTCCACCCGCACACACTGTGCTTTGCCCCCATGTGCAGTCTCTTATATTTGAGCGGTCACAACTCTTTAAATTTCAGTTGCAGGACTGATTTTCTGCATCTTCCTTTTAGTGAGCAGCAGCACAAGGTCAGAGCTGTACCCAGATTTCATGCCAATTATTTAGTACAGTTGACCTTTGCCCTGTGACCCTGGTGCACTAAAGGCTCGATTTGCCTTAGTTACCGGACATTCCTGCTGCAGATGTTACAGAAACCAAACTGGGTTTAAATATTGGGAGGAGACTCCACCATGAAGACATCACAACTGCACACTCGCATTTTTCTCACACCTAACCTGAGGTCCTGAAGCCAGTTGTAAAATTAGCTAATGCAGCACAAATCTCATGAACTTCCACAGCAATGCCTTGATTTTAAAATTCTTATTCTCCTGTCCAAGGCTAGCGTTGCTTTGTTTCCTTCTCAATACCCTCCAGCCCTACAACCTCAAACCTCCATGCTCCTCCATTTCTGGCCTATGTCTGGTTTCCATTGCCCCACCATTGGTGTCCACACCTTCAGATGCTGAGACCCTAAGCTCTAGAATTCTCTCCCTAAACCCCTTAAGACACTCCTCAAGGTGCCTTAAATACCTCTTGGCTAAGCATTTTTGTAACCTGCCCTAATATCTCTGTATGTGGCTCAGTGCCAATATTTGTCTGAATATGCTGCTGTGAAGTATTTTGGAACATGTTACTACCATCAAGGTGCTATATAAATGCAACTGTGGCTCAGCTGCTAACTATCTAAATGAGGCATTGTTATGACACGACAGATGATGTGTCTCAAACGGATCAAATCCATGAGGGAAACTTGATCACGCAGTCACAATTTGTATTTTATTTCGAGATGTGTGCCCTGAATTCAGTGGTAATAAGTCCACCAAGACTTAAGATTTTTTTTAGAAAACTAAATTAAACATTTATTAACAAGAGAAAAGATTTCAAGCACATACATAGGTCTACAAATTACTACTGTAATAACTCCTAAAACCCCTAATTAATCTGGCTTCCAGTTACACCCCCGTTAAGGCAATGGTTAAAAAAAAACTGATTTAAATAGATGCAAGTTAACACAATACCCTGGACAGTAGAATTCAAAGTGGCTTTTCCTAGCTTCGGTTTCTGTAGACAGCAGGCTTAATGCACAAATACCGGAGGCTTCTCACACTTCTGGTAGATCTTATAATGCCTTCCCCTGACACAGAGCGTCATTCTCCTTTATACCTATTTCTCCCTTTTAATGCAAATCCCATTGTTTCCATTTGTCTTTGGAACTTTACCTTTCTCATAATATAAATCATTTCATGGTGAAATATTGATAATATATTGATAATAAATTGATAATAGTAACCCTTGGGAAAAATAAACACACTGCTTGGCCTAGCTTCTCTGGCTAGGTGTAAACATCCTACCAGCTCTTTGAAATTCAAGCCACCCTAAATTATCTAAAAATGCAAATTCTCCTCACCTCATTTCCTAAGACTTCAGCCATGTTTATGTATTTGGCATTTCAAACCTAGCTTCTTTTGATGAGTTAAAGCCTTCAGACCAGCTGTCTCCAACTCAATTAAATCACGCACACGCAAACTATCCAAAAACACTATTAACCTATTTTTACAGTAAATCACAATAATGTTATGAGAATTATTATACTTTCGTGACAGATATTACCTTTCTATCTTTGCCTGGTTGAGTTAATTGAGCTCAGCATGGAAGGACTAGGGAGCCTTGTGCAGAGGCTCAAATGGTGTTGATCTTATTTCTTTTCACCATTAGGAAGATGATGACTGCGTGGAGTGTGCTCATTACAAGGATGGTACGCACTGTGTGGAGAAATGTCCAAGTGGGTTACACGGGCATATCTGGAAATATGCCGATGAAAATGGCCTCTGTCAGCTGTGTCCAACAAACTGCAGTCATTCGTGAGTAAATAGCAACTGCTGAATCAGTGAGAGCTTCAGTAATTCCTCTCCCAGTTTGTGTTTTCTCTAAAATATTTTGTTTTATGTCTTCAGATGTACAACTGATGATGTTGGATGCCCTGAGGAGCCCATTCACAGGTAGCAACACTGCTTTAATCACCTCACCCCTAACGGGCTGACTCAGTCTCTCCGTTAACATAGTCAGCGTTAGAAGTGAACAGAGTAAACACTCACACTTCCAACATCAACATTCAAACCATCTGGGAACGTGTTCCATGAGCTAAATTCCAGCGCAGCATTAGCCGTTTACACTGCCGGACAATTCATACCAACTAAATAATTATATATTTTTCTTTTTTTGAGAAGAGATTTCAAATGATATTTATAGTTGTGGCTGTTATCAAAAGCCAGGCAAGTTGGCAGTCCATTCCAAGACTGATCTGCAATACCGGTCAGTCTATTCCAAGACTCATCTGCAATACCGGTCTTCGAGGCTGAGTCTGAGTCCAAATTCCAGGTGAAGTTGAGTTTTTCCCAAGGATGACAGTAATGTCAGCCTGGGTTTTCTCTATTACTCGTTGTGACCACTGCTGCATTGGCACAGCTTACAGACTGATGCTAAACCCTGAGATTGGGTGGGAGGGAGAAGGCCTCTGCCTGGCCCCCGGAGCCCCAGTTCCTGCTGGTTTTAACCAAACTGAAACCCAGACTCTCATTAATGAGATAAAAACAAAAAACTGCGGATGCTGGAAATCCAAAACAAAAACAGAAATACCTGGAAAAACTCAGCAGGTCTGGCAGCATCGGCGGAGAAGAACAAAGTTGACGTTTCGAGTCCTCATGACCCTTCAACAGAACTAAGTAGAAATAGGAAAGGGGTGAAATATAAGCTGGTTTGGGGGGGTGGGGTGGGGGGGGTGGTGTGGTTGTTGGGACAAGCAAGCAGTGATAGGAGGAGATAACCAAAAGATGTCACAGACAAAAGAACAAAGAGGTGTTGATGGTGGTGATATTATCTAAAAGAATGTGCTAATTAAGATTGGAGAACAGGACGAGCAAGATAGCTCTAGTGGGGGTGGGGTGTAATAAACCATGGGTGGAATACATTTAAAAATAATGGGAATAGATGGGAAAAGAAAAATCTATATAAATTATTGGAAAAAACAAAAGGGAGGGGGAAGAAACGGAAAGTGGGTGGGGATGGAGGAGGGAGTTCAAGATCTAAAGTTGTTGAACTCAATATTCAGTCCGGAAGGCTGTAAAGTGCCTAGTCGGAAGATGAGGTGCTGTTCCTCATAGTTTGCGCAATCTGGATGCTGCCAGACCAGCTGAGTTTTTCCAGGTATTTCTGTTTTTGTCCCAGACTCTCATTGTTTGGCTGCCTTGAGGCTAGCTATCAGCTAAATGAATATTTTATCCCAGGATAACAATGACTTATCCCACTGGATCAAGACCCAGCGGCTGAGGAAAACGTTTAATTGTACTTTATTACTTTATACAAAATTGGAAGGCAGAGCTGAACAAAATTCTTGCCATTGACATAGTGTGTAAATGATTGAGGACCCATTGAACTTCAAAATAGACTCTAATCTCTCAAATCCAGAACTCAGAAATCTGGGAGCATCAGTTGTTGGGAATTTTTTTTGCGCGTGCGTGCAACTCCTGGACTAGGCACTTGTGCTGCAATGTAACAGGAATTATCCCACCACAACATTGCCTTTTGGTGTGGCACTAAGAAAATTTAGAATCTCTGGCACCTGAATGAGGCCAGGAGGAGCAGATTGCCGTGTTTTTCAGATAAGCTTATATTAAGAAATGAAATAGCATCTTGAGTGATCAAAAGAAGCTCAGTCAACGGGTTAACCTTAGTGTTGAAAAATACATTATCCAGCCCATTGAACACAAGCTACCAGATTGTGGCAGTTAAATTTGTCATATTCCAAAATCTGAAACCCAGCCCATATTTGTGCTAGACCAGTTTACAGTAAAATACATCAATCAGGCCTGTCCAAGTTGCAGCGCACCATCCACATTGTGGCCCCCGAGGCTTCTGTACTTGGCCTGTCAAACCTGTTGGACATTATATATTTGAAAAATGCTGTTCTAGCAACCACAGGATGATTCCTCCCTGTATTTGCTGTTGATAGGCTCACCAGTGAGAACCAGGAGAACAAGGCAGCCGGAGTCAGGCTGGAGCAAGTCAGTGGAGACTGTGAGAGCGTGAGTGAGGGGGGAGAGAGAGTGAGTGAGTGAGGGGGGAGAGAGAGTGAGTGAGTGAGGGGGGAGAGAGAGTGAGTGAGGGGGGAGAGAGAGTGAGTGAGGGAGGAGAGAGAGTGAGTGAGGGAGGAGAGAGAGTGAGTGAGGGAGGAGAGAGAGTGAGTGAGGGAGGAGAGAGAGTGAGTGAGGGAGGAGAGAGAGTGAGTGAGGGAGGAGGGAGAGAGAGTGAGTGAGGGAGGGGGGAGAGAGAGAGTGAGTGAGGGAGGGGGGAGAGAGAGAGTGAGTGAGGGAGGGGGGAGAGAGTGAGTGAGTGAGAGAGGGGGGAGAGAGTGAGTGAGTGAGGGAGGGGGGAGAGAGAGAGTGTGAGGGGGGAGAGAGTGTGAGTGAGGGGGGAGAGAGTGAGTGAGTGAGGGGGGAGAGAGTGAGTGAGTGAGGGGGGAGAGAGAGAGTGAGTGAGGGGGGAGAGAGAGTGAGTGAGTGAGGGGGAGAGAGAGTGAGGGGGAGAGTGAGTGAGGGGGGAGAGAGAGTGAGTGAGTGAGGGGGGAGAGAGAGTGAGTGAGTGAGGGGGGAGAGAGAGTGAGTGAGGGGGGAGAGAGAGTGAGTGAGTGAGGGGGGAGAGAGAGTGAGGGGGGAGAGAGAGGGGGAGAGTGAGTGAAGGGGAGAGAGAGTGAGTGAGTGAGGGGGGAGAGAGTGAGTGAGGGAGGGGGAGAGTGAGTGAGGGAGAGTGAGTGAGTGGGGGGAGACAGGTGAGTGAGGGAGGGGGAGAGAGAGTGAGGGGGGAGACTGAGTGAGTGAGGGGGGAGGAGGAGTGAGGGGGAGAGACCAGTGAGTGAGTGAGGGGGGAGACAGTGAGTGAGTGAGGGGGGAGACAGTGAGTGAGTGAGGGGGGAGACAGTGTGAGTGAGTGAGTGAGGGAGACAGACTGAGTGAGTGAGGGGGGAGACAGAGTGAGTGAGGGAGGGGGGAGACAGACTGAGTGAGTGAGGGGGGAGACAGAGTGAGTGAGTGAGGGGGGAGACAGAGTGAGAGGGGGAGAGTGAGTGAGTGAGGGGGAGAGTGAGTGAGGAAGGGAGGGCGAGAGGGAGGGCGAGAGTGAGGGAGGGGGGAGAGTGAGTGAGGGAGGGGGGAGAGTGAGTGAGGGAGGGGGAGAGAGTGAGTGAGGGAGGGGGCAGGAGATGAGTGAGGGAGGGGGAGAGAGTGAGGGATGGGAGAGAGTGAGTGAGGGAGGGGGAGAGTGCGAGTGAGGGAGGGGGAGAGTGTGAGTGAGGGAGGGAGAGAGTGTGAGTGAGGGAGGGGGAGATTGTGAGTGAGGGAGGGGGAGATTGTGAGTGAGGGAGGGGGAGATTGTGAGTGAGGGAGGGGGAGATTGTGAGTGAGGGAGGGGGAGATTGTGAGTGAGGGAGGGGGATGAGAGTGAGCGAGGGAGGGGGATGAGAGTGAGCGAGGGAGGGGGATGAGAGTGAGCGAGGGAGGGGGATGAGAGTGAGCGAGGGAGGGGGATGAGAGTGAGCGAGGGAGGGGGATGAGAGTGAGCGAGGGAGGGGGATGAGAGTGAGTGAGGGGGATGAGAGTGAGCGAGGGAGGGGGAGAGTGTGAGCGAGTGAGGGGGAGAGTGTGAGCGAGTGAGGGGGAGAGTGTGAGCGAGGGAGGGGGAGAGTGTGAGTGAGGGATGGGGGAGAGCGAGGGGAAAGAGGGAGGGAAGGCGGGCGAGCAAGTGGGGAGAGGGAGGGAGGGCGAGCGAGCGAGGGGGGAGAGGGAGGGCGAGCGAGCGAGGGGGAGAGGGAGGGAGGGAGAGGGAGGGAGGGAGGACGAGCGAGGGGGCAGGGAGAAGGAGAGAGCGAGTGTGCGTGTGTGCAGGGGAGTGTCTATGTAAGTCTGGCGCACTCCCAGTCTCAGGGTGATCACTCACCCTTCCCCCTATCCCCACACAACAACAACAACATGCGCTCTCACTGGGTGAGTGTGTGACTGAGTGAGCTGGACACACACTCATCCTACTCAGCAGGTCTGGCAGCATCAGCGGAGAAGAAAAGAGTTGACGTTTCGAGTCCTCATGACCCTTCAACAGAACTGTTCTGTTGAAGGGTCATGAGGACTCGAAACATCAACTCTTTTCTTCTCCGCCGATGCTGCCAGACCTGCTGAGTTTTTCCAGGTAATTCTGTTTTTGTTTTGTTTTGAATTTCCAGCATCCGCAGTAGTTTTTTGTTTTACACACTCATCCTATCACATTCTAATACTCATCATTATTGCTCCTTTTTAATCAACCCATTGCTTTGATTTTTTTCTCACTCCTCAGTTTATTAAATGCTTGCTTAATATTGTGCCAAGGTTTATCTTTTGGAAACATGCTCGTCGGCCCCTTGAGTGAGAAAAATTTTGAAATGTGGCCCTGCACTTGGAATGGTTGGACAAGCCTGAAAGAAGTAAATGGGGAAATCACTTACAATCTACTAAAGAGAATCTTTACCATCACACATATCTTGGTTTTACCAAAGTTTTTGACTAACACCTGGAGATCAGATGAGAGTGTGTAATTAGTGAGTTCCCTGACTCCATGGGACCCACTTGAATGAGGGCTGGTCCTTGAAGGGTTGCGTCCATCTTTGACTGATCTCCCTGGTTCTCTCCTATGTAGCCAGTTGACCTCAGTGGTGGCTGGGATAGTGGGGATGCTACTCTTCATGGTCCTCGTGATACTCCTCATCGTCTGGTTTAAGCGCAAGAAACGACTGAAGCGGAAACATACAATGCTGAGACTCCTCGAGCAGAGGGAGGTGAGTGTTAACACAGCAAACTGGATCATGTGCTCCCTGATTGGGCAACTAGTGCAGCCCAGTGGGAATCACCGTCAGCCGGTAGCTTGAGTGAAAATCTCTGTCGGACACATTGAGAGATGCAGTGACCCATTTCAACTGTTCACAGGTTGCACCCAAACAAAACACGCGGTATAGAACCTTGGTGAGTCCACAGCTGGAGCACTGCGTGCAGTTCTGGTCACCACATTATAGGAAGGATGTGATTGCACTGGAGGGGGTGCAGAGGAGATTCACCAGGATGTTGTCTGGGATGAAACATTTAAGTTATGAAGAGAGGTTGGATATGAGTGAGGGAGGGGGGGAGAGAATGAGTGAGGGAGGGGGGAGAGAGAGGGAGTGAGGGAGGGGGGAGAGAATGAGTGAGGGAGGGGGAGAGAGAGGGAGTGAGGGAGGGGGAGAGAGAGTGAGTGAGGGAGGGGGGAGATTGAGGGAGAGGGGAGAGAGTGAGTGAGGGAAGGAAGGGGAAGAGAGAGTGAGTGAGGGAGGGGGAAGAGAGGGAGGAGGAGTGAGTGAGGGAGGGGAGAGAGGGAGTGAGTGAGGGAGGGGAGAGAGGGAGTGAGTGAGGGAGGGGAGAGGGAGTGAGTGAGGGAGGGGAGAGAGGGAGGGGAGAGAGGGAGTGAGGGAGGGGAGAGAGGGAGTGAGGGAGGGAGGGGAGAGAGGGAGTGAGGGAGGGAGGGGAAAGAGTGAGTGAGGGAGGGAGGGAGAGAGTGAGTGAGGGAGGGAGGGGAGAGAGTGAGTGAGGGAGGGAGGGGAGAGAGTGAGTGAGGGAGGGAGGGGAGAGAGTGAGTGAGGGAGGGAGGGGAGAGAGTGAGTGAGGGAGGGAGGGGAGAGAGTGAGTGAGGGAGGGAGGGGAGAGAGTGAGTGAGGGAGGGAGGGGAGAGAGTGAGTGAGGGAGGGAGGGGAGAGAGAGAGTGAGTGAGGGAGGGAGGGGAGAGAGAGAGTGAGTGAGTGAGGGAGGGGAGAGAGTGGTGAGGGAGGGGAGAGAGTGAGTGAGGGAGGGAGGGGGTGAGTGAGGGAGGGCTGCTCTCCGAGTGAGTGAGGGAGGGGGAGAGTGAGGGAGGGGAGAGAGTGTGAGGTGAGTGAGTGAGGGGAGAGCGTGAGTGAGGGAGGGATGGGGAAGAGAGAGTGAGGGAGGGATGGGGAAGAGAGAGGGAGGGAGGGAGGGGGGAGAGAGAGTGAGTGAGGGAGGGGGAGAGAGAGTGAGGGAGGGGGAGAGAGTGAGGGAGGGGGGAGAGTGAGTGAGTGAGGGAGAGAGGGGAGAGAGTGAGTGAGGGAGGGAGGGGAGAGAGTGAGGGAGGGAGGGGAGAGAATGAGGGAGGGGAGAGAGAATGAGTGAGGGAGGGAGAGTGAGTGAGTGAGGGAGGGGTCGAGAGAGTGAGTGAGGGAGGGAGGGGAGAGAGTGAGTGAGGGAGGGAGGGGAGAGAGTGAGTGAGGGAGGGAGGGGAGAGAGTGAGTGAGGGAGGGAGGGGAGAGAGTGAGTGAGGGAGGGAGGGGAGAGAGTGAGTGAGGGAGGGAGGGGAGAGAGTGAGTGAGGGAGGGGGGGAGAGAGAGTGAGTGAGGGAGGGAGGGGGAGAGAGTGAGTGAGGGAGGGAGGGGAGAGAGTGAGTGAGGGAGGGGGGGAGAGAGTGAGTCTGAACATGCAGCAGCACTAACTGGCTGTTTAGCAGCAAGCTAAGACTCCATTTCCTACCTGGAAGGTCATTCCAACCAGAATAGAGGAAATAAATTCTTCCCAAAGTAGATTCACATCTTACTTTTCACTCTTTTAATTCTGCGTCATATTCTGATCCGACCATCAAGTTGTTTTCTAGGTCACATGGTTTTTTAAAAATCATTCATGAGATGTGAGCATCGTTGGCTAGGCAGGCATTTACTGCCCATCCCTAATTACACGGTGTGAAAAAAGCTCTGGGATACCCTGTGGATCCTGGATCTAAACAGCTCTGTGTGATGTCTTGTTTCTTCAGCTGGTCGAGCCATTGACTCCGAGTGGAGTTGTTCCAAACCAGGCGCAGATCCGAATCCTGAAGGAAACTGAAATGAAGAAAGTGAAGATTCTGGGATCTGGTGCGTTTGGAACGGTTTACAAGGTGAGGAAGCAATCCCTTGCACGGTTGGGACTTGGAGCAATTGTGATCATTTCTTCGACACTACTTTCTCTTTCCTTCCACTCTTTAATTCTTTGTAACTAGTTTGAAGTCCGCTGATCGTTTGACAGAGGGTCAGTGAAACTGACCCTGTCAGAGGTCCAGTCCTGGAGTGTTGAATACTAAATAAACAGGTTTGCCAAGTGTGGGACGCAGTTCTTTAGAATTTGAAAAACAGCTTCCAACATTTCAAGTCATTGCACCATCACCTTACAATTCGATTGAGTTTAGAGCTGATTCCAAACCTGGGCACTGCTGGGGAATTTACATAGCTTCCCAAGGCCACACTCCCAGTTGGGCCACTCCTCAACTCCAGAATTTACCTCAAATAATTCTAGTCACACTTACTCCATAATGGGAACGGATAGAAGGGCTTTGATCCATTGGAATCTATGGGTTGGCATGATGTGACAGGAGTGACATTTCTGAATGATTTGTTCATGTTATCCTGTCAGTCTGTTCAGGGTAAGCTCACTGGAAGACCTCAACTGATGACCTCAAATGCTTTTCCTTTTCCTGAATGCAGGGAGTCTGGATGCCAGAGGATGAAGATGTGAAGATCCCTGTTGCTATTAAGGTTTTAAGGGAGGGAACCTCTCCGAAAGCAAACAAAGAGATACTGGATGTAAGTATAACCAATGGTCTGTCAGCCCAGGCACTTCAAACAAGGTGGATCTGTTTAGTAAATGCCACAGGAATACAGTCACTCCTTTCCCTGCTGAATAATCAGGAGCTCTATATGGATGTGATTTATCCAGATTCTGGGTTGAAAGTCTCCCCTCTCAGCTTGGAATCAGCTCAGAGTGGAATTAGTATAGGCCAGTCTTAAACAAACTCCTCTATTTCCCTCACATTCATCTACAGAAGATGATTCCCTTACCCGCCTAACTCCAGCCCTCCACTCGCCACCCCATTGATATTTTCTCAAATTATTGTGGTGGACTTGGTAACTTTACAGTTATTTTCACCGTGACAATTCCGCCCCAATCTACATTCAGCAGTTTAGTTTCCATCATGGCGGTCCCCCTAGTGACCTTAGAACCTCCTTTAAAAGCCTCTGCAAGTCTGTGCTTAAACACTTTGTTAAAGCTTCTTTGTTGCTTTGAATGCCTCCAAAGGTTTGACAGATTCTGGCACCTTACACTTCGAAACAAGTTCTCATCATCTGGCCTCCCATCAAAGCTCTGATCAAGGTTCCCGAGTCCCCTCTCATATCGTTCTCTTCGTGCTGTAGTCCACGTCTGATCCCCTGACTCTTTGCATTAGTGCAAGAGTTCCCAAGACTCAGTGCTCCAACCCTGTTACTTCACCAAATCAATAACCTTCCTTGCCCATTCTCCACTATCCTGCTGATCACTCCACTTTACACTGAGCTCCCTTCAGATCCCAGTCCCTCCAGTGCAGCAACTGAATTAGTGTAACTGTTCTGTACCTGCTCTGGGTGCGATTAATGCACACGACCGGTTCAAAAATGGAAAGGCGGTTTGATTCCTGGTGCCTTATTCCTGAAGGTGAGAATGGAATTTCGCCAATTCCCACTCCACAGAGAAACACGTACCAGCCAGTAGGGGAGGTTAAGAAAGTGGAGATGGTAGTGATTGACAAGCTGGTGAACAATGTTTTGTATATTACAGGAAGCGTACATAATGGCAGGTGTGAGTAGCCCTTACGTCTGTCGCCTGCTTGGGATCTGCCTGACATCCACTGTGCAGCTGGTAACACAGCTGATGCCGTATGGATCCCTGCTGGATTACATCCGAGAAAACAAAGACCGGATTGGATCCCAGCATCTCCTCAACTGGTGTGTGCAGATCGCAAAGGTACGCCAGCAGAGAGAACTGCACTGGAACGGCTTGACTAGGGGTGCGGCTAGTCTGGAGCACAAGTCTTCACTACAGCCGTGATGCTGTCAGGCCCATAGCCTTTGCTGTATCCAGTGCCTTCAGCTGTTTCTTGATAACGTGGAACGCGGAGTGAATCGAATTGGCTGAAGTCTGGCATCTGTGATGGTGGGGATCTTGGGAGGAGGCCGAGAAGGATCATTCACTTGGCAGTTCTGGCTGAAGATGGTTACAAAAGCCTTGTCTTCTGCACTGACGTGCTAGACCCCACCATCATTAAGAATGGGGATGTTTTTGAAGCCTCCTCCAGTTAGCTGTTTAATTGTCCACTGCCATTCACAACTGGATATGGCAGGACTGCAGAGTTTTGATCTGCTCGGTTGGTTGTTGCACTGTCTATAGCATGATGTTCCAGCTGTTTAGCATGCATATAGAGCTGTGTTGTGCTGTTAGCTGGTTGGTACCTTATTATTAGGTATGCCTGGTGTTGCTCCTGGCATGCTCTCCTACACTCCTCAATGAACCATGGACGGTCCCCTGCCTTGATGGTAATGGTAGAGTAGGGGATATGCCAGGCCATGAGGTTGCAGGTTGTAGTTGAATGCGGTTCCACTGCTGATGGCCCACAGTGTTTCATGGATGCCCAGTTTTGAGTTGTTGAATCTGTTCTGAATCTTGAAGCAAAATACTGCGGATGCTGGAAATCTGAAACAGAAACAGAAAATTCTGGAAAAACTCAGCAGGTCTAACAGCATCAGCATCCTTCAGGCTGAAGAAGAGTTATACGGAGTTGAAACGTTAACTCTGTCTTTCTCTCCACAGAAGCTGTTAGACCTGCTGAGTTTTTCCAGCATTTTCTGTTTCTGTTCTGAATCTATCCCATTTAGCACAGTGGTAGTGGCACACAACGTAATGGACAATGTCCTCAGTGTGAAGATGGGACTTCATCTACACAAGGACTCCTACCATGACTGTCATGATCAGATGTACCTGCAGCAGGTAGATTGGTGAGGACAAGGTCAAGTAAGTTTTTCCCTCTTGTTGGTTCCCTCAGCACCTGCTGCAGGCCGAATCTGGCAAGACATGTCCTTCAGGACTGAGCCAGCTTGTTTGGTAGCGGTGCTACCAAGCCACTCTTGGTAATGGGCATTGAAATCCTCCACCAAGAGTGCATTCTGTGCTCTATTATCTTCAATGTTTCTTCCAAGCTGTGTTCAACATGGGGGAGTACTGAATCATCAGCTGAGGGAGAGTGGTAACTGGTAATCAGCACGAAGTTTCCTTGCCTGATGCTTTAAGACTTCATGGGATCCATAGTCAATGTTGAGGACTCCCAGGGCCACACTCTCCTGACTGTATACCACTGTGCCGCCACCTCTGGTGGGTCTGCCATGTTGGTGGGACAGGACATACCCAGGGATGGTGTTGGAGAAGTCTGGGTTATTGGCTTTAAGGTATGATTCGGTGAATGTGACTATGTCAGGCTGCTGCTTGACCTGTGTGCAAGACAGCGCTCCTAATTTTGACACGAGTTCCCAGATATTTGTGAGGACTTTGCAGGGTCATCTGGGTAGGATGCTCCTTTGTTGTTTTTAAGTCAATGCCGGGTGGTCTATCCACCTTTATTCGTACAAACTGAAAGCTCTCGGTTGTGATATAAAGCAAAGTTATAGATAAGGAGAGGGCTGGAGCCACACTGACTGAATGACTGACTGAACTCTCACGGTCATTCAGGGAATGAATTACCTGGAAGATCACGTTCGATTGGTGCACCGCGATCTAGCAGCAAGGAATGTCCTTGTGAAGAGCTCGAATCACGTGAAGATCACAGACTTCGGACTTGCCAGGCTCCTGGATATCGATGAGACGGAATATCACGCGGATGGAGGAAAGGTAAATACTGTCTATTGGACTGGATCTGCTGACTCTACACACTGTGTATGCAAATGCGCTGGAGAAACGGAGGCAGTGACACACTGGAGCAACCTCAGCTCAGACCTTGCTGCTTGAACTGTGGAGGCCCCACACTCTGCACTGAGTCGTGAATCTGAATCATTGAAATTCTAGAGATAATGAGGGAAACCATACAGAGCCTGAGAGTTTCCGCCTCAGCTCTTATTCCCTTTGTTGATGTGAGTTGTCCCAAGCTCAGTGGGTGTCTGACTGTTCATTTCTAATTCTCCGTACATCCACCTTGTTTTTGCAGCTGACATCTTTGAGCCTGCAATGACCAGGTTTGTTGAGTTGTCTATGCTTCCTCTCAGTGACAGTTAATGCCGTTAGGTTTGCAGAATGATTGATCTCATCTGCTGCCCTCTTAGGTTCCGATCAAATGGATGGCGTTGGAATCCATTTTGCACCGAAAATTCACCCACCAAAGTGACGTCTGGAGTTACGGTATGTAAACCCATACCCCTTACTGTGACATCTCAGTGGCCCAATCTGATTATCAGTGTGTACATAGAGAGGTGGTACATGAGCTCCTTAGAGCGTCACATGCCCGACCCCAATCAGGAGGAGGATTAACCACAAGGAAGCTCTAACTGCAAATCTATCAGTCTTAGTATTGCGACATTTGCGGTGAGGTCACGATCTAGTAGGTTTCAATCACAGGGTGGGGGTGCTGGGCGGGTGAGGTTCACACACTGAGTCTGGAACTGCTGTGTGAGAGTCTGGGTATCTGAGTGCACTGAGGGAGGGGCCTCTAGGTTGCACACAATAAGAGGGCCAGTACAGTCATGTTAATCAGGAATGTCCTTGTTATCTGTGTGTCACGCTCCTTGTGCATTGTAGTGACAGAACATTCGGCTATCTGCAGGTGTAACAGTCTGGGAGTTGATGACTTTTGGAGCTAAACCATACGATGGAATCCCGGCTCGAGATATCCCTGACCTGCTGGAGAAGGGAGAGCGTCTCCCACAGCCCCCAATCTGCACCATTGATGTCTACATGATAATGGTTAAATGTGAGTTGGAAATCTGGTGCACAAACACAGGACACCAGCTCAGAGCATTCAGCGTAACACCATGATGTGAGACTGAACTCCACAGAGAAGAGTCACAGTCAATGTGGAACTGAGTCCCAAGGAGGGAGAGAGGCCAGGCCTGGCCATTTATACTTTTAATAAACATTTTCCCATAACTTGAGAGATTTAGCACAAAATGAGTACTCTCTGCTAAAACCAGAAAATGCTGGAATTACTCAGAAGGTCTGGCAGCATCTGTGGGGAGAGAAATAGCTGCCGGATCTGCTGACTCTCTCCAGCATTTTCTGTTTCTACTTATTAATGTTTCAGGTTAATGGCCTTTGATCAGAACTGGAAAAGGTTAGAGAGATGACAGGTTTTAAGCAAGTACAGAGGCAGTGGAAGGGGAGGAAGGAACAAAAGAGGAAGATTTGTGATAGGGTGGAAGGCTGGAGAGATTAAATAACAAAAGGATGATGGTGCAAGGCAAAAGGAGACAGTAATGGAACAAATAAAGAAAGAAAAGATGGATTTAGTGGAGGTGGAAATGAAATGTCAGAATCTTTAGCAACAGCTGCCGTCTAAATTAATAGATAGGGGCAGAGATTATGATCTGAAATTATTGACCTCAGTGTTGAGTCCAAAGGCTGTAAAGTGGATAATTAAAAGATAAGGTGCCATTCATGAAGCTCACATTGAGCTTCATTGAGACAACATTGGATGCTTAGGACAGAGGTTGGAGTGAAGCAGGGATTAAAATTTCCACTTTGTTTGCAATCAGGGAGTATCTGCAGACGATTATTTGTAATTTTGCAATCCCGACAGTAATCTCAATCTTCTCGAAGCTGAGGAAACTAAGTTAACAACGACCAATAACAGAGAACAAAATCCAAGCTGAGAAACAGTGACAACACCTCACAGCTCTTCAGGATGTCCTGAGGGAGTGTAAGGCATTGAATAAATGGGAGTCTTTGTTTTCTTTGCACCCTCACTTCTGACAGTTTCTCAGAGGACTGGATCCCAGCTCCTGAAGCTACGATTGACAGTATTTTCCCCATTGTTTTATTAGGCTGGATGATCGACTCTGAATGTCGACCCAGATTCCGGGAATTGGTGACAGAGTTTACAAAAATGGCCCGAGACCCCCCACGATATGTGGTAATCCAGGTGAGTACAGGAGGGGGTGATACGGGGACCTCGCTAATTTTGGACACGGTTAACAGATTTGACTCCCGCTCTCCCTGTCTGTCTCCCCCCTCTCTCTTTCTCTCTCCCCCCCCCCTCTCTTTCTCTCCCCCATCGCGCTATCTCTCCCCCCCCATCGCGCTATCTCTCCCCCCCATCGCTCTATCTCTCCCCCCCATCGTTCTCCTCCTCTATCTCTCCCATCTCTCTCTCCCCCTCATCTCGCTCTCACCCCCCCCATCTCTCCCTCTCCCCCATCTCTCTCTCTCCCCCATCTCTCTCTCTCCCCCATCTCTCTCTCTCTCCCCCATCTCTCTCTCTCTCCCCCATCTCTCTCTCTCTCCCCCATCTCTCTCTCTCTCCCCCATCTCTCTCTCTGTCTCTCCCCCATCTCTCTCTCTCTCTCCCCCATCTCTCTCTCTCTTCCCCCATCTCTCTCTCTCTCCCCCATCTCTCTCTCTCTCCTCCCGCATCTCTCTCTCTCCCCCCATCTCTCTCTCTCTCCCCCATCTCTCTCTCTCTCCCCCATCTCTCTCTCTCTCCCCCATCTCTCTCTCTCTCCCCCATCTCTCTTTCTCTCTCCCCCATCTCTCTCTCTCTCCCCCATCTCTCTTTCTCTCTCCCCCATCTCTCTCTCTCTCCCCCATCTCTCTCTCTCCCCTATCTCTCTCTCTCTCTCCCCATCTCTCTCTCTCCCCCATCTCTCTCTCTCCCCCCATCTCTCTATCTCTCCCATCCCATGTTTCTCTCCCCCATCTCTCTATCTCTCCCCATCTCTCTCTCCCCCCATCTCTCTCTCCCCCCATCTCTCTCTCCCCCCATCTCTCTCTACCCCTCATCTCACTCTCATCCCCCCTCATCTCTCCCCCTTCCCATTATCTCTCCCCCTCCCCCTCATCTCTCCTCTCCTCCCCCTCCCCCTCATCTCTCCCC
The DNA here is from genome assembly GCF_964194155.1 of Cetorhinus maximus. Lineage (NCBI taxonomy): Eukaryota > Metazoa > Chordata > Chondrichthyes > Lamniformes > Cetorhinidae > Cetorhinus > Cetorhinus maximus. The sequence continues at coordinate 13,941,341 of NC_135903.1, read as the reverse complement.
CTCCCCCTCATCTCTCCCCTCCCCCTCATCTCTCCCCTCCTCCTCATCTCTCCCCCTCACCTCTCTCCCTCCCCCTCACCTCTCCCCCTCCCCCCATCTCTCTCTCCCCATCTCTCTCTCCCCCATCTCTCTCTCCCCCCATCTCTCTCTCCCCCCATCTCTCTCTCCCCCTCATCTCTCTCCCCCTCATCTCTCCCCCTCCCCATCATCTCTCCCCCTCCCCATCATCTCTCCCCCTCCCCATCATCTCTCCCCCTCCCCATCATCTCTCCCCCTCCCCATCATCTCTCCCCCTCCCCATCATCTCTCCTCTCCCCCTCCCCATCATCTCTCCTCTCCCCCTCCCCATCATCTCTCCTCTCCCCCTCATCTCTCCTCTCCCTCTCCCCCTCCCCCTCATCTCTCCCCCTCCCCCTCCCCCTCATCTCTCCCCCTCCCCCTCATCTCTCCCCCTCCCCCTCATCTCTCCCCCTCATCTCTCCCCCTCCCCCTCATCTCTCCCCCTCATCTCTCCCCCTCACCTCTCCCCCTCGCCTCTCTCCCTCACCCCCGCCACTCCCCCTCACCCCCGCCTCTCCCCCTCACCCCCGCCTCTCCCCCTCACCCCCGCCTCTCCCCCTCACCCCCGCCTCTCCCCCTCACCCCCGCCTCTCCCCCTCACCCCCGCCTCTCCCCCTCACCCCCGCCTCTCCCCCTCACCCCCGCCTCTCCCCTTCACCCCCGCCTCTCCCCCTCACCTCTCCCCCTCACCCCACCTCTCCCCCTCACCCCCGCCTCTCCCCCTCACCCCCGCCTCTCCCCCTTCACCCCCGCCTCTCCCCCTCACCCCGCCTCTCCCCCTCACCCCCGCCTCTCCCCCTCACCCCCGCCTCTCCCCCTCCTTCGCGCTCCCTGTTCCTCACTGACTCACTTCACCCCTGTTTTTCTACCCCAGCCAAATCTCCTTTTGACTGGATGTGAGGTAGAACCTATCCTGCCTACCGTTATGTTTTAGTGCTGAGAGTGCCTGGGCTGAAATGTTGGTGAGCTGATCTCTGTCTTTCCCATTGCCTTGTCGTAGGGTGATGAGCAGATGGTCCTTCAGAGCCCCACTGACAGTAAATTCTACCGCACCTTGCTGGAGGACGAGGACATGCAGGACCTGATCGACGCTGAAGAATATCTGGTACCACATCAGGGATTTTTCAACACTCAGCCCTGCATCCATAACAGGAGCAGAATGTCATCTTCCAGAGTAAATATTTGTGACAGTGTTTAACCCAGCTCCTTTTATACCAGTTCAATATACCTAGACCTGGCTCTCAGTGACAGAGCCCCTGTTCCTTCCGGCCTGGGGCTTTAGTAATGGAGATGTGAAGCGGGCACTTGCTTGTGTGTTCTAGGTTCAAGGAAAGCCAAATTGTGGAGCATTATTCCAGATTTTGTCTCACATCACATGGAATTGGCAGATTCTCCAGGGCATTCACTGAATTCCTGTCCGATCATGAAAGCCATTTGTGTGCCTGGTGTAAACAGCCAGGCTGGGCGAGCACAAGTAGGCTCAGGATCTTCATTTTCTGACTAGGAACATAGGCGCAGGAGTAGGCCATTCGGCCCTTTGAACCTGCTCCGCTGTTTAACAAGATCATGGCTGATCATCTGCCTCAATGCAATCTTCCCGCACTATCCCGATTTCCCTTGGTGTCGTTGATATCTAGAAACCTACGGACATCTGCTTTGAACATTCTCAGTGTCTGAGCCTCCACAGCCCTCTGGGGTAGAGAATTTCAAAGATTTATGACCGTCTGACTGAAAAAATTCCTCCTCATCTTGGTCCTAAATGGCTTACCCCTTATTCAGAGACTCTGTCACCTGTTTCTAAACCTCCCAAACCAGGGGAAACATCCTTCCTGCATCTACCCTGTCGAGCCCTGTAAGAATTTTGTACACTTCAATGAGATCACCTAAACTCTAGAGAACATAAGCCCAGTGCCCTCAATCTTTCCTCATACGACAATCCTGCCATCCCAGGAATCAGTCTGGTGAACTCCCTCTATGGCAAGTATATCGTTTCTTAGGTAAGGAGCCTAAAACTGCGCACTGTACTCCAGGTGTGGTCTCACCAAGGCGCTATACAGCTGCAGCAAGACTTCCTTACTCCTGTACTCAAATCCTCTCGCAATAACCATTTGCCTTCCTAATTGCTTGCTGCTCCTGCATGTTAGCTTTCAGTGACTTATGAACAAGGACACCCAGGGCCCTTTGGACATCAATACGTATCAACCTCTCCCCATTTAAGAAATACTCTGCATTTCTGTTTTTCCTACCAAAGTGGATAACTTTACATTTTTTCTATATTATATTCCATGTGCCATGTTCTTGCCAACTCGCTTAGTCTGTCTAAATCCCCTTGAAGCCTCTTTGCATCCTCCTCGCAACTCACATTCCTACCTAGATTTATGTCATCAGCAAATTTGGAAATATTACCTTTAGTCCCCACAGCCAAATCATTGATATAGATTGTGAATAGCTGGGGCCCAAGCACTGATCCTTGCGACACCCCACTAGTCACAGCCTGCCAACCTGAGAGTGATCCATTTATTCCTCCTCTTTGTTTTCTGCCTATTAACCTATCAATCCAGGCCAGTATATTACCCCCAATCCCATGAGCTCCAATTTTACTTACTAACCTGTGTGGGACCTTTATTGAAAGCCTTCTGATAATCCAAATACACCACATCCACTGGTTCCCCCTTATCTATTCTGCTAGTAGTATCCTCAAAAGAACTCCAACAGGTTTGTCAATCATGATTTCCCTTTCATAAATCCATGTTGACTGCCCAGTCTCACCATTATTTTCCATGTGCCCAGTTATCACACCCTTTACAATAGATTCTAGCATTTTCCCTACCACTGATGCCTGGCTCACAGGTTGGTAGTTCCCTGTTTTCTCTCTCCTTCCTTTCTTAAACAGTGGGGTTACATTTGCCACCTTCTAATCTGCAGGAGCCATTTCAGAACCTATAGAACTTTGAAGAGTGACCACCAATGCATCCACTATCTCTATAGCCACCTCTTTCAACACTCTAGGATGTAGATCATCAGGTCCAGGGGATTTATCAACTTTCAGTCGCATTAATTTCTCCAGCGCTACTTTTTTACAAATACTAATTCCTTTCAGGTCCTCAATCTCACTAATCCCTTAGCTCCCCAATATTTCAGGGATGGTTTTTTGTATCTTCCTCCGTGAAGAGAGACACATTGTATTTGTTCAGTTTCTCTGCCATTCTCTTATTTCCCATTATAAATTCTCCTGTCTCTGTCTGTGTTGGGCCCTCATTAGTCTTCACTAACCTTTTGCTTTTTACATATCTATAGGAGCTTTTGCAGTTTTTTTTTAATATGTTCCTCGCTCGTTTACTCACTGTACCCAGCTCACTGGGGAATTGCTGATGTAGCTTGGAAGAAGTCCAGCAGACAGAGTCCTCGCCCTGTTCTGTATCACTGGGTTTGCCCTGCGTTTATGGATTGATTTGATCAGTCAGATCAGCCCAGATGAAATCTCGGATGCTGCATCTTATGATGCTGACTGGCCATTGAGATCTCACAGCAGCAGCATTTGGCGATTGTACCTGTGGATGGAAACTCGGGCAGGGGTGTTATTTTGGGCAAGATCAGTGTTAATATTTGAGCCAAGGGGCCTCCTCAGTGGCAGCGCTGGGTCCCCTGCGGTATTGAGCCGTACATGTGTGAGGAGGCTACACAATGTACATGAAAACCAGCTTCACTCTGGGGCTGCAGATGGGGCTACGACTGACCTTTGCACTTCTGAGTTGGGGAGGGTAAAGGGTCAGAGATAGCATTCCAAACAAAACCCCACTGGGATTTAGTGTGTTTGTGTTGGCTGAGGATAATCAGATAGCTTGCTGGCACTCACTGGGCTTGTGCATAAACAATGGCCCTTGGATGGGATGTGACGCAAAGTCAAAACCTGTAGGGACGGAGGGAGGAAATTTTGGGCGGCTGGGATTAAGTATTTACAGTAAATCAAACTCCTGTGAACACCCAGAATGTCCCTGTGTTCTTGGTCTATGGACAATCTGCTGTGTAATTCCAACTCCCCAACCTGCTGACCCAGTCCAGGGCTGGATTCTGTTGCTCAGTGACTGCAAGTTGGAATTAGTGCCAGGCTGTGCGGGCACTAGTTATGTCACCAGTTAGTGCAAGCTTGTGCCCAGCCTCTTGTCCTGACAGCTTTCCTTTTCTCCCGCAGAGTGCAACGAGTGTGGCAGAGGTGGGAGGTCAGGGGTCAGAGGCAGCACAGAGCTCCGGCCTGGCGCATGCTGCCTCACAACAATCAGCAGCTGCCTGTGTGGATACTTACGCTGATGCCGAGGGTTCGGGATGTAGAGGAGCGCCCTGCTGCCCCACTGGAGAGGACAATGTCACACAGCGGTATAGCTCCGATCCCACGGTGCGTGTGACCGATGAGGAAGAGGAGGAGGTGGACAGTTATATTTCGCTGGGCTCCGAGAAAACAGAAACAGGTGGGAGAGCAACTGTTAATGTCATTGGTGTTTGTTCCATTTCTCGTTGACACCAACTGCCCCACTAAATCCCACTGGTTATCAGTCATGTGTTAGCTGAGAGTCCATTCATACACGTGAATCTAATGCTGTCTCACCCAACATTGTCACTGCAGGGGTCAAAGGATTGTCCGTAGTGTGCAGAGATTTATTCTCCTCCCGCTTGTATCCGGGACTCCTCACCCTGCAGCTGGGGCCGGGATCATGGGGTTTTTGCACTGACTATCTCAGTGCCAGAGCACACAGTTCGCTTGCTCATGGCCTCTCTATCGCGGTGCCACTAGTACCCAGGCCAGCTGATCCCAGGGAGAGGGTGACTGGGTCCCAGGAGACCAGGAACTGGCCTGACAGGGTTTGGGGTCTGCATCTCCTGGCAACACCTATACCTGACTTTGTTCCTAATCTTTGTCTCTTGTTTCTTGTTAGACTACATAAACCAACCAGAAGAAACCTCATCATCTGGCCGAGCTGGAAGACCTGAGTTAGTCGCTCGAAGCAGTGCTGGGAATGGCCCCATGATCCCGAAGAGTCCATTCAGAAACATGGTGGAAAATCCTGAATATCTGACTCACCAGAGCCTGGTATCGGGGGTCAAGGATCTGCCGTTCGATAACCCTGACTACTGGGGCCAGGATCCCCAGAGCAGGTCACAACCCGGGAATACTCCGTGCCTGACCCCTGCTGCTCCCCTGCTAACACAACCCAATGGGTACATCCGAGTCGCAACAGCAGAGAATCCTGAATACCTTGGCCTGGCTGAGACCAGTAGTGTGTAGAGGGACCTGGCAGCTCCTGGTGTAACCAGCTCTCTCACTGCCAGTAAACTGAACCGAAATAAGAATGTTAAAGTTACTGAAAGCAGAAGGATGCTTCTCCTTGTGTCTAACAGCATCCTTGAAAAGGCAGCTTGTTTTACTTATCACCTTAACTGAGTCTCACTGGTTCCTGGTGAGTGAGGAATTCGTTGGTGCCAGTTTCTGTCATGGAATCTTCTACAAGTGTGAATGTCATTCCCAGTGAACCAGAGCCCAGGTTAAGCAGCAAAGCTTTTCTAAATGTAGCATTTCAGAAATTCCGGTGGAGTGGAAACCAATTCTGTGCTGGTCTGGGCCAGTGAACAAACACTTTCAGGTGTGAGCAGGCCGACTGTTAACTGTTTCCTCAGAGTCATGTTTGGAAGACAAAATCACAAAACTATTTGAGAAAAGCACAAAATCCAAATTCCGATCCAGGAGTCCCTGACAATTCAGTGATGACCCAGGCCGGCAGTATTTCCATCGGCCACTCCACACCGGATCCCACACCGTGCAGCTGTTTGGGGCATCACTTGGGAATCTCAGCGGAGCCCCTGGGCGCTGGCCCTCCCTCCCTCCCTGGGCGCTGGCCCTCCCTCCCTCCCTGGGCGCTGGCCCTCCCTCCCTCCCTGGGCATTGGCCCACCCTCCCTCCCTGGGCGCTGGCCCTCCCTCCCTCCCTGGGCGCTGGTCCTCCCTCCCTCCCTGGGCGCTGGTCCTCCCTCCCTCCCTGGGCGCTGCCCCTCCCTCCCTCCCTGGGCGCTGGCCCTCCCTCCCTCCCTGGGCGCTGGCCCTCCCTCCCTCCCTGGGCGTTGCCCCTCCCTCCCTCCCTGGGCGTTGCCCCTCCCTCCCTCCCTGGGCGCTGCCCCTCCCTCCCTCCCTGGGCGCTGCCCCTCCCTCCCTCCCTGGGCGCTGCCCCTCCCTCCCTCCCTGGGCGCTGGCCCTCCCTCCCTCCCTGGGCGCTGGTCCTCCCTCCCTCCCTGGGCGCTGGTCCTCCCTCCCTCCCTGGGCGCTGGCCCTCCCTCCCTCCCTGGGCGCTGGCCCTCCCCGTGCCACCACTGTGTGGCCTATGGTGGTCGGTCGGGTTAGGGGCCCCCTTGGTTTGTGTTGACTTTCCTGAGTCACTGGGCATGTCCTGTGTCTGATGGTAATGGGTGGCCTCACATTGAACAGATGAAAATTGCCCTGGACTCTGGGTGAGTTGAGTGATCGGCAGTGAGGAGCCAGTCAGTGACTGCGCCATTGGGATCAGCGTTGGTGCTGGGTTTATGGTCTGAAATATCTCTGACCAGTAGGGAGTGGGTGGCGTAATTGTATTGTCACTGGACTAGTAATCCAGAGACCCGGGGTAATGCTCTGGAGACCCGGGTTTGAATCCCACCACAGCAGATGCTGGAATTAAAAGTCTAATGATGCGCATGAAACCATTGCTGATTACCACGTACCGCCCTCCCTCAGTTGATGAATCAGTGCTGCTCCATATTGAATGCCACTTGGAGAGCACTGATGGTGGCAAGGGTGCAGAATATACTCTGGGTATACAAATCCTAAAGAACATATCTGCTGGACTGGGTCTGCGGCAGGTGGTGAGGGAACCACCAACCTGCCTGCCACAGATGCACATGTCCATGACAGTATTGGTAGGAGTGACCACCGCACAGTTGTTGTGGAGACGAAGTCCCGCCTTCACATTGAGGATACCCTCCATTGTGTGTGTGTCGCTAGCACCGTACTAAATGGGATAGATTTCGAACAGATCTAGCAACTCAAGACTGGGCATCCATGAGGTGCTGTGGGCCATCAACATCAGTAGAATTGTATTCGAACACAATCTGTAACCTCATGGCCCGGCATATCCCCCACTCTACCATTACCATCAAGCCAGAGGATCAACCCTGGTTCAATGAAGAGTGCAGGAGGGCATGCCAGGAGCAGCACCAGGCATACCTAAAAATGAGGCATCAACCTGGTGAAGCTATAACACAGGACTACCTGCGTGCCAAACAGCATAAGCAGCAAGTAGTAGACAGAGCTAAGTGATACCACAACTAATAGATAGATCTAAGCTCTGCAGCACTGCCACATCCAGTCGTGAATGGTGGTGGACAATTAAACAACTCACTAAAGGAGGAGGCTCCACAAATATCCCCATCCTCAATGATGGAGGAGCCCAGCACATCAATGCAAAAGATAAGACTGAAGCATTTGCAACAATCTTCAGCCAGAAGTGCTGAGTGGATGATCCATCTCGGCCCCCTCCAGAGATCCCCAGCATCACAGATGCCAGTCTTTAGCCAATTCAATTCACTCCACGTGATATCAAGTAACGGCTGAAGGCACTGGATACTGCAAAGGTTATGGGCCCTGACAATATTCCAGCAATAGTACTGAAGACTTGTGCTCCAGAACTTGCTACGCCCATAGCCAAGCTGTTCCAGTACAGCTACAACATCTACCCAGCTATGTGGAAAATTGCCCAGGTATGTCCTGTACACAAAAAGCAGGACAAATCCAACCCGGGCAAGTACCGCCCCTTTAGTCTACTCTCCATCATCAGTAAAGTGATGGAAGGGGTCATCAACAGTGCTATCAAGCTGTACTTAATGAGCAATAACCTGCTCACTGATGTTCAGTTTGTGTTCCGCCAGAGCCACTCAGCACCTGACCTCATTACAGCCTTGGTTCAAACATGGACAAAAGAGCTGAACTCAGAGGTGAGGCAAGAGAGACTGTCCTTGACATCAAGGCAGCATTGACTGAGTGTGGCATCAAGATGATGGCGTAGTGGCATTGTCGCTGGACTGGTAATGCAGGGTAATTCTCTGGGGGCCTGGGTTCGAATCCCACCTTGGCAGTTGGGTGGAATTTGAATTCAGTAAAAATCTGGAATTAAAAATCTAATGATGACCATGATGATGACCATGAAACCATTGCTGATTGTTGTAAAAAACCCATCTGGTTCTCTGATGTCCTTTAGGGAAGGAAACCTTACCCGGCCTGGCCTACATGTGATGTGGTTGACTCTTAACTGCCCTCTGAACTACAGCAATTAGGGATGGGTAATAAAGACTGGCCTGACCATGATCAGTCACGAACGAATAATACTTTAAAAAAAGGAGCCCTGGCAAAGCTGCACTCAATGGAAATCAGGGGGGATATCTCTCCACTGGTTGGAGTCATACCTAGCACAAAGGAAGATGGTTGTGTTTGTTGGAGGTCAGTCATCTCAGCTCCAGGACATCACTGCAGGAGTTCCTCAGGGTAGTATCCTCGGCCCAACCATCTTCAGCTGCTTCATCAATGACCTTCTCTCCCCACCCACCCCCCACCCCACCCCATCATATTGTTTGCTGATGATTGCACAATGTTCAGCACCATTCGCGGCTCCTCAGATACCTGGCATGGCAACTGACAAGTAAAATTCGTGCCACACAAATGCCAGATAATGACCATCCCCAACAAGAGAGAATCTAACCATTGCCCCTTGACATTCAATGGCATTACCATCGCTGAATCCCCAATTATCAACATCCTGGGGGTTACTATTAACCAAAAATTGAACTGGACTAGCCATATAAATACTATGGCTACAAGAGCAAGTCAGAGGAACTCACCTCCTGACTCCCCAGAGCCTGTCCACCATCTACAAGGCACAAGTCAGGAGTGTGATGGAATACTCTCCACTTGCTTGGATGAGTGCAGCTCCCACAACACTCAAGAAGCTTGACACCGTTCAGGACAAAGCAGGCCGCTTGATTGGCACCCCATCCACAAACATTCACTCCCTCCACCACCAACGCACAGTAGCAGTAGTGTGTACCATCTACAAGATGCACTGTAGAAACTCACCAAGGCTCCTTAAACAGCATCTTCCAAACCCATGACCTCTACCATCTAGAAGGACAAGGGCAGCAGATAGATGGGAACACCACCACCTGGAAGTTCCCCACCAAGTCACTTACCACACTGATTTGGAAATATATCGCCGTTCCTTCACTGTCGCTGGGTCAAAATCCTGGAACTCCCTCCCTAACAGCACTGTGGATGTACCTACACCACAGGGACTGCAGTGGTTCAAGAAGGCAGCTCACCACCACCTTCTCAAGGGGCAAATAGGGATGGGCAATAAATGCTGGTCTAGCCAGCGACGCCCACATCTCATGAATGAATAAAAAAGTGTAGAAGTTCTGACAACTCACCCAGCAGCATTCAAAGAAATTGACTTTTTTAAAAAAAATGAAGTTTAATGTTTGTGGCAGCAGAATGTTGGAAAGGAGCCGGATTTCTGTTTGGAGAATGTTGCAAGAAGATTCGATGCAGAAGTTGTGACTTTTTGATCCATTTGATCAGAGTTTTTGTATATTTGATTATGGGGAAAGAGTTTTATATGTTTGAAAAAATATTTTTTCTAGAAATATCCATTTGATGTGAATGTTTTTAATATGAGCACTTTTACTAGCTTTTTTGGGAAATGGTTGGATTTATGTTGTGATTACAGTTTATGGTTGAATTGTGAGTGGCCCTCATTTGCTCCATTGGCTGTCAATATTACTCCGTTCTGACTACTTTCAGCCTGGAAGTCTAAAAGCCGCTTTGGGTTAATAGAGATCCAGGCAGCAATGAGTGTGCTGATTAGCTGGTTGGCACACTGCCTACCTGAGCTCTTCAGTTAGGCTCCAGTACAATGATTGGGATTTTATTTCAACCCTACAGCTTGAGTCACGCTATGATTGTGAGCTGGTGGTTCTAAGGATGAATTCCTAATCCTGTGGGTTTACTGAGTGCGCAAGGAGTAAGGGGAGCTCATTAACACTCAGCACAGATGAGGGTGTCACAGTCAAACACCATCAGAGACATTCTGATGCCTGGGGTGTGAGATCAGATTCTCTCCAACTGCATTTCTCACAGGTGGGAAGGAGTCACATAGGGAGCAGTTGATAATCATCCGGTCTGACAGTGAAATTACTGCATTGATTTGCCCACAGCCATTATATATTGGGCTAGTTCTTTGAATGTGGATCCTGTAAACACTACATGTTGTAAATAAATCTCACTCTATTTTTAATTTTCCTTATTTTATTCTCAGGTACAGAAATTGCTTTTCATTTCGCCAGAGCTTCTCTCCCTGTTTCGAGTTTTTCATATTTCCAATTTTCCAAGTTCCTTTCTCTCTCGTTCGCCATGAAATTAAAGGACCAGCGTTGATAGGAATTGGCTACAAATCAGAAAGTGGGTTTGAGTGCCAATCTTTCTAACCGGAATAAAATGTGGAACAGAAGCAGGAAGTATTCTAAATTTCTAAATGACTGGTTAAGCCTCAGCTGGAGTATTGTGTGCAATTCTGGGCACTAGACTCTAGAAATGATTTGATGGCCTTGGAGAGGGTGTGGAGGAGATTTACTGGAATGATAGCACAGGCAAGGGACTTTAGTTACACACAGACACACACGTACACACACACACACACAGGAAAAGCTGGATTTCTTAGAGCAGTGAAGGATAAAGGGAGATTTGATAGAAAGGGTTCTGATAGAGCAAATTATAAAAGGTTTTGATAGAGTAAATAAGGAGAAACTGTTCCCAGTGGCTAGAGGGTCGGTAACCAGAAGGACCGAGATTGAAGAGAATTGGCAAAAGAACCCGAGACGACATGAAAAATAAATTGCACAGCGGGTAGTTGTGATCTGGAACACGCTGACTGAAATGGAAGTGGAAACTGATTAAATAGGAACATCCAAAAGGAAATTGGATAAACATTTGAAAATGAGAAATTTACAAAACTCTGGGGAAAGGGCAGGGAATGGAATCAATTCCAAATCTCTTTCAAAGACCAAACAAATGCACAATCGGCCAAATGGTCTCCTTAACTGCAAGACTGATAATTTTGCATCAAAAATTGCTTACTTTCCCTGACTCTCACTGAGGTACAGTTCCACAAAGACTGAATCTCACCGGGGTACAGTTCACACACTGATTCTCACTGGGGTACAGTTCCACACGCATTGACTCTCACTGGGGTACAGTTCCACACACACTGACTCTCACTGGGGTACAGTTCCACAAAGACTGAATCTCACCGGGGTACAGTTCACACACACTGATTCTCACTGGGGTACAGTTCCACACGCATTGACTCTCACTGGGGTACAGTTCCACACACACTGACTCTCACTGGGGATCAGTTCCACACACACACTCACTGGGGTACAGTTCCACACGAATTGACTCTCACTGGGGTACAGTTCCACACACACTGACTCTCACTGGGGTACAGTTCCACACACACACACTTTCACTGGGGTCATGTCCCCACATACTGACTCTCACTGGGGTACAGTTCCACATGCACTGACTCACTGGGGTACAGTTCTACAATGACTGATGCTCACGGGTACAGTTCCACAAAGACTGATTCTCACTGGGGTAGAGTTACACAGGCACTGACTCTCACTGGGGATCAGTTCCCCACACACACTCACTGGGGTACAGTTCCACACGAATTGACTCTCACTGGGGTACAGTTCCACACACACTGACTCTCACTGGGGTACAGTTCCACACACACACACTTTCACTGGGGTCATGTCCCCACATACTGACTCTCACTGGGGTACAGTTCCACATGCACTGACTCACTGGGGTACAGTTCTACAATGACTGATGCTCACGGGTACAGTTCCACAAAGACTGATTCTCACTGGGGTAGAGTTACACAGGCACTGACTCTCACTACGGTTTAGTTCTACACACACCGACTCTCACTGGGGTACAGTTCCACAGAATCACAGTGCAGAAGAGGCCCTTTGGCCCATCGAGTCTGCACCGACACGTGAGAAACACCTGACCTACCTACCTAATCCCATTTACCAGCACTTGGCCCATAGCCTTGAATGTTATGATGTGCCAAGTGCTCATCCAGGTACCTTTTAAAGGATGTGAGGCAACCCGCCTCCACCACCCTCCCAGGCAGCGCATTCCAGACCGTCACCACCCTCTGGGTAAAAAAGTTTTTCCTCACATCCCCCCTAAACCTCCTGCCCCTCACCTTGAACTTATGCCCCTTGTGACTGACACTTCAACTAAGGGGAACAGCTACTCCCTATCCACCCTGTCCATGCCCCTCATAATCACAGGCACTGACTCACTGTTTAGTTCCACACAAACTGCCTCTCCCTGGGGTACAGTTCCACAGGCACTGACTTTTACTGGGTACAGTTCCACACACACTGCCTCTCCCTGGGGTACAGTTCCACACACTGCCTCTCCCTGGGGTACAGTTCCACACACTGCCTCTCCCTGGGGTACAGTTCCACACACTGCCTCTCCCTGGGGTACAGTTCCACACACTGCCTCTCCCTGGGGTACAGTTCCACACACACTGCCTCTCCCTGGGGTACAGTTCCACACACTGCCTCTCCCTGGGGTACAGTTCCACACACTGCCTCTCCCTGGGGTACAGTTCCCCACACACTGCCTCTCCCTGGGGTACAGTTCCACACACACTGCCTCTCCCTGGGGTACAGTTCCACCGGCACTGGCTTTTACTGGGTACGGTTCCACACATACTGACTCTCACTGGGGTACAGTTCCATGCACATTTTCCCTCACTGGAGTACAATTCCACAGACACTGACTCATGGGTACTGTTAAACACGCGCTGCTCTCACTGAGATGCAGGTCCGCCCACACTGACTCTCACGGGTCACATCCCACACACAGACTCACTGGGGTAGAGTTCCACACACTGACACTGGAGTACAGTTCCACACCGACTGATGCTCACAGGGTTACAGTTCCACGAAGACTGATTTTCACTGAGGTACAGTCACACAGGCAGTGACTAGGGTTTAGTTCTACACACACTGACTCAATGGGGAACAGTTCACACACACTGACTCTCACTGGGGTACAGTTCCACACACACTGACTCTCACTGGGGTACAGTTTCACACACACTGACTCTCACTGGAGTACAGTTCCACACAGGTTGACGATCACTGGAGTACAGTTCCACACATGCTGACTCTCACTGGGGTACAGTTCCACACACACTGACTCTCACTGGTGTACACATTCCAATGGGAGAGCCTAATTAAATCATTAGAATATGATAATTAATTGTGTGGGAATTGAGATATTTAATGGTGACCTGAGCTTTGGTGGAAACGAGCTGAGTGCAGATGTAGCTCAGCTTAAAGGCTCATTGAAAGGTGGTGTCTTTGACAGTGCAGCACTCCCTTGGTCCTTCATATTTGTGGATCACAGACACTCTGAATCTTTACTTGTGCACTGCCTGCGACTGAAATGATATTTCTGCTCAGTCTGTCAGTGACCGAGGTAGCTGCAGCAAGGAGTGATTTTTGGGCCTTGCCTCTCCTGCTGCCCCCACAAAGGCCTGTGCACTGCCATCTGTTAACCTGTGGTTCAGAGACAATCTCCCTGCTGACACTTACTGCCAGGCAGGACAAATGGCATCCTGCTCCTGACTATTTATGGATTCAGTACTTATGGCTCCAGCCTTTCTTTAGCCACGGAAGTTAATAGTGGGCATCTGCTGACCTAGTTATTGTCCACTGTTTACTTGCAATTTGAGCCCATGATGTGTCTGTCACACTGGCTGGTAGTTCACAGTCTGTTGTTTATTATGTGGTTCAGCCCAGGGTCCTGGCTAGTTCCCATTCTCTGGTTTCTGCTTTTTGAACATTTTCAGTCATTTTCTTGAGCATAAATTGTCACTCACCATCCTGACTTGGAAATATATCACCGTTCCTTCACTGTAGCTGGGTCAAAATCCTGGAACTCCTTCCTAACAGCACCGCGGGTGTACCTACACCACATGGACTGCAGCTGTTCAAGAAGGCAGCTCACCACCACCTTCTCACGGGCAATTAGGGATGGGCAATAAATGCTGGCCCAGCCAGCGAAGCCCACATCCTAAGAATGAATAATGTGTTGTCCTATGCCCTGGAGCTCATCCACTCAGGAAATGCTACCGAACACATTGTCAGAATATGATCATTAATCTCTCTGTGTCAATTGAGATTGTTTTGGAGACTGGAGCTGGTCTATTTATCAGGGCCTGTGTTAGTGTCCTGGTTTCCAACATAGCCTCTTTGTTGGTTAGAAACTGGACATCACATCTGAGCACTCATAGCCGGGGCTGTCAATGGAAAGTTAAAAGCAAAATACTGCGGATGCTGGAAATCTAGAACAAAAACAAAAATACCTGGAAAAACTCAGCAGGTCTATTGTTTCATCTCCACCTTTTAGCCCATTTCGATCCCTTCCCCCCAACCCACCCACACTAGGGCCATCTGCCACTAGCTTGTTTCCCTTAACGTCCCCATTAGCACATCCTTTAGATAATATCACCACCGTCAACACCCCTTTGTCCTTTTGTCTATGACATCTTTGGCAGTCTCTTCTTGGCCTCCACCTATCACTGGTCCCCTATCGAGCTCTCTTGTCCCACCCCCTTCTACCAGTTTATATTTCATCTCATTTCTATATGTCTTAGTTCTGATGAAGGGTCATACGGACTCGAAACGTCAACTGTATCCCTCTCCTCAGATGCTGTCAGACCTGCTGAGTTTTTCCAGGTATTTTTGTTTTTGTTCTGTCAATGGAAAGTGTTAGATTAGCAAGCTGAGCTCTCAGGAGCTCATTGTTTTGCGCTGTGTACCTGGAACAAGAGACTAACCCAAGAGAAGGAGCTAGCTCAGGGAGCAGAATCTCTTGGCTCCATCACATTCTTGCTCTCCATCTAATGCCTCAACTGACACAGAGAGATTAATTATCAGATTCTGACAATGTGTTCTGTAGCATCTCCTGAGTGGATGAGCTCCGCGGCAGAGGACAACACTTATTATTCATTCTCAGGTTGTGGGTTTCGCCGGCTGGGCCTGCATTTATTGCCCATCCCTAGTTGCCCTTGAGGAGGTGGTGGTAAGCTGCCTTCTTGAACAGCTGCAGTCCATGTGGTGTAGGTACACCCACAGTGCTGTTAGGAAGGGAGTTCCAGGATCTTGACCCAGCGACAGTGAAGGAACGGCGATATATATCCAAGTCAGGATGGTGAGTGACAATTTATGCTCAAGAAAATGACTGAAAATGTTCAAAAAACCAAAACCAGAGAATGGGAGCTAGCCAGGACCCTGGGCTGAACCACACAATAAATAACAGACACATCATGGGATCAAATTGCAGGTAAACAGTGGTCAATAACTAGGTCAACAGATGCCCACAATTAACTTCCGTGGCTAAAGAAAGGCTGGAGCCATAAGTACTGAATCCATAAATAGTCAGGAGCAGGATGCCATTTGTCCTGCCTGGCAGTAAGTGTCAGCAGGGAGATTGTCTCTGAACCACAGGTTAACAGATGGCAGTGCACAGGCCTTTGTGGGGGCAGCAGGAGAGGCAAGGCCCAAAAATCACTCCTTGCTGCAGCTACCTCGGTCACTGACAGACTGAGCAGAAATATCGTGTCAGTCAGAGAAAATAGGTAAAGAGGGCACTCAGTTCCTGACCTCATTACAGCCTTTGTTCAAACATGAGCAAAAAAGCTGAACTCCAGCGGTGAGGTGCAAGTGACTGTCCTTAACACCAAGGCAGCATTTGACCGAGTGTGGCATCAAGGAGCCCTAGCAAAACTGGAGTCAATGGAAATCGGGAGAAAACCTTCCGCTGGTTGGAGTCATACCTAGCACAAAGGAAGATGGTTGTGGTTGTTGGAGGTCAGTCATCTCAGCTCCAGGACATCACTGCAGGAGTTCCTCAGGGTAGTGTCCTCGGCCCAACCATCTTCAGCTGCTTCATCAATGACCTTCCATCATAAGGTCAGAAGTAGGGATGTTCACTGATGATTGCACAATGTTCAGCACCATTCGCGGCTCCTCCGATACTGAAGCAATCCATGCCCAAATGCACAGCAAGACCTGGACAATATCCAGGTTTGGGCTGACAAGTGGCAAGTAACATTCGCATCACGCAAGTGTCAGGCAATGACCATCACCAACAAGAGAGAATCCAACCATCGCCCCTTGACGTTCAATGGTATTACCATCACTGGGTCCCCCACTATCAACATCCTGGGGTTACCATTGACCAGACACTAACTAGGCCAGTCATATAAATACTGTGGACAAAGAAGCAGGTCAGCGACTGGGAATCCTGCAGTGAGTAACACACCTCCTGACTCCCCAAAGCCTGTCCACCATCTACAAGGCACAAGTCAGGAGTGTGATGGAATACTCCCCACTTGCCTGGATAAGTGCAGCTCCCACAACACTCAAGAAACTTGACACCGTCCAGGACAAAGCAGCCCACTTGATTGGCACCACATCCACAAATATTCACTCCCTCCGCCACCCACGCACAGGAACAGCAGTGTGTATCATCTACAAGAAGCACTGCAGGAACTCAACAAGGCTTCTTCGACAGCACCTCCCAAACTCACGACCGCTACCATCTAGAAGGACAAGAGCAGCAGATAGATGGGAACACCACCACTTGGAAGTTCCCCTCCAAGCCACTCATCATCCTGACTTGGAAATATATCCCGTTCCTTCACTGTTGCTGGGTCAAAATCCTGGAACTCCCTCCCTAACAGCACTCTGGGTGCACCTACACCACATGGACTGCAGCGGTTCAAGAAGGCAGCTCACCACCACCTTCTAAAGGGCCATTAGGGATGGGTAATAAATGCTGGTCCAGCCACTGAAGCCCACATCCCATGAATGAGTGAAAAAAGAAGTAATATTCAATTCAAAATGTTAACTTTTTTAATTCATTCATGGGATGTGGGCTTCGCTGGCTGGGCCAGCATTTATTGCCCATCCCTAGTTGCCCTTGAGAAGGTGGTGCTGAGCTGCCTTCTTGAACCGCTGCAGTCCATGTGGTGTAGGTACACCCACAGTGCTGTTAGGGAGGGAGTTCCAGGGTCTTGACCCAGTGACAGTGAAGGAACGGCGATATATTTCCAAGTCAGGATGGTGCATGACTTGGAGGGGAACTTCCAGGTGGTGGTGTTCCCATCTATCTGCTGCCCTTGTCCTTCTGGGTGGTAGTGGTTGTGGGTTTGGAAGGTGCTGTCTTAGGAGCCTTGGTGAATTCCTGTAGTGCATCTTGTAGATGGCACACACTGCTGCTAGTGTGCGTCAGTGGTGGAGGGAGTGAATGTTTGTGGATGTGGTGCCAATCAAGCGGGCTGCTTTGTCCTGGACGGTGTCAAGCTTCTTCAGTATTGTAGGAGCTGCACTCATCTAGGCAAATGGGGAGTATACCATCACATTCCTGAATTGTGCATTGTAGAAGGTGGATAGGCTTTGGAGAATCGTGAGGTGAGTTACTCATTGCAGGATTCCGAGCCTTTGACCTGCTCTTGTAGCCACAGTATTTACATGGCTAGTCCAGTTCAGTTTCTGGTCAATGGTAACTCCCAAGATGTTGATAGTGGGGAATTCAGTGATGGTAATGCCATTGAACATCAAGGGGCGATGGTTGGATTCTCTCTTGTTGGAGATGGTCATTGCCTGATACTTATGTGGCGCGAATGGTACTTGCCACTTGTCAGCCCAAGCCTGGATATTGTCCAGGTCTTGCTGCATTTGCACATGGACTGCTTCAGTACCTGAGGGGTCACGAATGGTGCTGAACATTGTGCAATCATCAGCGAACATCCCCACTTCTAACCTTATGATGGAAGGAAGGTCATTGATGAAGCAGCTGAAAATGGTTGGGCCTCAGACACTACCCTGAGGAACTCCTGCAGTGATGTTCTGGAACTGAGATGACTGGCCTCCAACAACCACAACCATCTTCCTTTGTGCTAGGTTTGACTCCAACCACCAGAAAGTTTTCCCCCTGATTCCCATTGACTCCAGTTTTGCTAGGGCTCCTTGATGCCACAGTTGCTCAAATGCTGCCTTGATGTCAAGGGCAGTCACTCTCACCTCAGCTCAGGAGTTCAGATCTTTTGTCCATGTTTGAACCAAGGTTGTGATGAGGTCAGGAGTTGAGTGGCCCTGGTGGAACCCAAACTGGGTATCAGTGAGCAGGCTATCGCTAAGCAAGTGCCGCTTGATAGCACTGTTGATGACCCCTTACATTACTTTACTGATGATGGAGAGTAGACTGTTGTAGCAGTAATTGGCCGGGTTGGATGTGTCTTGCTTTTTGTGTACAGGACATACCTGGGAAATTTTCCACATAGCCAGGTAGATGCCAGTGTTGTAGCTGTACTGGAACAGCTTGGCTAGGGGCACGGCAAGTTCTGGAGCAGAAGTCTTCAGTACTATTGCTGGAATATTGTCAGGGCCCATAGCCTTTGCAGTATCCAGTGCCTTCAGCCATTACTTGATATCATGGGGAGTGAATCGAATTGGCTGAAGACTGGCATCTGTGATGCTGGGGACCTCCAGAGGAGACCGAGATGGATCATCGACTCGGCACTTCTGGCTGAAGATTGTTGCGAATGCTTAAGCTTTATCTTTTGCACTGCTGTGCTGGGCTCCTTCATCATTGTGGATGGGAATATTTGTGGAGCCCCCTCCTCCAGTGAGTTGTTTAATTGTCCACCACCATTCATGACTGGATGTGGCAGGACTGCAGAACTTAGATCTGATTGTTATGGGATCGCTTAGCTCTGTCTATCACTTGCTGCTTATGCTGTTTGGCATGCAAGTAGTCCTGTGTTATAGCTTCACCAGGTTGACACCTCATTTTTAGGTACGCCTAGTGGTGATTCTGGCATGCCCTCCTGCACTCTTCATTGGACCAGGGTTGATCCCCTGGCTTGATGGTAATGGTAGAGTGGGGGATATGCCGGGCCATGAGGTTACAGATTGTGTTCGAGGACAATTCTGTTGCTGCTGATGGCCCACAGTGCCTCATGGATGCCCAGTCTTGAGCTGCTAGATCTCTTCGAAATCTATCCCATTTAGCACGACGGTAGTGCCAAATAACACGATGGAGGGTATCCTCAATATGAAGGTGGGACTTTGTCTCCACAATGACTGTGCGGTGGTCACTCCTACCGAAACTGTCATGGACAGATGCATCTGCAGCAGGCAGGTTGGTGAGGATGAGGTCAAGTATGTTTTTCCGTCTTGTTGGTTCCCTCACCACCTGCTGCAGACCCAGTCTAGCAGTTATGTCCTTTAGGACTCGGCCAGCTCGGTCAGTAGTGGTGCTTCCGAGCCACTCTTGGTGATGGATATTGAAGTCCCCCACCCAGACTATATTCTGCATCCTTGCCACCCTCAGTGCTTCCTCCAAGTGATGTTCAACATGGAGGAGCGCTGATTCATCAGCTGATGGGGGGCGGTACGTGGTAATCAGCAGGAGGTTTCCTTGCCCATGTTTGACCTGATGCCATGAGACTTCATGGGGTCCGGAGTCGATGTTGAGGACTCCCAGGACAACTCCCTCCCGACTGTATACCACTGTGCCGCCATCTCTGCTGGCTTTGTCTTGCCGGTGGGACAGGACATACCCAGGGATGGTGATGGTGGTGTCCGGGACATTATCTATAAGGTATGATTCCATGAGGATGACTATGTCAGGCTGTTGCTTGACTAGTCTGTGGGACAGCTCTCCCAATTTTGGCACTAGCCCCCGGAGATTAGTGAAGTGGGCTTTGCAGGGTCGACAGGGCTGCGATTGCCGTTGTCGTTTCTGGTGCCTAAGTCGACGCTGGGTGGTCCATCTGGTTTCTCTCTCCATAGATGCTGCCAGATCTGCTGAGTTTTTCCAGAACTTTCTGTTTTTATTTTGGAATTCAGAGAAAGACCTGGAGCTGGAATTATGTTGCACTGAGGGAATGCTGCATCGTCAGAGGGTCAGTACTGAGGGAGTGCGGCACTGTCGGAGGGTCAGTACGGAGGGAGTGCTGCACTGTCAGAGGGTCAGTACTGAGGGGGTGCTGCACTGTTGGAGGGTCAGTACTGAGGGAGTGCTGCACTGTCAGAGGGTCAGTACTGTGAGTGTGCACTGTCTGAGGGTCAGTACTGAAAGTGTTCTGCACTGTCGGAGGGTCAGTATTGAGGGAGTGCTGCACTGTCGGAGGGTCAGTACTAAGGGAGTGCCGCACTGTCGGAGGGTCAGTACTGAGGGAGTGCTGCAGTGTCGGAGGGTCAGTACTGAGGGAGCGCCACACTGTCGGAGGGTCAGTACTGAGGGAGCACCGCACTGTTGGAGGGTCAGTACTGAAGGAGTGCTGCAGTGTCGGAGGGTCAGTACTGAGGGAGTGCTGCATAGTCGGAGGGTCAGTACTGAGGGAGCGCCGCACTGTCAGAGGTGCTCCCTTTCAGATCTAATGTTAAACCAAAGCCCTCTCCGCCTTTCAAGGTGGATGTAAAAGATCCCACAGCCTCTATTTATTCCTTAGGGAATAATAGATTATCTGGCTATTTTCATATTGAATGAGAGGTTAAATAAACTTGAGTGAGAAAGGAATAGAAGGATTTGCTGATAAGGTGAGATACACTGGCTGTGAGGAGGATCATGTGGAATAGAGGTACTGGCATGGATCTGTTGGTTGGACCAGTAGTTTCTGTGCTGTAATTTCTTTGTAATTGTTTTTTGTGGGATAATCCTATTTGCTCTATGGCTGTTTTGTTTGCTTATCAATTTGTGCATGTTTTTGGAGCTGCAATTCGAGATAAACTGTAGCATTGCACAGCTGTAAACTCCCTTTCTTCAAAGCTGTTCTCAAATTCCAGCTGTCAGTACAAACCTGACTCTAACCCCGACCCTCTCATTGTCCTTGACTCTACCCCCGGCCCTCTCATTGTCCCTGGCCCTCACCCCGACCCTCTCATTGTCCCTGACCCTAACCCCGACCCTCTCATTGTCCCTGACCCTAACCCCAACCTCTCATTGTTCCTGACTCTAACCCTGCGGTTGACCCTAACCCTGACTGGGTCATAGAAATGTAGAAACTAGGGGCAGGAGTAGGCCATTCGGCCCTTTGAGCCTGCTCCGCCATTCATTACGATCATGGCTGATCATCCAACTCAATAGCCTGCTCCTGCTTTCTCCCCATAACATTTGATCCCTTTCACCCCAAGAGCTATATCTAACTCCTTCTTGAAAACATACAATGTTTTGGTCTCAACTACTTTCTGTGGTAGTGAATTCCACAGGCTCACCACTCTCTGGGTGAAGAAATTTCTCCTCATCTCAGTCCTAAATGGTCTACCCCGTATCCTCAGACTGTGACCCCTGGTTCTGGACTCCCCCACCATCGGGAACATCCTTCCTGCATCTACCCTGTCTAGTGCTGTTAGAATTTTATAGGTTTCTATGAGATCCCCCCTCATTCTTTTGAACTCCAGCGAATATAATCCTAATCGACTCAATCTCTCCTCATATGTCAGTCCTGCCATCCCAGGAATCAGTCTGGTAAACCTTCGCTGCACTCCCTCTATAGCAAGAACATCCTTCCTCAGATCAGGAGACCAAAACTGCACACAATATTCCAGGTGTGGTCTCACCAAGGCCCTGTATAATTGCAGCAAGACATCCCTGTTCCTGTACTCGAATCCTCTCGCTATGAAGGCCAACATACCATTTGCCTTCTTTACCGCCTGCTGCACCAGCATGCTTACCTTCAGCGACTGGTGTACGAGGACACCCAGGTCTTGTTGCACGTTCCCCTCTCTCAATTTATAGCCATTCAGATAATAATCTGCCTTCCTGTTTTTGCTACCAAAATGGATAACCTCACATTTATCCACATTATACTGCATCTGCCATGCGTTTGCCCACTCACTCAGCTTGTCCAAATCACACTGAAGCATCTCTGCATCCTCCTCACAGCACACCCTCCCACCCAGCTTTGTGTCATCTGCAAACTGTTGGGGTCACTCTCTCTTTTACTGCATCTGACCCTAATCCCATCCCTGACCCTATCCCTCTCATTGTCCATGTGCCTGTCCCTGATCCTGTTACTCTCTGTCTGCCTCTGACTCTAACGCTGATCCTGTCATTCACCCTGACACTCAACCTCTCCCTGACCCTGCTCTGTTTAACAATAATTGTGTGTGGCTGTACAGCAGGAATCTGAAGATTAAAGGTGTTGGAAAACAAGCTTTGAGTAACTGGGGGAGTGAGAGTGAGATCAGTCCGATTACTGACAGTCTGCACTCTCAGATAAGTCCCCATGAATCTAATTTCACCTTCCTGTAACCCCTTCTCAGGGTGATGTCAGGAAACATTTCACACAAAGGGAAGTTGAAATCTGGTACTCTCTCCCCCAAAAAGCTGCTTGGGACCACTTGAAAAATTCAGAGCTAAAATTGCTAAATTTTTAGGGTCACAGTAACACTGCCGAAGGAGACCATTCAGCGCATCGAGTCTGCCATGGCTCTCTCAGAGACCAAAGCAGTTAGACCCACTCTCCATAGGCAAGGTGGGTAGTTTGAGTTAAGATACAGATTGCTCACAATCAAGGGGCTGAATTAACTACTCCTGTGCCTATGTTCTTGCCCCCTTCCCTCCCAGCCTCAATTTTGTTTCCCCTTCTATCCTGTTTGTTGCTAATTTTTCCATCTCTCTTTGTTTGAGGACCGCTATAGGAATGGATCTTATTGTGCTTTGCAGCTGACTTGTGATATTGTGACTAACTGTATGATGGTACCATCAGACTTGATCTTCACAAAGCATCACACTAATATCTGGCTCAAAGACAGCAGCTGCTGCCAAACAGGGGAGATGGCATCTGTTTCAGTCTATTTCTGCTTTCTGAACTGATAGTTGCAGCCTTCTCCACTCATGGAAGTTAGCAGGAGGCATTTTCTCAACTAGGTGGGCATTTTTGGCCTAGTTAGTGATGTCCGTTACCTGCAGTTTGAGCTCAGCGATTGGTATAATACGTCACTCAGACTGAATGTTTATTACAGGGTGGCAGAGCTCACAATTTTCTTCATCTTTGTCCTTTTGCTGAAAACAACGTGAAAGAAACCCTTTGACGTTGTTCCTTGCTGATGGCAGCATTGAGAAAGCGGCCCTGGCTTGTGTTGGTGTGCCTGACACTGACACACATGGCAAAGTCCAGAGCAGACAGTGTCAATGAAATCCTTTCCAAAGGTGACTCCGACTATATGCTGCCAGATTATCGAGGGAAAGGCTGCATCGATGACAATGGATTTGTGTTTGATGTGGGAGAGAAGTTTTACCCAACTGCAACGGCTTGCCCTTGTGTCTGCACTGAAGCTGGTCCTGTGTGCCGCAAGCCCCAGTGCCCTCGAATCCCTCCCCGGTGTATCCGTATAAGTTACCACTCCTGCTGCCCACGCTGTGTGGAATTCCGCAATTCATGTCAATATGGAGGCAAGATGTACCGGCTATTCCAGGAGTTCTGGGTAACAACAGTTTTTTGATCTTGTTTCTCCTTTCAATCATTTTCTGTGATTTTTGTCCGGGGGAATGCCGCACTGTTGGAGCGGCAATGATTTTTATGCACATCCTGTTTTTCCCTAGTTGCAAGTTTCCCTGAAATTAGCAGGCTGAAAAAGATTCAACAGGGTATATTGTGATAAACTGTTTCCTCCGTTGAGGTATCAGGGAAAGGCTATAATCTTAAAATAGAGTTAGGGTGTTCAGGAGTGATATCAGGAAGCACATTTTCCACACAAAATATATATAGTGGAAATCTGCAAGTTGGGCTTGTTCTCCTTACAGAGAAGGTCAAGAGATTTGATAGAGGAGTTCAAAATCATGAGAGGTCTGGACAGAGTACACAGAAAGCAACTTCCCATTGGTGAAAGGTCGTGAGCCAGAGGACACCGATTTAAGGTGATTGGCAAAAGCACCAACGGCAAAATGAAGAAAAACCTTTTTACAAAGTGAGTGGTTAGGATCTGGGATACACCTGTCTGAGAGCGTGGTGAAGGTGGGTTCAGTTGTGGCATTCGAAATTGGATACGCACCTAACAAGAAAAAATATTCAGGGCTATGGATAAGGATTTGAGGGCTATGGGTAGGGATTTGAGGGCTATGGGTAGGGATTTGAGGGGTAGGGATTTGAGGGCTATGGGTAGGGATTTGAGGGGTAGGGACTTGAGGGTGATGGGTAGGAATTGCAGGGATATGGATAAGGATTGCAGGGCTGTGGGTAGGGGAGTGGGACTAGCTAAACTGCTCTTGCAGAGAGCTGCCATGAACACGATGGACTGAATGACCTCCTTCCGTGCTGTAACCATTTAATAATTCTAATCAATAATCAACTCTCCCTCAAGAGGGGAGTGTGACTAGCTAAACTGCTCTTGCATAGAGCTGACATGAATAAGTGGAGAGACAAGTGGAGCATTCAAGGCTTAGATCAGTAGGGTTTTTTCTGTTGAGTCAGGATATCAAGGGAGCAAAGGTCGGTAAACAGGGTTGGGGTACAGTTCAGCCAGGATTTCACTGAATGGTGGCTCGAAAGGCTGAAAGGACTCTTGTCGTTCCTAATGTTCTGAGGAAATTGTTTTTGTTTTGTACATTTTTAAATATTCTTTTAAAGTGTGATGCTTAAATGTACGTGTATGCCAAGATGCAAAGTTTGAAGTGTGACAGATCTGACCCATAATTTAATGGGAGGGGGCGGGCGGCACTGCAGGCTTCACATGTTGCACACACCAACACTGCCATCTGCTGCCTTTAAAGAGAAACTGTGTGAATGGGAGGGGCTGTGCTCTCCACTATTACTCCCCATCTGCAATCTCACATCAGCCTTTGTTCCCAGTTGATGCACAACTTAACCATCACTGCTTGGTATCAGTAAGTTTAGACAGGCCCAACCTGTTAAACAATTAATTCTTCTTACTCATGGGCTACAGCCTGGCTGGTGCTACATTTGACGTTATCCTGATTTCTATAGATGCCTAACCATGCCGATGTTGGAAACTGACAGCATTTAATGTCAAGTCCCCACTAGCCCTCTTTAAATGAAATTAATTTCCAGAATCTGTTGTTCCCACTGTCAGGTTTTTAATTATGATGCTGTTGAGATGACATTTTCAGGAAATTTGACTTAATGGATCACTGATTTCAGATCTATAACATTGTTTCTGTAGCCATCTGCCTGTGAGAGGTGTCGATGTGAAGCTAATCGAGAAGTGTACTGTCTGACTGCAGAATGTGCTCCTGTCCACTGTGTCAACCCATCGTATGAACCCAACCAGTGCTGTCCTGTGTGCAAGCAGGGTAAGTCCATTTACAATAAGAGTGCAGCATCAAAAGCACCTTAGGATAGGAAGG
This sequence comes from Cetorhinus maximus, assembly GCF_964194155.1. NCBI lineage: Eukaryota > Metazoa > Chordata > Chondrichthyes > Lamniformes > Cetorhinidae > Cetorhinus > Cetorhinus maximus. The sequence continues at coordinate 13,915,742 of NC_135903.1, read as the reverse complement.
ACTTGACTTTTCCAAATCTCTGGCTGGCCTCCAAAAATCTGAACTCCAAAACCTTGCTGCTGGATCCTAACCCGCACTAAGCGCTACGTTTACCCATCAACCCTGGGTTTAGCTTGGGGTTGTGAGAATTTATATAGTGGATCAGGACCCAGAGTGAGACAGAGTTCAGACTCCTGCAGCTATTCCGCTGATGGATGAGTGGCTTCTCTGTTAGCAATACCACCAAGTCAGTTCTGCAGGGAGACACAAGGTGACACCTCTCCTGTTGGCAGTTCACTACCCCTCAGAAGCTACTTGTACATTGCACTATTGCTGCGTGAGTAACACTGGCAGCCAGCACACAGCTCTCTGATGGCAATATCAAAGAGATTTGCTATGGTTGGTAACCAGGAACATCCAGCCAGTTTATCGTCAGGTGTTGCTTCAAGGATGTCAGCTGTGTAGGGCTAATATAAAAAATGTAGATGGGAGATGAGCAGAATCTGAATAGAAAGACCACTCTCCCTCCTAACCCATCCAGCCGGCACCCTCCTTGTTAAATGAAACAGCTAGAAAGCTATTTATTAGCCATTCATATAAATACTCACACAACTGACCTGAATACCCTGTGGCAGAGTGGTACACATGTGAAATATCAATGTGGCAAGTGCTGTTACTCTAGGATCTGCAGCCTTAGCTTTTCACCATAAATATCAATAAAGCGGATTAGAGAATGGAGTCGGATCTTCAGTTGGACACAAGGGTTAAATTATGAGGGCAGGTTGTGAAAACACGGTTTGTTTTCCCTTGAGCTTAGAGAGTGAGGAGTTTACAATGATCAAAGGATCCATGTGGGTAGGCACAGAGAAATTATTTCATTTTGTGGGGGAAGTCCAGAAAAAGAGGGTGTATCTTAAAATTAGAGCGAGGCCATTCAGGAGGGAATTCAGGATACATTTTTGCTGTGAATGCTTGGGGACAGCTGAAGTGTTCAAGACTGAGATCGATAAGCTCCTGTTGGGTGAATTTGATAGGTGTGGGGCAAAAACAAGTAAATGAAGTTGAAGCATTAATCAGCTGTGATCTAACCGAATAGTGTAACAGGTCAAGGGGCAAAATGACCTCCTCTTATTCCACATTTAGGCTAGATTTATGATTTCCATTAACCCTTTGTTTACTAATCAGCCTTTCTTTGCCCCTGCCACTGTAACACTGTTTAATTCTTACAGGACCCAACTGCTTTGCAGGAAACACCATTATCCCTGCTGGCGTGAAAGTGGAAATGGATGGAAGGTCTGTCTGCTTCTGTCCATATAAGGATGGCTCCTGGGAACCTCAACAACAAGCAATCTGCAGCTCCCGTGGAAGGAGGCAGGATCATCATTATAGTGTAAAGGAAGGACGCCAGTGGGAATGGGCACATGGACGATAATCTCATTGCAGAGCCCTGCTGTCATAGTGAATGTTCCCCAGATTGTGCCCGCATTATAATGGGAATCTTAACCATCTAGTTACTGGCCAACATTCAGGGGGAGGCCCAGTCAATTAACAGACCATGATCCAGCGCCCTGCCCTGGCAGCAGTAAAGCAAGTCTTGTCAGAGGGTGGGGTAAGGTTGAGGCATTAATTCCTGTTCCTCTTGGCTGTACAGAATGAATTCGAGGTTTACTGTTCTAAGGCCTCTTCCTCCTGACTACTGAGTGGAGCTTTCAGGTTGCAGCTCTCTCCACTTGGCCTCCAAAACTTCATTGGGTTCTTCATGCATCAGTGAGGCTTAGGACTGGTGGGTGGCTGTGGGGGAGGAGGGGGGGGGGGGCACCTGCAACGTAAAGAAATTGGAGGAGGAGCAGGAATTCAGTAGCAAGTCAACCACTTTAATTTTAACTCTGTTACTGCCCTGTTCTGCTGGACAGAGAGAATTAAAACCTTCCCTTACTTCTCTGTGTCAGATTTGGATAAGTGCTTCGCATAGTCCTGTTCCAGGGATATGGGAAGTCTAACACATATTGCTCTGCCCATTACTTCCAGTGAAACGTGACAACCTTCTCTGCTAATTGTGGAGGCTGCTCCACACTGAATCTCCAGGCCTGTTTGCAGAGTGTTTGACATTTATTGTAAAAATATAAATAAAAGTTGTTTGGTGGTACATTTTGTTGCACTCTGTGCCTGTGCTTACATTGACTTAAAACTGCAAATCATGATAAAACATTGACGAAAGTTCAGCCTGCACCATAAGTTACTTAAATTGAGTTTTTCTCTAAGTGTTTGTTCTTTGATAGGATGGTGCAGCCTTGTCTGCTCAGTGAGCCTAGTGCCTCACATACAGTCATTGTGGCCAGCAACAGTTCTGTGTGCACTGTTCTAACAAAATTGATGATTGATTGCTCTGAGATAAAACAATCACTGACATGTATGGCTGATCTTATAGTTCCCAAGTTAAATAACTAATTGATAAATGCAAACTTAAAGAAGCCGGTGCTTGGTTTTAGTCGCATTTTTAAAGAAGCTTTAACACTTTCTGATAATTCATGGCTAGTTCAATAATCGAGAGTGTTTGATTATACATAACAATGGGTAACACAGCCCCCACACTAATACCACATTATTGCTGAATATTAGAGACATCAGCAAACTGGGATTTGTACAATATTTAACGATTACCAACTGGGGATAAATAATGTCAATCTAATTAGGACAGCAGAAGCAGTCACAAATCTTCACAAAGCTAGATCTTACAGCAATTGCTCCCAATATAGATTTCACAAATGTAGTTTATGTATACAGATAGATCTTTGTAAGACAATAATGTAATCTTACTAATAATATCAGTGGTTAACTTGTGCTTGGCAGGTGAAATTGTTTTTGTAAGAGAGCAGCATTAATCGTTGAGATGAATATAAGATTGGAGCAACATGGCTCTAGTTAGCATGCAGTTGCTCCATAGTAATTAATCTTGACACTGGTGCAGGGTTTACAGAACACATCATTGTTCGGACTGTACATTCCGTGATCACAAACCACTGTGGGAGTAAACGTGGAGACACATAGTTAGGATACGCAACATGGCAGCTGAAATAGAAGCAAGGCAATTCCCCAGACATTAGGCTATTTGCATATGCAAATAAGAGGCTATTGCCTGTTTGGGATTTCCACTCCAATACTGCTTTACCCTGAGGCAGCCGCAACCATCACACTCATGGAAACCAACACCCCAGAAAGTCGGCACTAAAAATGGTAAGTTACTTATCATAGAAATCACAGAATGGTCACACCACAGAAGGAGGCCATTCAGCCCATTGTGTCTGTGCCAGCTCTCTAAAAAAGCAGTTCACCTACTGCCATTTCCCGTAACCCTGCACATTCTTCCTTTTCAGGTAATAATCCAAATCGCTCTTGTATTCGAAGTATTTAATATCCAGCCCTTCCCTTCTTTAAGCCAGGTTTCTATTATAGTCACAACATTATATTTGCATGTGGCTATTTATGCCTGCAACTCATCAATCTATTACTGCTGAATGTAGAACTGACAGGAACAAGGCTCCTAACTCTACATTAGAGGACCCTCCCAAATGAAACTGCAGCCAGCTCCAAAATCTCTAATATTCCTTTCATCGCCACCTGGGTCCCATCTTCAGCGGCTGCTGCTGCTGCTATGACCACCCTCATGGAGTCTTTTGTTACCTGTGGACTGCAGCAGTGTGAGCCGTGACCTGATCTTTGACCTCTCCTTTTCATAGGGCTCCTCCTGCAGCACCGTCTCATTCCAATGAGGGACGATGGCAATAACCGGGACACCTTTGACCTCTCCATTTGGGCACACAGTATGGGAGTTCTTGATTTTCTAGACCATTTTGTTAAACTTACCCAATAGAACATTTCACTAACTAAAAATCTTTGCTGCCTTGAAGTGTTGCTGCAGGAAGTGAATCTTTACAAAGAATAACATTTATTTTTGAAACAGATATGGAGCTGATATGGCCAGGGGTTGAGGATCAGTTGCATCAGGGGTACAAAGCAAGAATTGGGAATTTAAGACAAAGGGACAAATGACCCAAACAGGATGGAAGATAGGGGGAAACACACTGAAGGACCAAAGATGCTGATGTTACAAAGTAAGTTGCTGCCATCAAATTACCAAGGGGGTTTTGTGGCCCTGTGTGAAGTCGCAGCACATTGAGTCAGGATCTTTTCAAGTTGTGACTACTTACAATGATGAAAAGTTACGATGACAAATATTACTCGGTAAAATATTTACTTATTCTATTCTCTACAAATAAATTGCCAAGAGGGGATATTGATAACTGATCCCTGATCATAAATCAGTTTAATGCTAGGAGTTCCAGTGGAGCTGTTTCCATCCATCCCCTTTACTTTGCTGGAAGTTCTGCAGAAGCCCTGTTCCTGCGTAACGCTGGTTTCCACTGAGCCTCCGCCAGTTACAACGCTGGAACAGGAGAAACCCCAAGGAAATACCCAGCAATATTCATTAGCTATTTGACTGTTTTATAACTTATATCTTTGTGTATCAAGTACTTCTTTGTTGCTGCAGTAAATGTGCGAATGCCTGTGAGTGCAGTGGGTAAATAGGTGGCAAATGAAATTAAATGCAGAGAAATGTGATGTAGTAGTATTCAGGAAAAAGGAATAAGGAAAGGACATGTAGCCTAAATGGTAAGATCCTTAACTGTGCAGGGGAACCAAGATCTGGAGGTGCAGGCTTAGCTATCTTCCTATAATGTATTAAATGTTTTGAAAAGGACACGGAGAGCGGCTGGGACTTCAGTTTGAAAAAAGCACAGAGAGCGGGAGAGGCTTCAGTTTAAAAAGGACGCGGAGAGGACTTCAGCTTAACTATGGGAGAGAGAGGTTAAAACAGCGAGACTCAAGTCGGGGTAAGGGTAAAATAAAAGCAAGGGTCCATATTCTATTTAGTTAAGATATGTCTGGGGAGCTCAGTCCTGTGATTTACACATCCTGCGCTATGTGGGAAATCCTAGACGCTCCTGGCAGCCTGGATGACCATGTGTGCAGGAGATGCCTCCGATTGGAGCAACTCGAGCTCTGGTTTCAGGAGCTTAAGCGGCAGCTGGGGGCACTATGTGCATTCATGGGGCCGAAAGGTTTGTGGTCACCCCTCAGCTTAAGGAAGCACAAGCAGAGGGGGAATGGGTGACCGCCAAACAGAAGAAGGGGACCAGGTAGGTAGTGAGGGAATCCCCCCAGTGCATCATGCTCGCAAACTGTTTTTCGGCCTTGGACAGTGAGAGTGACAGATCCTCTGAGGAGGCCAATCCACCCATTGTGGGTGGTCCAGCTGCTCGGGGCAGGGGGAGGAAGAAGTGTGGAAGGGCAATTGTGGTAGGGGGTTCGTTAGTGAGGGGAGTAGACAGGCGCTTCTGTGGCCGTAGATGTGACTCCAGGATGGTATGTTGCCTCCCAGGTGCCAGGGTCAAGGATGTCTTGGAACGGCTTCAGGGCATTCTGAAGGGGGAAGGTGAATAGCCAGAGGTCATGGTCCATGTTGGGACCAATGACGTAGGAAGAAAGAGAAACGAGGTCCTGCAAGCAGAGAGTTAGGTAGGAAATTGAAAAGCAGGGCTTCAAAGGAATCTCCGGATTACTCCCAGTGCCACGCAGTAGTGAGTATAGGAACAGAAGGACAGAGCAGATGAATGCGTGGCTGGAGAGATGGTGCAGGAGGGAGGGCTTTAGATTCCTGGGGCATTGGGACTGTTTCTGGGGGAGGTGGGACCTGTACAAGTTGGACGGGTTACATCTGAACAAGAACAGGACCAACATCCTCGCGGGGAGGTTTGCTAATGCTGTTGGTTGGATTCAAACTAAATTGGTAGGGGGATAGGATCCTGAAAAGTAGTTCAGAGGGGAGAGAAGCTGAGATGGAATTAGAAGTTAAAATGCTAGTAAGTGAGTCTGGAGGGCAGAGGAAACAGGCTAGATAAGAAAGAGAGCTTAGCAAAGCTAAATGGAATATATTTTAATGCAAGGAACCTGAGGAATAAGACAGATGAGCTGAGGGCACGGATAGGCACGTGGGAGTATGATATCACAGCTATGACCGAGACTTGGCTAAAAGGGCAGGATTGGCAGCTTAACATTCCTGGTTATAGGGTATTCAGATGAGATAGAGAGGGGGATAGAAGATGATGGGGGTGGGGGGGCGGGGTTGCAATATTGATCAAGAAATCAATTATAGCAGTGAACAGGGCTGGTATCTTGGAAGGATCATCAAATGAGGCCATATGGGTAGAAATAAAAAACACAAAAGGGGCAAACTGTTGGGTGTATACAATAGGCCCCCAAACAGTCAGGGTGGGACAGAGGATCAAATATGTAATCAATTTTCAGAGAAGTATAAGAATTATAAAGCAGTAATAGGAGGGGATTATAACTACCAAAATATTGACTGGGATAGTTTTAGTGTGCAAGGTAAGGAGGGAGCAAATATCTTAAGTTGCATCCAGGAGAATTTTTTTAGCCAGTACATAGAAAGCCCAACAAGGGAGGGGGCAGTTCTGGGCCTAATATTCGGAAATGAGCCCGGGCAGGTGGAAGGCATATCAGTAGGGGAGCATTTTGGAGATAGTGACCATAACTCAGTCAGACTTAGGATAGTTATGGAAAAGGATAAGGTTGGGACAGGAATAAAAGTTCTAAACTGGGGAAATGCTAATTTTACTAAGATGAGATACGATTTGGCCCAAATTACTTGCAGAAAAAACTGTGTCAGAGCAGTAAGAGGCATTCAAGGAGGTAATAGCGAGAGTACAGGGAAAATATGTTCCCGTAAAGACAAAGGGGACGACCAAGTCTGGAGAACCCTGGATGTCATGAGACATAAAGGTTAGGATTAAGAAAAAAAGAGAAGCTTATGGCAGACACCGGGGGCTCAATATGGCAGAGTCCCTCGAGGAATATAAAAAGTGCAAGAGGGGACTTAAAAAGGAAATTAGGAAAGCTAAGAGAGTGCATGAGAAAGCATTGGTGGGTAGAATAAAGGAAAACCCAAAGGGTTTTTTAAATATATGAAGAGCAAGAGTGTAACTAGGGAAAGAGTTGGGTCAATTAGGGACCATAGTGGTAATCTGTATGTGGACCCGGAAGACGTGGGCACAGTCCTCAATGAATACTTTGCATCGGTCTTCACAATGGAAAAGGACGATGCAGGTATAGACATCAGGCTGGAGGACTGTGAAATATTGGAGGAAATTAACATTGAGAGAGAGGAGGTACTAGCGGGTTTAGTGGCTTAAAAGTGGATAAATCCGCAGGGCCAGATGAGATGTACCCCAGGCTGTTGAGTGAGGCAAGGGGCCCTGGCAGTAATTTTCAAATCCTCTCTGGCCACAGGTGAGGTGCCAGAGGACTGGATGACTGCTAATGTTGTCCCATTATTAAAAAAAGGGAGGAAGGGATAGACCAGGAATTACAGGCCAGTCAGTCTAATCTCAGTGGTGGGGAAGTTACTAGAAAGAATTCTGACGGACAGAATATATCTGCACTTGGAGAGGCACGGATCAATCAGGGATAGTCAGCATGGATTTGTTAAGGGAAGGTCATGTTAGACAAATTTGATCAAATTTTTTGAGGAGGTAACCAGGAGTGTTTACAAGGGTAATGCATTTGATGTGGTCTACATGGACTTTAGCAAGGCTTTTGATAAGGTCCCTCATGGCAGACTGGTCAAGAAAGTAAGAGCCCATGGGATCCAAGGCAAAGTGGCATGTTGGATCCAAAATTGGCTGAGAGGCAGGAAGCAGAGGGTGATGGTAGAGGGATGTTTCTGTGACTGGAAGTCAGTTTCCAGTGGGGTTCCACAGGGCTCAGTGCTGGGGCCTTTGCTGTTTGTGGTGTATATAAATTATTTGGACTTAAATGTAAGGGGTATGATCAAGAAGTTCGTGGATGACATGAAAATTGGTAGAGTGGTAAATGGTGAGGAGGATAGCTGTAAACTGCAGGAGGATATCAATGGACTGGTCAGGTGGGCAGAGCAGTGGCAAATGGAATTCAACCCGGAAAAGTGTGAGGTAATGAACTTGGGGAGGGCTAACAAGGCAAAGGATTACACTATGAACGGTAGGACCCTGGAAAGTACTGAAGATCAGAGGGACCTTGGTGTACATATCCATAGATCCCTGAAGGTAGCAGGGCAGGTAGATAAGGTGGTTAAGAAGGCACATGGGACACTTGCCTTTATTAGCCAAGGCGTAGAGTACAAGGGCAGGGAGGTTATGCTGGAACTGTATAAAATGTTGATTAGGCCACAACTGGAGTACTGCGTGCAGTTCTGGTCACCACATTATAGGAAGGATGTGATTGCACTGGAGAGGGTGCAGAGGAGATTTACCAGGATGCTGCCTGGGCTGGAGGGTCTGAGCTATGAGGAAAGATAGGATAGGCTGGGGTTGTTTTCCTTCGAGAAGCAAAGGTTGAGAGGGGACCTGATAGAGGTGTATAAGATTGTGAGGGGCATAGATAGAGTGGTTAGGAAGGTGCTTTTTCCATTAGTAGAGGGGTCAAGAATCAGGGGGTATAGATTTAAGGTAAGAGGTAAAAGGATAAGAGGGGAGTTGAGGAGAAAATGTTTCACCCAGAGGGTGGTGGGAGTCTGGAACTCACTACCTGAAAGGGTGGTTGAGTCAGAAAGTCTTGTAACATTTAAGAAGTATTTAGATATTCACTTGCATTGCCATAGCCTCCAGGGCTATAGGCGAAGCGCTGGAAAATGGGATTAGTGTAGTCAGATCTTTGTTGACTGGCGTGGACATGATGGGCTGAATGGCCTCCTTCTGTGCTGTAAATGTCTATGAGTCTATGAGATTATATATAGCACGCTATTTCTTATTTTTACAGGAAGGCCACATCATACTTTTTCCGTCACACCTAAATATCACACTTGGATATTAGATTTAAGTTGGTGAGGCTTACATTTCTTCCATTATTCCTAACTTTCAGTATACCCCACCCCCCGCCTGGTAGGTGATGTTATGGTATGATGCTTCTGGGATAGGCAGGATACACCAGTGGGCATGTCCCTATCTGTCATTTCTGTATGTTCGTATGTTCCCCCTTCTGTTGCTATTTTCCACTGGTGCAATTAGCGTCAACTCCCCAATATTGGTCCAATTCCTTTTGAATCTATGTCCCGCATCCATTATTGCAAAATGTGGCCTTAGGTCACCAACCAGCACCTCATAAAGACCATATTCTGCCAGTCTACACCCTTGACTAGACCCTCCAAACCCCTATCCCAACCAAACAGAGCCCTCAACTACCAGTATCAATAAACAGAGAAAATGAGAGGAGAACAGAGAGAAGTAGAGCAACAGAAAGAGAGAAACCAATTAAGGAAAAAAAGAGAACACAAGAAAAACATAAATAATATTATCCTTTAACTTATTGCCAGCAATAACGACCAGTAGATCTTTAAAGATGGGAGTGTAGGAAAGAGCATAAAAGGTCAAATTGGGTTCAAGATTTTAAAAAGGGCCACTAAATAAAGCAAGTTAGACCATGGCTGCACCACATGCACTCCTGGACACCCCAATATAGGAAGGATATGACAGCCATAGAAAGTATAAGATGACGATTCAGTCACTAACTACAAAAACAGCAGCTCAGAACTCACCGCAGCATTCAGAACAATCTAAGTGCGTTAACTTGTTTTTTCCAAAACCTGGTCGACAATGATCCACTCGAACTGTGTTCAGAGAATTTGCAATGTAATAAAAGGTGGGCAAGCTTTCTTTCATTTTGTCCAATACAACACTCTGCTTCTTGAAGAAAGCCTCAATACGATGTCGGGCCTGAAATAGAATCACACAAAAGCTGTGTCACAACATCTGCTTAGGTTCCATGACAGAATAGTGAATGAATAAAATGGAAATACTAGAATGGCAGCAGCTTGCAGGAATGTTTAATTGCCCTCGCCAGCTGAGTGTTGAATGTTTTTTGATATATTACAGTAATAAACCATCAGAACTGGATTTATTACTGGGAGTTTAACCCTAAGTTACCAAATACAGGAGACATTTAAACACTTTTAATCTGCTCACAGCATTGTCCCATTTTTGCCATTTTGTGTCACAATTTTTATTTTGTTACTGTCAATGTATCAGTAATCACATTGTTATTGAACCTGGACAATCTTCTTGCTGACTGACAGTTACATTGTTAAAGACAACTGCCTGTTAAAATATGTGATGGGCACTGGTTCACCCATCAAAATTGTATAAATGGGTACAGCTTTAAAATTCTGGTATGGAAGGGACTGGAAAAGCCTGCTGCATTGAAGAGCTGTCTTGAGAATAAACCAGCTTGAGGTAAAAGACTAGCTTTGGACTCATTCTTCCATGACAAGTACTTATTATGATTAATTTTTATTAACCTAATCTAACATATTTTTACAAAAAATTATCTTGGAAAAATGTAAATCTGCTGTTTACCTGCTTTCTTTTTCCTTTTGGGTTGTGCCGTCTATTTTTCAGGAAGGATTAAGTTTAGTAAACTGGCTTAAATATCCAAGTAAAAGCCCAGAATTGGAAGATTCATATATCTCCATTTGAGAAGGAAGCTAACAATCTCTGATATGAGTTTATGCAGGAAAGTGATTACTGATAACAGGCACACCATCAGCTTTGGAGCTCAACAAGATGGGTTAAATTGACTCAAAGCGTTAAATACTGTTTTTGAATGAAAACACAGGGATTTGAAATATTAATCAGGGTGCAACACCATCAAGATAATGCTGCCACAGACAGCATCCCTTTATTATACTGTGGCTATTCTCTATCCCCATTCTCCATGAATGATTCACACTTCATACTGCAAAGGATAGTCTTGACTCTTGGGCCTAGATTTTTGCAACAACGGAGAGCCTCTCCATTGTTGCAAAAGTGGCGGAGGAGGCTAAAATCCAGAAGCCCCGCCTCTGAACATGGAATCTACCATTTTCTTGGGGGCAGGTCAGGATACGGGCATGTGCATTTCACCAAGGCAGCTGCCCATATAAAACAGCAGCTACCTCCAGTCATGTCCAATTTTTGTTAGCCAGGCGTGGAAAACATGACATGTGCAGATTAGACCTGGTAGGAGCAGGTCTAAACTTTGCGCAGTCCTTTGGAGAGACTGCGGTACCCCTTTGGAAATGGTTTTGGGAAACCTTTGGGTGAAGGTCAAGTGCCATTTGGGAAAGGCAAGCTACCCTTTGGGAGAGGTAAGGTGTCCTTTGGGATTGTTAAAAGTGGACATGAATGAGCATAAAAAGTGCATAAACTCATTTGAACTGTCAAGAAAGCGGTCAAAACTTTTAGAATTCCTGCCTTTTAAATCTTTGAAAAAAACTGAGTGTTTAAAAAAAAACAGCTTGCTAATTAGTTCTGTCTGTTGACATAAGCCTGAGGGCTTCCATTTCTGGATTAGTGCTGCATGACTAATTTCATATTTCCATTATCACAGTAGGGTACATGCCATTTCATTTTGAATGACTGCTACAAGTGATTATAGATTATTTTGAAGTGGGACTTTGAATTCCAATGTTTGGTTTTATACAGGATTAAGTACTTGAATGAAATGTTTGTTTTTATAAGGGATTATGTAGTTGAAAGAATGTAAATGTAGTGATTGGATTTTTATGAATGAGAGTTGTTTTTAATTAAAGTCTGCATTAGACATTTAGAAATTTAGTTTATTTCATCTCAGCATGTGCTCTGAGGTCTATACAGTGAGTAATGGGTGCATTGGAATGGGTTGGCATGAGTTGGCATAGGTGCTATAAAGGGCTATGGTTGAGGGTAGAGGGGCATGGATGGCATGAGGGGCTGTGGGTGTGGGTGGACAGGCATAGGTTGGCATGGAGAGTATGAGAAGCCATGGGGGTGGATAGAAGGGCATAGGTTGGTTTGAGTTGGCATGAATAGGGCATAAGGAGTGTGTGGAGTGGGTGGGTGTAGAGGGTTGAGGGCTATAGGGCTGTTTTATGTTTTACTTTTTGAAGAAAAATTTCCGGAGAGTGCTAGTGCCTTCTGCCCAGCCTGTCTCTGCACCCTGCAGCCTCCTCAGTTCTTCCCAGGTTGCTCGTCTTCGCTTCTAATCTAGCCCACCGTCCCCGCCCTTCCACCCACCAGACTGATAATCTAACCCTTGGGTGATTCTCCCATCTCTGTGCACCCAACCTGGGAGCAAAAATCTGGGCCTAAGTGTTCCTACACTGATATCATATATCTTACACTTAAAACTTGGAGATAGGCTTTCACTATCAGATTGTTACACTTATGACAGTCCTGGTAGGAGCTGGTTCTAAATGTTCTTTAACTTACCTTCTCTACTCTTCTGTTTGTTTCATCCTCACAGTCATGTATGAATTTTTTACATACTTCTTCCCATCCATAGCCATAGGGATCCACTGCAGGTTTGAAGTGAAAATAGTTTGTGGTTTAAACTGTGCTACAGGTTGAGTCTATAACCCAGATCCTCTACAGATTTCTCTACAGGTTTAGTTTCAAGTGACTGGTGCAGATTTAAAAAACAAAGAACTGAATTGAAAGGAACTTTACATTACATTAGAGTGACATTCTAATAATAATTGCAGACATTATTGGAATACCGTCCAAAAAGGCCACCACTATAATAAAGGCAAAATACTGTAGATGCTGGAAATCTGAAAAGAAAACAAAAAATACTGGAAAAATTTAGCAGGTCTGACAGCATCTGTGGAGAGAGACAGAGATAATGTTTCGAGTCTGTATGACTCTTTTGAGATCTGAAGAAGAGTCATACAGACTCAAAACGTTATCTCTGTCTCTCTCTCCACAGATGCTGTCAGACTTGCTGAATTTTTCGAGCACTTTTTTGTTTTCTTTTAAGGTGCCACCACTGTTTGTTAAGCCTTCCACTGAACATAACACACGACTCCCATGCTGCTGAGGTTATCAAGTTTAACACCTGCAGGCGGGTCCCATACTCTAGTTTTTTGGGTCAGGCATCAGGGAGCATGCTTTAGAAAAGCTGTTCAGTGGAATTATGGTAGTGGAAATCTCAAAACATCCTGCACATCTATGCAAGCAGTGCAGAATAGGATATAAGCAACAGAGTTTCAGATGAACTTAAGTATATGAAGAGTAGAAGGTACAAAGCCGGCTGATAGAACATTACAATAATTGAGTTGGTAGGTGAAAAAGGCATGGGAAAAAGGATCAGCATCAGAAGGGCTGAGATAAATGTGAAGGTGATGATATTATGGAAGTGAAAATAGGTGAGCTTTGTGATGAAAAGGATATGGAGTCAAAAATTCAGGTTGGAATTGAACAGGAAGTTGAGATTATGAACAGTCTAGTCTGGCCAAATTGGGGGTCAGAATAACTAGTATGGCGGAGGCCAAATACAATTACTAGTGTTGCAAAGAGTTTCAGTATCTCTGCACTGCTCCATACCTGCCCTTCAATGGTTATAGATATATTCTTATTCACTTCAGTATTTTCTTAAATCATGCAGAAGAGGAGGCCATTCAGCCCAATGCATCTATCCCATTCACTGCCTCTCTCTATCCCTTTAAAACTTTTCTTTTTAAAAACTATTATGGATTTTGCTTCCACCCACTCTTTCTGGTACCACATTCCATTTATTAATAACATTTTGCATACAGAAATTCTCATGATCTCTCCTTTTGTTCTTCTGGTGATGACCTTAAACGTATGCTCTCTATATGTAGGCAGTGCACTACCCACATATTTGGTTAATTAAATCATCTTTCTAAAAGATTTATTCGAGCACTGAAAGGTTGCTGTGATTCCAAGACAACATCAATTCACAGATGCGTACAAAGCTAATGAAGACAAGCAGTGTACACATAATCTGCAATAAATCTTTGAGGAAAAAGTCACTACACATTTAAGTACGGACTCCAGATGCTGCACTGCAGATTGAACTTACCTTTAAATGTAATGAAGAGTTCAGTTATTAAGCCTTTGTGTGGTATTTTGACAACATGGCATCTCATCTCTACATCAGTTATTCTGCAGGTCAGGTCGGAAATTAGCTCTTTCTCCACTGACTTGAACTTACGAAAAAAACGATTATTGGAAGGATCATGGCATTCATGCGTATGATAGCGAGTTGAAAACTTAAATGAATAGTCGGGTTCACGAAAGCCTGGAAAATTTCAATTAAAAGGTTTCTTTGTGAGAACTACTAGAAAATTAATAAAGTTGAAGGGCCACGAAACACCCCACTGACAGCTGATCAACATCAACAGCTGAGGTGGTGGTACAGTGGTATTGTCACCGGGCTAATAATTCAGAAACCCAGGGTAATGCTCTGGGGTCCCAGGTTTGAATCCCACCACGGTAATAAAAATCTGGAATTAAAAGTCTAACAATGACCATGAAACCATTGGTTTTAAATCTGTCTTCCTTACCTGGTCTACACGTGACTCCAGGCCCACAGCAATATGGCTGGCTCTTAAATGAGTCCTTGAAAATGGTCTAGCAAGCCACTCAGTTGTATCAAACTGCTAAAAAGTCAATAAGGAATAAAACTTGACAGGTCACCTGGCATCGATCCAGGTACTGGAAATGACAATGCAAACTCAGCTGTGTTGACCCTGCAAAGTCCTCCTTATTAATATCTGGGGGCTTGTGCCAAAATTGGGAGAGCTGTCCCACAGACTAGTCAAGAAACAGCTTGACCTAGTCACACCTATGGAATCACCATTAGCCCTGGGTACGTCCTGTCCCATCAGCATGACAGATCCAGCAGAGGTGGTGGCACAATGGTATACAGTCGGGAGGGAGTTGCCCTGTGAGTCCTCAACATTGACTCTGGTCGAGGTTTCATGGGATCAGGTCAAACATGGGTAAAGAAACCTGATTACCACATACCGCCCCTCCCTCAGCTAATGAATCAGTGCTCCTCCATGTTGAACACCACTCAGAGGAAGCACTGAGGATGGCAAGGACCCAGGCTGTACTCTGGGTGGGGGATTTCCATGTCCATCACTAAGAGTGGCTCGGTAGCCCCAGTACAGACTGAGCTGGCCGAGCATAGCTGCAGACTGGGTGCCAACATGAGGGAAAATCATACGCGACTTCATCCTCACCAACCTGCCTGCCGTATTGTTAGGAGTGACCACTGCTTAGTCCTTGTAGTGATAAAGTCCCATCTTCAAATTGAAGATACCCTCCATCATGTTGTGTGGCACTACTACCGTGCTAAATGGGATACATTTTGAACAGGTCTAGCAACTCAAGACTGGGCATCCATGGAGCACTATGGGCCATCAGCAGCAGCGGAATTGTACTCAAATATAATCTGTAACCTCATGGACCCAGTATATCCCCGACTTTACCATTACCACCAAACCTGGGGATCAGCCCTGGTTTAATGAAGAGTGCAGGAGGACATGCCAGGAGCAGCACCAGGCATACCTAAAAATGAGGTGTTAACTGGTGAAGCTATAACACAGGACTAATTGCGTGCCAAACAGTATAAGCAGCAAGCGATAGACAGAGCTAAGCGATCCCACAGCCGACAGATCAGATCTAAGCTCTGCAGTCCTGCCACATCCAGTTGTGAATGGTGGTGGATGTCATGACTCACTGGGGATAGTGCGCTGTAATATGAAGCCCCACTGTTCCCCAAGCTGCGACAAATGTGAAAAGTTTGACCAAACCACCAGATTGCCCCAATTCTACCTTAACTGTTTAATTTAGGTTAACAGAATACAAGCACCAGGTTTGTAAACTTAAGAAGTAAATAACTGTTTATTAAACAAATTGTCGTTAACCAGTGGCAAAAGAAATATGAACTGCTAACTTCTAACACTATGACTTAAACCCTTCTTAAATCCGTGCGCGCACACGCATGCGCACACACACACATAAAAGACATGGATTTTAAGGGTGGGATAAAACAGTTCAATAGCACCAATGCAAAGTACAGGATCCGATGGGTTGGATTCTTGATCGACGTATTCCAAATTCCTTTCAGTTCTTGTTGATGACACGATGTGGTCTCCCAGCACTTTCCGTATTTAGTTCACTGGTTAAGAATTTGTTTTTCAATGTCTCTAACAGTGGTTTTCCCCTGTCCTTTTTACAGGGGTTTCCTCAGATAGAGACCAGGTTATAGAGATATGAGGAAAAGAGATTTTAGATGTTTTCTCTTTGCGAGCCAGGAGCTTTCTGCTGTACTGCTACCACACAAAACCTGGTCACCAGGTCAGGAGCCAATTAAAACGTTGTTGCCAAGCAGCTTCCTTGGGCCAGGACTCCTTTCCGGTACCATCCTGTCTTTCATGGCACACTCTGTTCCAGGACTGCAACATTATATATATCTCTCATCCTGTTCCAGTGGATATATCTTTCAAACTGCAGCCATTGTAATTCCAATCCACAGTCCAACAGAAAATAAAAAGATATGTTCTCTACAACAGTCCAACAGAAATAAAAAGATATGTTCCTTACAGTGGACAATTAAACAACTCACCAGAGGAGGAGGCTCCACAAATATCCCCATCCTCAATAATGTGCCCAGCACATCAGTGCAAAAGATAAGGCTGAATCATTTGCTGCAATCTTCACTCAGAAATGCCGAGTGGATGATCCATCATGGCCTTCTCCAGAGGTCCCCAGCATCACAGATGCCAATCTTCAACCAATTTGATTCACCCCATGTGATATCAAGAAATGGCTGAAGGCACTGGATATTGCAAAGGCTATGGGCCCTTACAATATTCCAGCAATCATAGTGAAGACTTGTGCTCCAGAACTTGCCATGCCCCTAGCCAAGCTGTGCTGGTACAGCTACTGAACTGGCATTTATCCGGCAATATGGAAAATTGCCCAGGTATGTCCTGTACACAAAAAGCAGGACAGATCCAACCTGGCCAATTACCGCCCTATTAGTCTACTCTCGATCATCAGCAAAGTCATGGAAGGGGTAATCAACAGTGCTATTAAGTGGCATTTGTTTAGCAATAAGCTGCTCACTGACGCTCAATTTGGGTTCCACCAGAGTCACTCAGCTCCCGACCTCATTACAACCTTGGTTCAAACATGGGTGAAAGATCTGAACTCCCGAGGTGAGATGAGAGTGACTACCCTTGACATCAAGGCGGCATTTGACCGAGTGTGATATCAAGGAGCCCTACCAAAACCGGTGTCAATGGGAATCAGGGGGAAACCTCTCGGCTGCTTGGAGTCATACCTAGCATGAATGAAGATGGTTGTGGTTGTTGGAGGTCAATCATCTCAGTTCCAATGACCTATCTTCCACCATCAGGTCAGAAGTGGGGATGCTCGCTGATGATTGCACAATGTTCAGTACCATTCTTGACTCCTCAGATACTGAAGCAGTCCATGTCCAAATGCGGTAAGTCCTGGACAATATCCAGGCTTGGGCTGGCAAGTGGCAAGTAACATTCGCGCCACACAAGTGCCAGGCAATGACCATCTCCAATAAGAGAGAATCTAACCATCGTCCCTTGACATTCAATAGCATTACCATCATTGAATCCCCGACTTTCAACACCCTGAGGGTTACCATTGACCAGAAACTGAACTGGACCAGCCATATATATACTGTGGCTACAAGAGCAAGGAAACCTCTTAATTACCACCTACCATCTCCATCAGCTGATGAATCAGTGCTCCTCCATGTTGAACGCCACTTGGAAGAAGTACTGAGGGTAGCTGTGGCACAGAATGTACTCATGGTGGGGCACTTCATTGCCCATCAATTAAGAGGTTTCTTTGCCTGTGTTTGACCTGATGCCATGAAACATCATGGGGTCTGGAGTCAAAATTGAGGACTCCCATGGCCATTCTTTCCCATTGTATACCACTGTGCTGTCATCCCTGGTGGTTTGTCCTACTAATGAGACAGGACATAGCCAGGGATGTAAATGGAGGCGTCTGGGACAGTGACTACAAGATCGGTGAGTGTGACTATGTCTGGCTATTGCTTAATTAGTCTGTGGGGCAGCTCTCTCAATTTTAGTGAGGAGGACTTTGCAAGGTTGACTGGGGAGAGTGTGCCTTTGTCATTTCCAGTGCCTAGTTCAATGCCAGGTAGTCTGTTCAGTTTTATTCTCCTTCAGCTTTTTCTGCAGCTTCTTCAGGGGGCAATCATAGTCAACCACAATGTTGCGGATCTGGAGTCACATATGGGCCAGACAGAATAAGCACAGCAGATTTCCTTCCCTGAGAAGCTCTGAAGAAGGGTCATACAGACTCGAAACGTTAACTTTGTTTTTCTCTCTCCACAGATGCTGTCAGACCTGCTGAGTTTTTCCAGCATTTTCTGTTTTTGTTTCAGATCTCCAGCATCCACAGTATTTTGCTTTTATCTTAGTATTCATTCTTGGGATCTGGGTGGCAACACCAGAATTTATTACCCACTTCAGAAGATGGTGGTGGGTTTTCTTCTGCAGATGTTTGATATAATTGAGTGGTTTGCTAGGCCACTCTAGAATCAACCATATGTGGGACTGGAGTTATTTAAGTAATTGGGTTTTTACAACAATCCAACAGTTTCCTGGTCACTTTTACTGATACCAGCTTTTTATTTTCATATTTAGTTTATAAACTGAATTCCATATCTCAAATACCATAGTTACATTTGAACTACTTTGTCCTGGATTACTAACCTAGTAACACAGCCACAACAGTACTATACACAGAGCACTGTGACATAGTGTTAAAAAGTACATGATGTCAACTGTACCATGGGTTTAGAAGTATGAAGTGTCAGTGAAATGGAGATAGTGAAACATCATTAAAGACTATAAATTAACATACATACATGCTCATGGCTAAGCAGTGCAATATATTGTCAACCTATTCTGAGTCTGGGGAACCTGCTAATCTCAAATGAAATGGCCCCGAATTTCTGTAAGAGATGTCCTGATCTTGTGCTGAAACTTCAGTGAGAGATCAACATAACTCCCAGGGAAACAAGGTCAGTGCCAATTTTCTGCCGTTGAATGATGTTATTCCAGGGAATATGGCAGGATATCAGGAGAACCACTGTGAAAATATAGGGCTCTTATTTTTCTCCAGTATAAAATAGGCTCACTGCAATTTGAGAACACTGGTCCTATTCTCCTTGCATGGAGATTCTCCCAGTTTTCTGCTGTAACTTAAATGTAAACAGCTGAAAATATGGAAATTCAGGCTCTGTGTAATGGATATTTAGTTATAGTCACGGGTAGAAATGTGTCCTTTGTCTTTCACCCAATATTTACCATATACCGAGAATTTCATATCAAGGAATAGTTCCTTGTTCTTATCCACATCCTTGTAGGAAACCGTGCATGTGTAATCTCCTGACATGAACTTGTCAAAGGATTTCAGTATAAGGCTTCCTGTTTCAGATATCCTCACATAAGGCTCCCCTGAAATGGAACACACAAAACCTACTGTTAGCAAAATGTCACACAACTGTACTCTTGTAATTCTTTAAAGGGAAATTTAGTTGAAACACTTTCCTAAGTTCTAAGCAGCTCAACATAGAAAACTGACATGGTATTTGGGGGATAATGCAGTTCTCAGCTACAGGACATCAAATGAACTTGTATACAATATGAGTGAAGGTTGAAGGAGAGTATTAGGGCAAGATCCTCTGATTCCTGTATATTTCAGGTGTGACGCACATGTTTTCATTCGGCGGCTGTGGATTCTCAGGTTTATTTCTGAGATTGGTTTGTACACACTAAGACTTTTCTTGGTGAATGATATTTAGAAATAACTAAGCAAATAGGATAATTTTCTTTTAAAGCATAGTAAAGCAAAGCAACAGAATAAAAATCCATAGAACTAATCATATTCAAAGGATTTGCAGCATTTGGTTTCATTGGTATTATGGAAGTGCCAGCTGCTGGTTATCAGAAAATATCTGAAGCAATAAATGATTCCAGCTATTACAAAGCTTAAGGAATCACTATAGAATATTGTCTTGAGAGGAAGGGTAAACGGAATAGCCAGATATCACGAGGCCAAAGGATGAGATGATGTTTATGCGACACAGTTATGTTTCGGTTATTTTTCGCCAAAGGCAAACTCTTTGTCATTGTATCAAGTGATTACACAAGAGTAGAAAGCAGCTTTATTGACAATTTTTCAGAGGCAGTTACCACCCCGAGTACTTCACTCAATAGCACAAAAGATGAAGCAAATTAAAATGGGAAAGGTCATCGCATTAGGATATTTTGAGTAAACTCCAATCCTGGAAGAGCTCATTTGCAAAAGGTCATCACAAGACTGGCACATCAGGTGCTACAGCTGTTCAAATGCAACAAAACAAGGAAAGTGACAAAAAGTGATTGCAGTAATATAGTTATTACTTAGTTATTTCAACTTACACTTACCAAGAAGTTCTCTCTGACATCTGCGTCCCCTTATCCTCACTCTTCATATAAACTCCTTCACTCGTATTCTTTGCTAATCCCTTGACCTTATCATCTCTTGCAGCTTTTCCTTTATGAAGTCTCACTCACTGGCAAGGAAATTTCTCTCTAGTTTCTTCTGTCTCACTCTATCCACAATCCTCATCCCATCATCCTCATCCCATACTGGCACTCACCAGCTGAGAACCTCCAAAGATATAGTTTTTCCCCTCCTTCCTTGTCTGTGTGCTACCCTTTATTAAAATTGTCCTAGGCACAAATCAATTCTTTATGCACACTAATAATAACCAGCTCCAGCTCCCCATCAGTTCTCGCAATACCAAACTCCAACATGTTAAACTGCTCGTCCAACACTAAGTCATGGATGACTCACAACAATATCCCAATGGACACCAGAAAGACCAAAGCCATCATTTAGGCTGAACCACACTATTTTAAATCATGGGGCAGAAGCAAGGATGGTGTTAATCTTAGCTTGATATTGAAACGGGTGATATACTTTGAAATGGGTGATATTGGATCAGTTGCCTGTTACACATCCTTCCTGATTTTCATTTGATGAGTGTGTGAGATCCACTATCGCCCAGATATCATTACAGTCATGATTAAAGACATGGTTACTGGTACAATGTATCCTTTTTTTTATTCATTCACAGGATGTGGGATTCGCTATCTTTATTGTCCATCCCTAGTTGCCCTTGAGAAGGTGGTGGTGAGCTGCCTTCTTGAACTGCTGCAGTCCATATGGTGTAGATACACCCACAGTGCTGTTAGGGAGGGAGTTCCAGGATGTTGACCTAGTGAGAGTGAAGGAATGGCGATATATTTCCAAGACGGGATGGTGAGTAACTTGGAACTTCTAGGTGGTGGTGTTCCCATCTATCTACTGCACTTGTCCTTCTAGATGATAGTGGTCATGGATTTGGAAGGTGCTGTCAAATGAGCCTTGGTGAATTCCTGCAGTGCATCTTGTAGATGGTATAAATTGCTGCTACTGTGCATTGGTGGTGGAGGGAGAGAATGTATGTGGTGCCAATCAAGTGGGCTGCTTTGTCCTGGATGGTATCAAGCTTCTTGAGTGTTATGGGAGCTGAACTCATCCAGTCAAGTGGGGAGTATTCCATCACACTCCTGACTTGTGCCTTATAGTTGGTGGACAGGCTTTGGGGAGTCAGGAGGTGAGTTAATTGTCGCAGCAATGCTAGCTTCTGACTTGCTCTTGTAGCCACAGTATTTATATGGCTAGTCCAGTTCAGTTTCTGGTCAATGGTAACCCCCAGGATGTTGATAGTGGGGGATTCATTGATTGTTATGCCATTGAACGTCAAAGGGTGATGGTTAGATTCTCTCTTGTTGGAGATGGTCGTTGCCTGGCACTTGTGTGGCATGAATGTTACTTGCCACTTGTCAGCCCAAGCCTGGCTATTGTCCAGGTCTTGCTGCATTTGGCCATGGACTGCTTCAGTATCTGTTGCTCGCTCAGTCCCATCACTGCTAAAACCTTTATTTATGTTTTTGTCACCTCCAGATTGGGGTGCAAAGAGGTTCAATTTAACCATGCCCAAACACTACCAGAAACACATCCAACAACATATTCGATCAGGTGCTGCAAAGGCATTCGTGGCAACCACCTAAAACAGGCAAGACCCCTTGAATATGTGTAATATACCTTTAAGACAAATGTTGTAATGTAAGATCACATGATCTTGAAACCCAATAGCAGAGCAGCGCAGGCTATCTCTGTATTCAGTAGTCTTGAGTTAGAGTTTGAAGAGTAAAGACAGTGTTTTGAGTTGTAAGCACACAAGTGTAGCTGCTGAGTTCCTTTTGTAATAAACAGAATGTGTTTCTTCTAAGAACGGTCTACTGACCTTCTCTGTCTTGGTACCAACTCGGTCACCCTGAAACAAGCATGCAAACCGGATCCTTTAGCCCCAACAAACCAGGGCACTGGATCCAACAAATTGGTGACGAGAGTAAAAAGCAAGAAAAGACATGAAAGGACAAGGTAAAAGCAAGAAAGAACGAAGGAAATCAGAAGAACCGAAATCGGGCCATACCTCGCACGGTAGTTGTAAGTAAAGGAAAATTTCCTTCCTGATTGTTGAAGCAATCCCCTCAGAGCATGCTGCAATTTGGAAAAGTTGAGCCTTTCGATCCAATTTTGGACTACTGGTCTCATTACATTGAACGCCTTGTGTTCTTCTTCCAGGTGAACAACATCGCAGGGGAGGAGAAGAAGCATGTGATCCTCTTATCCACATGTGGGAGTGAGAAATATGGATTAATTTATTGGCACCCAGTGCCCCAGATTCGAAAAGTTTTGATGACTTGGTGAACCTCGTAAAGAATCATTACCAGCCCAATCTGTCGTTGACGATGCAATGGTTCAAATTTAACTCAAGGAATAGAGCCACGGGGGAGACAGTTGCTTGTTGTGTGACAAGTCTGAAACAGTTAACTGAACACTGCAAGTTTGGTACATCTATCAATGATATGCTTAAAGATCATTTGGTGTGCGGTATAAATGAAGATGCGATTAAGAAGAGATTACTGTCTGAAACAAATTTAGATTTTCAGAAGGTATTGGAAATCGCTCGGGCAATGGAAGGTGCAGTGCGAGACTCAAAAGCCATACAGGGAGCGCAAAATGGTGCCGCCCTCCACGTTGGACAGGGAGCCTCAGCTAAAAAGAGCGCGAAAGTGAAAAGCTTTACTCAGAAACGAGAAGCAGCCACCACTCGCATACAAATTAAAAGAGATAACTTAGCAGCAAAAACATGGCATAATGGTAATAGAGGTAGAAGCAGACAACCTTTTAATGAATCACAGTTCAAAAAGATCGAATGTTTTTTCTGTCATCAAAATGGACACCTTATGAGACATTGTAAAAATAGAATCAGGCAGACTTTCAGACAAAAGCAAAAACCCAATGAGATTGACGGCATTGAAAAACCTGAAGCAATAGATTCAGATATTTATTCGTCATATAATTTAAAGGTAGGAAGAACAGAGCCTATCTACGTAAACTTCAGATTGAATGAGAGGCCTATCAGAATGGAGGTGGATACTGGAGCAGCCACTATGGTGATTGGTGAGCATATGTTTAAATACCTGAATCAGGGGGAATGTAAACTAAATTTAGAAGCAATTGATGCCAAATTGAAAACTTACACGGGAGAAGACATACAAGTCAAGGGCGTATGTAAAGTCACAGTACACTATGGAGGTCAAACAGTGAAATTACCCTTGAGGGTGGTAGCAGGCGAGGGACTTAGTGTCTTTGGGCGAAACTGGCTGAAAGAAGTTAAATTGGAATGGACTGAAATCTTCCAACTGAGAACTAATGGGCTATCAGAGCTACTACAAAAACGTGCCTCAGTTTTCAAGGATGAACTTGGAAAGATTGAGGGGCTACAAGCAAAGATTCATGTAGATCCAGAGGCAACACCAAGATTCATGAAGGCAAGACCAGTATCTTATGCAATGTGGGATAAGGTAGACGTTGAACTGGACAGATTAGAAAAACTGGGAGTGATACAACCAGTGCAGCTTTCAGAGTGGGCAGCACCAATTGTACCTGTTCTCAAACCTGACTGAAGCATTTGAATTTGTAGGGATTACAAATTAACAGTCAATAAAGTGGCTAAGTTAGGCAGACACCCCATGCCAAAAATTGAAGACTGGTATGCTAAGCTGGCAGGTGGAACTGCCTACACGAAGCTTGATATGAGCCATGCTTATCAACAATTGGAATTAGAGAAGGCCTCCCAGAAGTTTGTCACCATTAATACATACAAAGGGTTGTACCAATACATCTGTTATCTTTTGGCGTATCTTCAGGTTGCGCCATATTCCAAACAACCATGGAAAGTTTACTTCAGGGACTGCCCCACATTGTAGTTTATTTGGATGATGTTCTCATGACTGGACTCACTGAAAAGGAACATTTGGTGAACTTAGATGAAGTTATGAAACATTTTTCGCAGGTTGGAGTGCGGTTGAAAAAAGAAAAGTGCACATTCCAAGCGAAAGGAGAACTTACCTCGGTCACAAGGTCGATTCACAAGGCCTACATCAAGTTGACAAAAAAGTGGAAGCCATTAGAGAAGCACCAGCGCCAAAGAATACATCCAAACTGAAATCATTCTTGGGGATGATCAAATACTATGGACGCTTCTTGCCTAATTTGTCGACAGAACTGGAACCACTGCATTACTTGCTCAAGAAAAACCAGCGATGGTCTTGGCAAACACCACAGGAAGAAGCTTTCACAAAAGTGAAACAGTTGTTACAATCATCTACACTTCTAGTACATATTGACCCAAAAAATGAGTTGATATTAACATGTGATGCATCTCCCTATGGAGTGGGAGCAGTGCTTTCCCACTGAATAGATGATGGATCAGAACAACCTATAGGGTATGTATCAAGAACACTCAATACTGCAGAAAAAGGGTACTCTCAAATAGAAAAAGATAAGTTTTGGTGTTAAGAAGTTTCACCAATATGTATACGATTGTCACTTTACTATCATATCGGACCACAAGCCATTATTGGGGTTATTCAGCGAAGGCAAGGCTACACTCCCCATAGCCTAAGCAAGAGTACAAAGATCTTGGCAGTGAATGAGTATACTTTCATTTACAAATGAAGTCAAATTGCAAATGCAGGTGCACTCTGTCGTTTGCTCGTGCAAGTAAAAGATGAGGATGTTCCAATTCCTCAAGACTTCGTTTTGTTATTGAACTTCCTGGACTCATCACCAATATGTGCTAGACAGATTAAAGATTAGACAAATTGAGACCCAGTCTTATCCAAAGTGAGAAATCAAGTTCTTCATGGTTGCTCACCAAAACAAGAATCTGATGAAATGAAATCGTATTTCCAGAGAGCTTACAAAATAACCAGCCAGGAAGGTACCTTATTGTGGAGAGCAATTGATATTTTATATATATATATATTTATAAATATATATAAATAAATATCTGAATCTATTTTATTGATGGTTCCTCTAAAAGGACAAAAGCACCCAGCTTTTTATGGTGGCCTGGGATGGATGAAGAAATAGAAAACTTAGTGAGAAGTTGTATGCAGTGTCAGCATGCACAAAAATTACTTGCAACAGCTCCGTTACACCCCTGGGAGTGGCCAGGAAGGCCATGGGTGCGAGTACATATCGACTATGTGAGACCTTTTAAGGGAACAATGTTTCTACTTATCATTGGTGCACATACAAAATGGATGGACATATATGAAGTGAGGTTACCGACATCTTCTGCTACAATAGACAAGCTACAACAAAGTTTCGCATCAACGGACTACCTGAAGTGGTCGTATTAGACAATAGAACAGTATTTATGAGTGCTGAATTTCACGGATTTATCAGCCTCAATGGCATTACTCATGTGAAAACTTCACCATACCATCCTTCTTCAAATGGACTGGCTGAGAGAGCAGTTCAGACGTTCAAACCTGGTATGGAGAAATTGTTTGGAGAATCTATAGCGACTAAATTAGCACGTTTTCTTTTCCATTATAGAACCACCCCTCAAAGGACAACAAGTGTCACACCTGCGGAATTGTTGATGAAGCGCTGTCTCCGATCAAGATTGAGCCTAATTGTGCCAAGCATGGGGCGGGGAGAAGGTGGAAAGGAGGCAGGGAAGTCAGAAAATTGGACATGACTGTCACAGTTGTGACAGGACATTTAACGTAAGAGAGAAAGTATTTGTGAAAAATTTTAGAGAAGGACCAACATGGTTGTTTGGTGAAATAAGTGCAGTAACGGAACCTCTTTCCTACCACATGAAATTGGAAGATCGAGTTTTGAGTTGTAAGCACACAAGTGTAGCTGCTGAGTTCCTTTTGTAAATAAACAGAATGTGTTTCTCCTAAGAACGGTCTACTGATCTTCTCTGCCGTGGTACCAACTCAGACACCCCGAAACATGTGTGCAACCCGGATCCTTTAGCCCCAACAAACCAAAGGGCACTGGATCCAACAATATGCTAATAAAGGGCCTAATGCCTGTTTTGGGGTCCAAACAGGAAATGGCTATAAGCTGAGTGGAGCAGGTGTCGGCCTTCTGGCCTATACGAGGCCTGACCAAGGTTCCTTACAGAGCCTACAGGAGGCTGCCACCAAAAAGACAAGTTTTAAAAAACATAAGTGAACATGGAGCTGAAAGACATTGTCAGCCATAGCTTGTTCTCCTCCCATCTGATCTCATTTTAGATCCTCTGTTAGAATTCCAGCTTGCTGATCCTGCACCCTACCCCACACCCCACAATTTGATGAGGTGTGTCTGGGTAATTAACAAACAAGGCTAGCAGACCAATTTGCCTTGCTCCTGCCAAACTCTTTAGGCGCACAGTGTGTACAGTATCCAGACTGTAGGGTGAAGTGTGTGCAGTGTCCGATTTGGATGCTGGAGTATGCAATGTCCAGATCAGATGGTGCATTGTGTGCAGTATCCAGATTGGAAGAAGTGTGTGCAGTATCTGGATCAGAAGGTGCATTGTGTGCAGTATCCAGATTGGAAGAAGTGTGTGCAGTATCTGGATCAGAAGGTGCATTGTGCGCAGTATCTGGATTGGATGGTGAAGAGTGTGAAGTATCCGGATCAGATGGCGCAGTGTGTGGAGTATCTGGATCAGATGATGCATTGTATGGAGTATCCAGTCAGAAGGTGCCTCACGTGCTGTATCTGGATTGGATGGCGCATTGTGTGCGGTATCCGGATTGGTCAGTAAAGTGTGTGGAGCTTCCGGATCAGACAGTGCAGTGTGTGCAGTATCCAGATCGGATGGTTCAGTGAATGCTGTATCCAGATCGGATTATTCAGTGCATGTAGTCTCCGGATCAGATTGCTCAACTTGTGATGTATCTAGATCAGATTGTTCAAACTATGCTGTATCCGGATCAGGTGGGTCAGTGCGTACTGTATACAGATTGGATGGTTCAGTGTGGCTTATCTGAATTGGATGGTTCAGTATATGCTGTACTTGGATCGGGCTTAATTCATTTTCTAGATCAATTGTTGGCTCGCCTTGCCGGCCTCCTAATCTCTACCTTGTACAAATTCCACCATGCCCAAAATTCAGCCACCTGTATTCTGTCCTGCAATAAGAACTACTCTTCCATTATTCCTGTCCTCACCAACTTATATTGGCTCCCATCACAAAAAGCATTACATTCAAACTCCTCGCCCGTCTCAATATTTCCATCCATGTTATCTCCACAATCTCCTCAAGCCCTATCGCTGCATCCATTGGTGCTCAAACTCTGGCCTTGCATGCATGCTCACTGCTCTTGTCCTGGCAGAGCTTTACACATGACAATGTACTCTTGAACTCCCACCTAAACCTTCTCAGATCTTTGATAAGGCCTTTAGCCAATCCTCCTGGTCTCGCCCTTCATGCCTTGGCATTCATTCTGTTACCCACTTTTATCTATGAAGTCCCTCCCTTATAGCAAAGGCACTATGCATGCAAATTGTTGTTAACAACACAAAGAAGATACAACCACATCATTGAAAAGGCCATATTTTAACTCATAATCCAGTTCCTTTATTAGTATTGCTAAGTGTAATAGCATAGCAACACAATATTACAAAGTAATTGGCTAATAGGTAACTTACATATATTTCACATAGTACATACTGAATGACCCATGATTCCCAAATACAGTATATGGTGGGTATATGGCAGCACTGTTTGGACAAAGGGACAATGTATTATTTTGTAGATCCAGGTCACTGGATAAACTGCTACTTTGTTTATAGCACAGATACAGACATAAAAGACATATCTGATGTATAAGTCAGCACTCTAATCACTCAACCAAGGGCTATTGTTCTGAACTGCCCCTTGTTCGTAAGAAAACCTGCACTGTATGTGCCTGCATGTTGTTTAACAGTGCGGGAACATTACAACCAGGCCTGATTAATCTTCATTTAGCATTCACACAAGCGGAAACACTGGCACACTGTGGCCCCTCCCTAAGCTAGGCACTAGCCACTTGGCACAAATGTACCTCTTTACTGCTACTCTAGGTGAGAATAATTAACTCAGTAACAACCACAGCGAATTTGGGATCTTTTTAAAATTATGAACTGATGTAGTGCAACATGCAGTGATGTCATGGCATTGTGCAGGGTTGTGGTTCTGTTAATGTAAGGTATACCATGTAGAATATGATTTTCCATAACATGTGGGTGCTTAAGGAACAACTGTTACACATCTGTGGTATGATCTAGCATCTCCATATATGGAGAAAGTAATGTGCAAACTGCCTCTTGAAAATGTTTTCTACCTGAGAAGATTGATCGGCGCTATACTGTAAATTTGGATGAATGCTGCTATTTGTGTATCAACAGAAATTTTATATGTTGTAAATAAATGACTCAAACCTTAATTTTTTTTTAGAATAATAAAATTTGTTCCACACCTCTGTTCAGTTTTGTAAGTCAACTGCAGTTACCTCATTTAAAGGGATGGAAACAAAAAACTCGTGCTTAAACTCCCTGTATTCATATTTTAAAATATAACCTCATGGCAATATTGTTATCATATTTCAGAAGCAGCTAAGTGCAATACTTTAGAATTAGTGATTATTTATAAATAAAACCTTTCAAAAATTAATTGTTAATATTGCCATTGCATAAATCCTCTACGCCGATGGTTCTCAAAGTATGATCCACGAACCACTGCTGGTCCGCAAGGGTCCTCCAGGTGTTTGTATCTTCTGTGAGCTGGTCCAAAATGTAGGTCACTGACGCAGAATGTCACAGCCAAAGCCGTATAAGAGAACAGGTCAGAAAGCTCATCTCCACCACTCACATGACATTATACGACCAGATCAGCTCCCACGTGCATGGCACAAGTTGTCATAGGCAATAACAATGTAGCTTTATAAGCAACATTTATATTCCTGTTGATTTTGTTTGATTAATATAGATGTAAGATAGATATTAGTTTCTTAGAAGATTGTGATAATTTTATAACATATTAGAATGTTTCAAATAAATGCTTTCTCTTGTAGTATTAATGTTTATAATAAATGTATATATTTGTGTTTCTTGCATGAATTAATAATTTGCTTGAGATACTCAATCAAAAAAATCCACATAAATATATTTCATTTAGTAGTGAAAAAGCAGTGAAATATTTATAGTTTCCACAAGTTCCCATTAACTCTGAGTTTTATTTGCGGTGGAAAGGGAAAGCAGGTGGGGTAGGACTGATAAGTGGTCCTTGGGGTCTTTTGCCCTGCCTAAATGGTTCGTGGATGAAAAATTTCAGAATCACTGATCCCCTTCTCTGCTCTACCACTGGTTTCAGCTACCATGTCCCTGCATTCTGGAATTCTCTTCACCTGATACCACTCCCCCACTTAAAAGCCTACTCAAACCTATCCTTATGAACTCTTCCTTAAAAGACTTTTGGGATAGTTTATTATGTGAAAAATGCTGAATACAGGTGGTTGTTGCTGTTTTGTAAAAATGCTATCCTCTCTATTTATATCCTAGAATGACACCAAATGATAAGTGCTTTGCATTCTTTGACCACTTGAGGGTGTCATGAATCACTTTTCATGGCACTTTCCTGCTGCATCATGTGGCAGGATTTTTCAGATGGCAGGGTTTCCCGCCCTGCCACCTGAAGAATTGGTGGGGAACACATCCCCACTGATCACAGCAAGCCCACAGCCATTTAATGTGGAGTGTTAATTGGTTCAAGATGGGACTTCTGCTCCTCACTTGGGAAGAAGTACTGCCTCAATCAAATTGGCTGGCAGCTCTGCAGTCCCCACTGTGGGGGGATAGTGGCGTGGTGGTAATGTCACTGGACTAGTAATGCAGAGGCCTAGGCTAATGCTCTGGGGACATAGGTTCAAATCCCACAGCAGCAGCTGGCAAATTTTAAATTCAATTAATAAATCTGGAATATAAAATTAATCTCAGTAATGGTGACCATGAAACTATCATCAATTGTTGTTGAAAACCCACCTGGTTCAGTAATGCCCATTAGGGAAGGAAATCTGCCATCCTCACCTGGTCTGGCCTGGCTTACATGTGATTCCAGACCCACAATAATAAATTGGTTGATGTGGGTTGAAATGGCCCAGCAAGTCACTCAGTTCAAGGACAATTAAAGCTGGTTAACAGCTTGTGAGAAATGTCCTCCCCTGTCAGATCCTTCGTACATGCCAGGAGTCTCAGCCCCTTCATACGTTGCCTTTGAGGTGGCTGTGGTGGGGAAGAGACTGTTGTTCACCTCCTTGTGGAATGTGCCTTTGCAAAGAAGGTCTGGAGAGAGATGCAGTGGTTTTTATTGTGGTTCATCCCAAGCAGTGCTGTGACACAGGACTCTGTGCTCTACGGGCTGTTCCCAGGGACACACACCGAGACAGACATCAACTGCAGCTGGAGGATCAATCAACTCGGTGAAAGACGCTCTTTGGTCTGCCCAAAACTTGTTGGTCTTCCACTGCAAAGAATTGTCCCTGATCCGATGTGTTGCAGACTGGCACATTCCAAGATCCGGGACTAAGTGCTGAGGGATGCACTTAAGCTTGGGGCAACCGCCGCAAAGGCACAATGGGGAAAGGTCATGGTCTAAAGCCTTTCAGCCATAGTGCACCGAGGGGCTGGGAATTGTATAGACCTCTTTGGCTGTATAACTCATATTGAATGTAAGCAATGAATATTACATGTTTCACAATTGCATTGAAACACCTTAAAGTGCAACATGATCTATGTAGATAACTTAAATACCATTGCACTGTATGTTATGACCATTATGAAATGTCTGTAATGTTCTTTGATTGCATTGAAGCACCTCAGGGTGCGACATGATCTATGTGGAAAATTTGAATATGATTGCACTTTTTGTGATGGTGATTTTGAAATGTTTTGTAATGTTCTTTCAGATATTTTATGAATGAAGTATATTTTTGCAAAAAAAAACCCGCCAGTGGCAAGAACTGAGGCTACAAATCTGGGGCCAGGTAAGCAGGGGGTTCTCATGATGAGGTGGGGAGGTGAAGCCCAGGGGTGTGGGGATGGAGATGCTGGGGGGTGGGAGGGAAGGGAGCACCCACAAGGGGCTGACTGGGAGGGGAGGGGTGGGGGTAGGGAGAATGCAACCAATGTGGAAAGGGGGTCCTTGGGGAAGGCGCATGCCTGCTTCCCGCCTGAGGCCTGAGCGGAGTGACCTGCTGGGCTTCTCCCCTTGCTAATGAACTCCTTTGAGGGTGGGCAGGAAGCAGCCCTTAAGTGGCCAATAATTGGCTGCTTAAAGACCTCAATTGGGGCAAGGGTGGGTGGGTGGGCTGTACTAGGCCTCGCCCCCCCGCCCAAGTAAAATTGTGGATGGGGTGGACAGGAAGGTGGGAATTTTACGGGCATCCTACCTGCAAATCCTTTGGCAGGGTAAATTCTGCCTATGAACTTTTCCTATCTGCATGCTGGAAGAATGACAAATAACAGCATGATCAGATTTCAGTTGATATAGAGAGAACAAAAATGAATTTTTACCAATGTAACCACACCTATGGTTACATCTGTTTATTTACAAAAATGTATTCCAAATTACATTTTATATATTTAAATATAGACTTTAACTTCTTTAGAATTTATCCCTGGGTGTAAGTACCTTTAACTTTGTTAAAGCAGTGTTTCCATCTGACAATTTAAAAATGCCATTTTCAATGATCAATTGGTCACTTAAATACAAGATCTTTTGCGGGGAAAGGTATAGGTTTGGAGAAAACCAATCAAATCAAAAGTGGAGAAGGAAGGGTTAACTGTAAAACGCTGTTACATTTTTTGTTCGGCATCTATGGATAGATAATACAAAATGCCCAGTTTTCACTACCTTTACATTTGTGTAGCACTTTTCACATCCTCAAAAGTGCTTTGTAGTGAATAAAATAGTTTTAAATGTAATCACTATTATTACGAAAGCAAACATAAGAAAATAAGAAATAGGAGCAGGAGTTGACTATAGAGCACCTCAAGCTTGCTCCACCATTCAATACGATCATGGCTGATCATCGGCCTTAACTCCACTTTCTCACCTGCGCCTCTTATCCCTCAATTCCCTGAGAGACCAAAAATCTGTCTATCTCAGCTTTTAATGATGCAGCATCCACAACCCTGTCCCCTACTCTTCCGCGAACCCCTCCCCGTGACCTCCATCCCACTCTCACTCATCTGGAGCTTGGGTCCCTCGGCGATTCCTGGCCTCTCCCTGGGTGCATTACTGGTTGCAGTCACTGCTCCCAGTGATGCTGCTTATAATGGACAGCTGCCGGCCTCTGATGAATCCTGGGGAAGGCCTGACACTGGCCACTCAATTTGGTCAGGCCTCCTCCTCAGAAGCAGCACGGGTTTCCCACCGGTTCACCAACTGGTGGGCTGAACCTGTGTCAATTACATTAAATTCGCTCATTAGGACAGGGTGACCGAAAGCTTGGTCGAAGAGGTAGATTTTAAGCAATGACATAAAGGAGGAAAACAAGATAGAGAGGCAGAGAGGTGTGAGAAAGGAATTCCAAAACTTGGGGCCTAGGCAACTGAAGGCATGACCAACAATGTTGGAGCAAGTAATTTATATATATCAAAAAAAGCATAGGTCCTAGCACTGACCTTTGGGAAATCTACCTTATACCATCCCCCAGTCTGAAAATAACCATTTACCACAACTTATATAAAAACAAAAAGCTAAAAGCTACTGCGGATGCTGGAAATCCAAAACAAAAACAGAATTACCTGGAAAAACTCAGCAGGTCTGGCAGCATCGGCGGAGAAGAAATCAGTTAACGTTTCGAGCCTTCATGGCCATGAAGGCTCGAAACGTTAACTGATTTACCACAACTTGCTGTTTTCCATCCTGAGCCAATTTTTAAAATCCAAGTTGATATTGACTCTCCTATTCCATAAGCCATGATTTTGTTAACCAGCCTTTTATGCAATACTTTGTCAAATGCTTTCTTACGAACAAGGAGCAGGAGTAGGCCATTCGGCCCCTCGAGCCTTCTCCACCATTTAATAAGATCTCGGCTGATCTGATAGTAACCTGAAATCTGTATCCCACCTGCCCCTGATAACCTATCGCCCCCTTGCTTACCAAGAATCTATCCACCTCTGCCATAAAAATATTCAAAGACTGCTTCCACCACCTTTTCAGGAAAAGAGTTCCAAAGACTCACGGCTCTCAGTGAAAATTTCACCTCATTTCTGCTTTAAATGGGCGACCCCTTATTTTTAAACAGAGACCCCTAGTTGTAAATTCTCCCACAAGAAGAAACATCCTCTCCACATCCACCCTGCCAAGACCCTTCAGGATCTTACATGTTTCAATCAAGTCACCTGTTACTCTTCTAAACTCCAACGGATACAAGCCTAGCCTGTCCAATCTTTCCTCATAAGACATAGACCAGTTGGTAGAGTGGGTAGATAGGTGGCAGATGAAGTTCAATGCGGAGAAGTGTAAAGTGATGCATTTTGGTAGAAAGAACATGGACAGTCAATAAAAAAATAAGGGGTGAACTTTTGAAAGGGGTGCAGGAGCAGAAAGACCTGGGCGTATATGTGCATTGAAGGTGGCAGGACAGGTGGAGAGAGCAGACAGCAGTGGTCTCATGGGCACATACTTGCAGTCAATGGCTCCCTGGATGCAGGGAAACCCAGCTATGGTAGCGAATCTTCTGGCTCGCTCTGTCTTGCTAGCCTCGTCGGTTCTGAAGTGAATGAAGGTACTGATCCTTCGGAACAGTATGTCAGTGACCAGCTAGATGTAGCTGTGGGCAGCTGATTGGGAGATCCACATCCACAATGAAATTAGCCCACTTCCAAGTTAGACGTTCTACTTTAGGTTGTTTCTTCCTTTCTTGCATTACTAGTCTAAACATTATGATATGATGATCACTCTTAACCAAGTGTTCCCCCACAGACAATTGGTCTACTTAATTTTCCAGTATCAGATCCAGCAATGCCTCCTTTCTAGTAGGGCTGTGGAAGTCTTTCTGAACACATTTCAGAAATTCCTCCACTTCCTTACCCTTTACTCTCACACTATCCCAATTGATATTTGGATAATTATAGTTCCCAATATCACAGCTCTATAGTTCTTGCACATCTCTATGAATTCCCTGCAGATTTGCTCCTCTACCTCTCTCTCCATTTGGCGTGTAAAATTTTATTTGATAATCCTCCTGTGAAATGACTTGGGACATTTTACTACATTAAAGACGCTCTATAAATGTAGGTGATTGTTGTTGTGGTGTATTTCTCCTGCTCAGAACACAAAACCCACTCTCCAGTAATATGCTGTGGTAGCAACCCAGGAGGGTAGGTTTGTGGCTAGGAGGAAAAAGGGGAAATGGAAGACAGAATAAAAATAATAAATGTTTAATTTTTGGTATGTTTTCTTAAAGTAAGGATAGTACTAAAGTGTTAAAGTCACCTTTTTAAAACCTGAGTAGATTTATTGCTGTAATAATTGAACTAGTTTCAGCATTATTATGTGTGGGCTGTATTTTTTTTAAAACACTAAAACCAAGGGGTTGTTTTCTGACCTAAAGTCATGGAGGGCTGTGAGGTATGGATTTTAAAGAACAGCAATGGAAACAAATTTAAAGCTCTACATACTCAAAACACAAGTTTCTTTGTCAAGATTATGGTTAATGATCAAGTTTGTGAAAACATGGGATATTATAAAAGGGGAGAAGAGGCGGTGGGAGTTCCATCCTACAAGTCACAGCCATAGCTGTCATAGTGAGCAGCCCATGGGCTTGCTTTTATCAAAATAGGCTCATGAAGCTCAAACTGTTTTCGTTGTAAAGATAGACATGACTCAAGTGTTTAAAGTCATAACTTGGTTTCTGATCTTTAAAATGCATCTCCAGTTTTGTGATGAGTATGTCTCCTGAACACCCATTCAAGACTGCATAACTCTTGCCATAAGGACATAAGAAATAGGGGTGGGAGTAGGCTATACAGCCCCTTGAGCCTGCTCCACATTTGATAAGATCATGGCTAATCCTCAATCTCATCTCCAATTTCCTGCCCAATCCCTATATTCCTTAATTCCCTAGAGTTCTTTAGTGTTGCAGACTCTTAGCCTTTAATGTTAAACATTCCAAAGAGAGTGAAATCATAAATATTTTTATGCAGGTCATCAAAATATTGATTCTGAAATTGACTGTGGTGCCCCACATTCTCCACCACTTCCTAGGCAAAGCAGCAGCATCAACAAAGTACTTATGTGTCCATGGCACTGTAGCTATACCCTTCAACTGTGAGCTGCAAATAATCTCTGCTAATTGATGATGGTTTTTCTTGCAACCCCATAGAATGGTAATCTTGCTTAATGCCAGGGTAGCACTATCTGTCAGACCAATTGACTTCTTGTGCCCAGTTTGTTCTGACCCTGGAGAAAAAGTAATGCATCTCACCTTTTATGTTTCTTCCTGACGGGCCTACCCATATGAAATATGGATCCACTAATTCTTTTTCTGAAAGCTCCTGAGTTGTACAGAGAAGAGCTGGACTGTCATGGTACATCTTCACATAAACTTTTACTACAAAAGAGTTAATGAAGTTATCAACAATGGTATAGTAGGATTGCATGTATAATGTATACGATTCACCTGAAGTTGAAAAATATCATAATCTATATCTCTTTATAAAAATTCTCCCTCTCCCTTTTCTCCTCTTGTCTAGTGAAGATACTAATTCACAATTGAGTGTAGTTCTGTAGGTCCTGAAACCTTCCAGGCTATTTTTCTTGTCTGAGCCTAAACAGTGACATCAGCAGGCTAACTTATCACAGAACTATTTCAGCTTTTTATTCTCACACAGTCTCTGAACATTCACATTTTCCAGCAGAGGATACTGGACAGCATTCAGAACACTTACCCAGCGACACCGAGGCCATGCATGTAAATGTTCCAGCTGAGATCTGTTAACATGGCACACACTGGAAATTGAACACGGATTTTATTGTCTGCATGGCTTATTATTTACACCTCTGAAAAACATTCTCAGGCAAATCTCTACCCAGGATATGAAGACTTTCAGTTGTTTGACTGGCAAATGCAACAGTTCCAAATAATTCATATGTGAACTGAAGGATACAGTACTACAAGGAGTGAGCAGACACAAATACACTGGCACAGTCACTGAGGCATCAGCATAAATATTGGAACAGAATGACATACCGTAAGGCAAAGGCTGATATTATAGAACAAACACTGAGAAAGGTGCTGAGACAGATCCAGACACTGAAACACCACCCCTGCCCCGCCGCCCTCCCCACCAATATAGATATGAAGCACTGAGGCAGCTGTGGATTTAGTGCAATCAGTTCAATTTTGTTTTGTTGCTTTGTTGCCAGTGGTAGTAGTTATGGTAGACACTCAAACCAACTGATGGGAAAGTTCACTAAAGGATTAATAATTGAGATTTATCGTTAAAACTTATCATGAGAATGTACAGGGTTGAATCACAACTATTATTAATATCAGACACAATAATAACATTTTTACAAGCCGTATCCAATAACATTCTTTCCTGAGATGTGGAAGATTTGGGTATTGTTTTGCCTCAAATAAATTTAAACTGGTCTTATTACCTCCTCTTTACCCCAAAAATCATTAAACCTTTCTTCAAAAAACTTTATAAGCTGCCTCTATAGCATTTGATTTGTTTTTTGTTAAGTTATTAAGTTCCCTTAATTTTCAGGTCTTGCATCATGTACCATCCTCATCAAGATAACTTGTGCCAGTCATTAATCCTGCTTTCCCCACTCTTGTTTTAAGTTACCTGGTCTGTTGCTGTTGCCATAAATTTCTCTAATTTGTTGAGGGTTTTCTTGGTGATTATGTATGATTTCAATGTACTCAATGGCTCTGCCTGTGTTTAAAAAAAAACAGCAAAAGTTGTAATGTCATTGCCTACAGGTTAATTTTTAAAAAGTAGTTCACAAACTATTTGTCCATTGTGTCTTTAAGGGTGAAGTGGGTACACATCTGTGAGGGGAGGTGATGGTGTAGAGGTATTGGCGCTGGACTAGTAATCCAGTGACCCAGGATAATGCTCTGGGGAAACGGGTTTGAATCCCGCCATGGCAGATGGTGGAATTTGAATTCAATAAAAATCTGGAATTAAAAGTGTAACAAAGACCATGAAATGATTGTTGTAAAAACCCATCTGGTTCACTAATGCCCTTTAGGAAAGGAAATCCTACATGTGACTCCAGACCCACAACAGTGTGGTTGACTTAAGTGCCCTCTGAAATGCAAGCCACTTAGTTGTATCAAAGTCACAAAAAAGGAATAAAACTGGATTGATCAACCTAGGCACCAGAAATGACAAAGGCAATTGCAGCCCTGTCGACCCTGCAAAGACCTTTTCACTAACATCTGGGGATGGGGGGTGGTTAGTGCCAAAATTGGGAGATCTGTCTCACAGACTAGTCAAGCAACAGCCTGGCAGTCATCCTCACAGAATCAGACCTTACAGATAATGTCCCGGACACCACCATCAGCATCCCTGGGTATACGGGAGGGTCCTCAACATCGACTCTGGACCCCATGAAAACATGGGCAAGGGAACCTCCAGCTAGTACTCAGCTGATGAATCAGTGCTCCTCCATGTTGAACATCACTTGGAGGAAGCACTGAGAGTGGCAAGGATGCAGAACGTACTCTGGGTGGGGACTGCAATGTTCATCACCAAGAGTGGCTCAGTAGCACCACTACTGACTAAGCTGACCGAGTCCTAAATGACATAGCTGCTAGACTGGGTCTGTGGCAGGTGGTGAGGGAAAAACATACTAGACCTCATTCTCACCAACTGCCTGCCGCAGATGCATCTGTCCATGACAGTATTGGTAGGAGTGACCACTGCACAGTCATTGTGGAGACGAATTCCTGCCTTCACATTGAGAATACCCTCCATTGTGTTGTGTGGCACTACTGTCGTGCTAAATGGGATAGATTTCAAACAGATCTAGCAACTCAAGACTGGACATCCATGAGGCACTGTGGGTCATCAGCAGCACTGATTGTACTGAAACACAATGTGTAATCTCGTGGCCTGGCATATCCCCTACTCCATCATTACCATCAAGATAGAGGATTAACCCTGGCTCAATGAGGAGTGCAGAGTGCAGGAAGGAATGCCAGGGGCAGCACCAGGCATACCTAAAAATTAGGTGTCAACATGGTGAAGCTATAACACAGGACTACTTGCATGCCAAACAGCATAAGCAGCAAGTGATAGACAGGGATAAGCGGTCCCAAAACCAACGGATCATATCTAAGCTCTGCTGTCCTGCCACATCCAGTCGTGAATGGTGATGGACAATTAAACAACTTACTGGAGGAGGAGGATCAATAAATATTCCCATCGTCAATGATGGAGGAGCCCAGCACAGCAGTGCAAAAGATATGGCTGAAGCATTCGGAACAATCTTCAGCCAGAAGTGCCGAGTGGATGATCCATCTCAGCCTCCTTCTGAGTTTCCAGCATCAGAGATGCCAGTCTTCAGCCAATTAGATTCACTCCATGCGATATCAAGAAATGGCTGAAGGCTATGGGCTGAAGGATACTGCAAAGGCTATGGGCCCTGACAATATTACAGCAATAGTACTAAAGACTTCTGCTACAGAACTTGCCGTGCCCCTAGCCAAGCTGTTCCAGTACAGCTACAACACTGGCATCTACCTGGCTATGTGGAAAGTTGCCCAATGTGTGTTCTGTGCACAAAGAGCAGGACAAATCCAACCCGGCCAATGATCGCCCCATCAGTATGCTCTCCATCATCAGTAAAGTAATGGAAGGGGTCATCAACAGTGCTATCAAGCAGCACTTGCTTAGCAATAACCTTCTCACTGATACCCAGTTTGGCCACTCAGGGCCACTCAGCTCCTGACCTCATTACAGCCTTGGTTCAAACATGGACAAAAGATCTGAACTCCCGAGGTGAGGTGAGAGTGACTACCCTTGACATCAAGGCAGCATTTGACCAACTGTGGCATCAAGGAGCCCTAGCGAAACTGGAGTCAATGGGAATCGGGGGAGAACTCTCCACTGGTTGGAGTCATACCTAGCACAAAGGAAGATGGTTGTGGTTGTTGAAGGTCAGTAATCTCAGCTCCAGGACATCACTGTAGGAGTTCCTCAGGGTAGTGTCCTAGGTCCAACCATCTTCAGTTGCTTTGTCAATTACCTTCCTTCCATCATAAGGTCAGAAGTGGGGATGCTCGCTGATGATTGCACAATGTTATGCACCATTCGCGGCTCCTCAGATACTGAAGCAGTCCATGCCCAAATGCACAGCAAGACCTGGACAATATCCAGGCTTGGGCTGACAAGTGGCAAGTACCATTCGCATCACACAAGTGTCAGGCAATGACCATCACCAACAAAAGAGAATCCAACCATCGCCCCTTGACGTTCAATGGCATTACCTTCACTGAATTCCCCACTATCAACATCCTGGGGGTCACCATTGACCAGAAACTGAACTGGACTAGCCATATTAATACTGTGGCTACAAGAGCAGGTCAGAGGCTAGGAATCGTGCAACAAGTAACTCCCCTCCTGACTCCCCAAAGCCTGTCCACCTTCTACAAGGCACAAGTCAGGAGCATGATGGAATACTCCCCTCTTGCCTAGATGAATGCAGCTTCAACAACACTCAAGAAGTTGGGCACCGTCCAGGACAAAGCAGCCCGCTTGATTGGCACCACATCCACAAACAGTCACTTCCTCCACCACTGATGCACAGTAGCAGCAGTGTGTACCATCTACAAGATGCACTGAAGGAATTCACCAAGACTCCTTAGAAAGTACTTTCCAAACCCACAACCACTACCATCTAGAAGGACAAGGGCAGTAGATAGATGCGAACACCACTACCTGGAAGTTCCCCTCCAAGTCAGTCACCTCCCTGGCTTGGAAATAAATCACCGTTCCTTCACTGTCGCAGAGGCAAAATCCTGGAACTCCCTCCCTAACAGCACTGTGGGTGTATCTACACCACTTGGACTGCAGCAGTTCAAGAAGGTAGCTCATCACCACCTTCTCAAGGGCAACTTGGGATGGGCCAGCGAAGCGCACATCTCATGAATGAATTAAAAAATCTATACACGTACACAGAATGGCAAGATGGATTTAGAAATTAAAACCGAGTTACTTTGCCAAGCCCACCTAATTCAATTTTCAAATTCAATTCACTCCCTCTACACTTCCATCCCCCACTAAGACGGTGTCAGAGCTTTCCGCTTCTTCCTAGGATGGAGGCCCAACCAGTCCCCATTCATGATCACCCTCCTCCCTCGTCTGGCTGAGCTTGTTCTCAATTTTGTTCTCAACTTCTCCTTCAATTCCACTCACTTCCTCCAAATAAAAGGTGTTGCTATGGGTATCTATAATGGTCGCAGTTATGCCTGCCTTTTTGAGGGATATGTGAAACATTCATTATTCGAGTCCTACTCAGGCCCCCTCTCTCATCTACTTTTCTGGTACATTGTTGACTGTATCGGTGCCACCTCCTGCTCTCACCACAAACTTCAACATTTCATTGAATTTGTTTCTAATTTCCACCCTTCCCTCACCTTCACCTAGTCCATCTCTGACTCTTCCCTTCCCTTCCTCAGCTTCTGTGTTTCCATTTCTGGAGATAGGCTATCTACCAATGTTCACTACAAACTCACAGACTCCTATAGCTACCTTGACTACACTTCCTCGCACTCTGTTTCCTACAAGGACTCCATTCCATCTTCTCAGTTTTTCCGTCGCATCTGTTCTGATGATGCGTCCTTCTCAACCAGAGCATCCAACATTCCTTAATTGAGGATACCCAACCAGCATGGTTGACAGGGCTCTCCAGTGTCCAATCCACTTCACACATCTCTGCCCTCACCCCTTCTCCTCCCTTCCAGAACCATGATAGGATTTGCCTTGCCCTCACCTTCCACTCCACCAGCCTCTGTATTCAATGGATCATACAGTGCTATTTGCGCCAACTCCAGCATGATGCAATTACCAAACATATTGTCCTCTGCCCTCCGTGGACCTTAGTCCACTCTTCAGTAACCCCTACCAGCCCCTCCATTCCCTACTGCATCTTTCCATGCAAGCATAGGAGAGGCAACATCTGCCCTTTCACCTCCTCCCTTCTCACTGTGCAAGTCCCCAAAACACTTCAAGTGAATCTGCAATTTTCTTG
The DNA here is from genome assembly GCF_964194155.1 of Cetorhinus maximus. Lineage (NCBI taxonomy): Eukaryota > Metazoa > Chordata > Chondrichthyes > Lamniformes > Cetorhinidae > Cetorhinus > Cetorhinus maximus. Next base: position 13,874,093 of record NC_135903.1, on the reverse strand, counting down.
TACTTCTTTTTAGTATACTATATTCGCTGCTCATGATTTAGTCTCCTCTACGGTGGGGACACCAACTGCAGACTGTGACTGATTTGTGGGACATCTCCATTCAGTCCACAAGTATGCTTGTCATTTTAATTCTCTGCCTTGCTCCCACGCTGACCTTTCTGTTCATGGCCTGCTACAGTGTTCCAGTGAAGCACAACGCAAGCTCGGGGAATGCAAACTTATCTTTTAACTCGGCAATCTACAGGCTTCTGGATTCAACAACTTTAGATTAGGTCCTCTGTCTCCATCTTGTTCCATGTGTTTTTTTTTCCTGTTTCTTGTTTTGCTTTTTTAAAATTCATTCATGAGATGTAGGCATCTCTGGCTAGGCCAGAATTTATTACCCATCCCTAATTGCCCTTGGGAAGGTGGTAGTGAGCTGCCTTCTTTAACTGCTGCAGTCCCTGTGGTGCAGGTACACCCATAGTGCTGTTAGCAAGGGAGTTCCAGGATTTTGACCCAGCGACAGTGAAAGAAAGACGATATATTTCCAAGTCAGGATGGTGAGTGGTTTGGAGGTGCTGGTGTTCCCAAGCATCTGCTGCCCTTGTGCCTCTAGATGGTAGTTGTCGTGGAATTCAAAGGTACTCTCTAAGGAGCCTTTGAGTTCCTGCAATACAGCTTGTAGATGGTACACATTGCTGCCACTGTGCGTCAGTGGTGGAGGGAGTGAATGTTTGTAGATGGGGTGCCAATCAAGTGGGCTGCTTTGTCCTGGATGGTATTAAACTTTTTGAGTGTTGTTGGTGCAGCACTCAGCCAGGCAAGTGGAGGGTATTCCATTGCACTCCTGACTTGTGCCTTTTAGATGCTGGACAGGCTTTGGGAGTCAGGAGGATTCCTAGCCACTGACCTGCTCTTGTAGCCACAGTATTTATGTGGCTAATCCAGTTCAGTTTCTGGTCAATGGTAACCCTCGGGTTGTTGAAAGTGGGGGATTCAGCGATGGTAATGCCAAGGGGAAATGGTTAGGCTCTCTCTTGTTAGAGATGGTCATTTCCTGGCAGTTGTGTTGCATGAATGTTACTTGCCGCTTTTCAGCCCAATCTTGCTGCTTTTGGACATGGACTGCTTCAGTATCTGAGGAGTCGAGAATGGCACTGAACGTTGTGCAATCATCAGTGACCGTCCTCATTTCTGGCCTTATGATGGAAGGTCATTGATGAAACAGCTGAAAATGGTTGGATCTAGGATGCTACCCTGAGGAACACCTGCAGTGATGTTCTGAAACAGATAATTGACTTCCAACTATCGCAACCATCTTCCATTGTGCTAGGTGTGACTACAACCAGCAGGGATTTTTCCCTCTGATTCTCACTGACTCCAGTTTTGCTTGGGCTCCTTGAAGCCACAGTCGGTCAAATGCTGCACTGATGACAAGGGCAGTCACTCTCACCTCACCTCTGGAGTTCAGCTCTTTTGCCCATGTTTGAACCAAGGTTGCAATGAGGTCAGAAGCTGAGTAATTTTGGTGGACCCAAACTGAGTGTCAGTGAGCAGGTTGTTGCTAAGGAAGTGCTGCTTGATAGCACTGTTGATGACCCCTTTTATTACTTTACTGATGATTGAGAGTAGACTGGTGGGGAAGTAATTGGTCGGGTTGGATTTGTCCTGCTTTTTATGTACAGGACATACCTGGACAATTTTCCACATAGCCAGGTAGATGCCAGTGTAGTAGCTGTACTGGAACAGCTTAGCTAGGGGGCGGTAAGTTCTACAGCACAAGTCTTCAGTACTATTGCCGGAATATTGTCAAGACCTGTAGCCTTTGCAGTGTCCAGTGCCTTCAGCCATTTCTTGATATCACGTGACGTGGATCGCCATTTCTTGATATCACGTGAAGTGGATCGAACTGGCTGAAGACGGGCATCTACGATGCTGGGGACTCACGAGGAGGCCGAGATGGATCATCCACTCGGCACTTCTGAGTGAAGATTGTTGCAAATGCTTCAGCTTTATCTTTTGCAACGATGTGCTGGGCTTCCCCATCATTTGGGATGGGTTTATATTTGTGGAGCCTCATGCTCCAATGAGTTGTTTAATTGTCTACCACCATTCATGATTGGATGTGGCAGGATAGTAGAGCTTAGAGATGATCCGTTGGTTGTGGGATCATTGAGCTGTGTCTATCTGCTAACGCTGTTTCGCATGCAAGTGGTCCTGAGTTGCAGCTTCACCAGGTTGACACCTCATTTTTAGGTATGCCTGGTGCCACTCCTGGCATGCCCTCCTGCACTCTTCATTGAACCAGGGTTGATCCCCTGGCTTGGTGGTAATAGTAGAATGGGGTTTATGCCAGACCATGAGGTTACAGATTGTGGTTGAGTACAATTTTGCTGCTGTTGATGGCCCATAGCATCTCCTGGATGCCCAGTCTTGAGTTGCTAGAACTGTTTGAAATTTATTGCTTTTAGCACGGTGTTAGTGGCACACAACATATTGGAGGGTATCCTCAATGTGAAAACAGGACTTTGTCTCCACAAGGATTGTGCGGTGGTCACTCCTACCGACACTGTCATGGGCAGATTGGAGAGGATGTTTTTCCCTCTTGTCGGTTCCCTCACCATCTGTCACAGACCCAGTCTAACAACTGTGTCCTTTAGGACTTGGACAGCTCGGTCAGTTGTACTGGATGCCCAGAATACATCGTGCACCCTTGGTACCCTCAGTGCTTCCTTCAAGTGGTGTTCAAAATGGAGGAGTACTGATTCATCAGATTTGGGGTGGGAAGCGGTATGTAATCAGCAGGAGGTTCCCTTGCCCATGTTTGACCTTCATGGGGTCCAGAGTCAATGCTGAGGACTCCCCGGGGCAACTCCCTCCCAACTGTGCTGCCACCCCTGTTGGGTCTGCCATGCCTGTGGGACAGGCGATACCAGGGTGGTGTCTGGGGCATTATCTGTAAGCTATGATTCTATGTTGCTCGACTAGTCTGTAAGACAACTCTCCTAATTTTGGCACAAGCCCCCCAGATGTTAGTAAGGACGACTTTGCAGGGTTGACAGGGCTGAATTTGCTGTTGTCATTTCCAGTGCTAAGTTAATGCCAGATGATCTGTCTGGTTTCATTCCTTATAGACTTTATAGTGGTTTGATACAACTGAGTGACTTGCTAGGACATTTAAGAGTCAACCAAATTGCTGGGGGCCTGGAGTCACATGAAGGCCAGAGCAGGTATGCGCATTTTATAACAATTGACAATGGTTTCATGTTCATCATTAGACTTACAATTCCAGGTTTTTATTGATTAAATTCAAACTCCACCATGGATTTTTTTTAATTCATTCATGGGATGTGGGAGTCACTGGCTAAGCCAGCATTTATTGCTCATCTCTAATTGCTCTTGAGAAGGTGGTGGTGAGCTGCCTTCTTGAACCGCTGCAGTCCATGTAGTGGAGGTACACACACAGTGTTGTTAGGGAGCGAGTTCCAGGATTTTGACCCTGCGACAGTGAAAGAACAGCGATATATTTCCAAGTCAGGATGGTGAATGACTTGGAGGGCAACATCCAGGTAGTGGTGTTCCCATGTGCTACTTGGTCCTTCTAGGCGGTAATGGTCATTGGTTTGGAAGGTGCTGGTTTAGTTTCTGTAGTGCATCTTGTAGATGATACACACCGCTGTCGCTGTGCGTTGATGGTGGAATGGTGGAGAGAGTGAATGTTTGTGGAAGGGATGCCAAACAATTGGGCTACTTTGTCCTGGATAGCGTCAAGCTTCTTGAGTGTTGTAGGAGCTGCAGTCATCCAGGCAATGGAGAGTATTCCATCACACTCCTGACTTGTGCCTTATAGATGGTGACAGGCTTTGGCGAGTCAGGTGAGTTACTCACCACAGGATTCCTAGCCTCTGGCCTGCTCTTGTAGCCACAGTATTTATACGGCTTGTCCAGTTCAGATTTTTTTATTTGTTCATGGGATGTGGATGTCGCTAGCTAGGTCAGAATATATTATTCAGAGGGCATTTGGGATAGGCAAAGGCAATTGAAGAGTCAACCACATTGCTGTGGGTCTGGAGTCACACATAGGCCAGACCAGGTAAGGACACAGATTTCCTTCCTTAAAGGACACGAGTGAACCTGATGGGTTTTTACAACAATCGGCAATTGTTTCATTTTTAATTCCAGATTTTTATTGAATTGAAATTTCACCATCTGCCGTAGTGGGGCTCAAACCTGGACCCCCAGAGCATTATCCTGGGTCTCTGGAACACTAATCCAGTGACAATACCGCTATAGCACCTGGGTCGATCTTCGTCTTGTTTCTTTATCCCTTCATATTGCATTCAGGTGGTTTTTATATAGCAATTCATGCCTATTTACACATAACTTTTGTTTACTTACTATATCCATCACTACCGGCTTTGGCTGTCGCATCATGAAATCTTTTGTTATTTAATCTCCTCTGCCCTCCACTCTATCGCAAACCTTGTCCTTTGTTCTTCTTGCCCTCCTCCCTTCCACTGGCTTAAAAACACTTAAATTTCTATCTTTCTTCAGCTGATGAAAGGTCATCGACCTGGAACGTTAATTCTGTTTCTCTCCACAGACGCTGCCTGACCTGCTGAATTTTTCCAGCTTTTTTTGTTCTCATTTTAGATTTCTAGCATCTGCAGTTTTTTGCTTTTGTAATTCAGTTTAAGATGGGCCTGTAATTGGGTGAGCAGCGTGCCCAACTGGAAGCATAGGAGGCTGCTTAAACATGAAAATAGAGATCCTTTGCCAATTGTATAAAAGGTACTGTGCACATTTCGCCCATTTGTACCAGGTATTGAGTCATTTAATGAATCTTTAAAGGGACCATTGGCAGTCACTCAGGAAATGACCTAAGGAACTCTGTTTTTTGAATGGAAACTATATTTCAATTTTTCCAGTATTACACAAAGATAAAAGGAACAATTCTAGCTGTGCCCAGTCAGCAGGAACCAGGCAGGAGGAGTTACATTTAGCAGTGGGTCTTAACTGCAGACATCCTGCTCTCTTCCCACAGGCTCTGATTTTAATCTGCTCTTCTGAGTAGATGGGGAGGACACCCACAGGAAACCAGTGGGGTCCTTCTTTAAGTATGCAAATTGGGTTCTTATAATGTCACTATTTTCATGACAGACCTATGCCGGGAAACCGTTGTGGATTTCCCAACAAGCCAACCAAGTAGAAAGAGACATTGAGGGCAGAAGAGGACCAAAAAGATAGTGGAGGAGAGCGAGGAGAACATGCGAACATATGAAATAGGAGCAGTACGCCATTTGGTCTCTCAAGCTGCTCCACTATTCAATAAGATCATGGCTGATCTGTTTCAGTTTTGAATTCCACATTCTTACTTACACCCGATAACCTTTGATTTCTTTCCCAACAAGAACCTCTATCTACCTCTGCCTTAAAAATATTCAGTGTCCCTGACTCCACTACCTGCTCAAGCAGAAAGTTCCAAAGTTGCACAACCCCCCAGAGAAACAAATTCTCCTCATCTGTCCAAAAAGGGCAACCCCTAATTTTAAAACAGTACCCCCTAGTTCTGGACCCAGCCATAAGGGGAAACATCCTTTTCATGTCCACCTTGTTAAGACCACTCAGGATCTTATAACCTTCAATCAAGCCACCCCTTATTCTTCTAAAGTCCAGTGGAAACAAGCTCAGTCTGTCTAACCTTTCCTCATAAGACAACCCGCTCATTCCACGTATCAATCACATAAACCTCCTCTGAACTGCCTCTAACGCATTTACAATTGCTCCTTAAGGAGACCAAAATAGAACACAATATTGGAGATGTGGTCTCATCAATGCTCTGTATAACTGAAGCATAACATCCTTACTTATATGTTCAATTCCTCTTGTAATAAAGGTTAGTACTCCATTAACCTGCTTAATTATTTGCTGTACCTGCATACAAACTTGTTGTGACTCATGGACAAGAACACCTACATCCCTCTGCACCTTGGAATTCTGCAGTCATTCTCTGTTTAAGTAATACTCTGCGTTTTCATTCTTCCTGCCAAAGAGGGCAACCTGACATTTTCCCACATTATACTCCATCTACCAGATTTTTGCCCAATCACTCAACTTATCTACATCTGTCTGCAACTTATGACCTCTTCACAACATACTTTCCTACCTTTCTTTGTATCATTTGCAAATTTAACTACCATGCTGCCTTCACTCCCCTCATCTAAGCCATTGATATAAATTGTAAAAAAGTTGAGACTCCAGCACAGACCCCTGTGGGGCTCCACTCGTCACATCCTGCCAATCAGAAAAAGACCCATTTATGCATACTCTCTGTGTTTAGCCAGCCAGCCAATTTTCTCTCATTCACTCACTTTTCCAGAACTGTTTAATCAAATTCAGGGTCACAGGGAGTCATAGCCTATCCTGACAGGCAATGGACACTAGGCAGGGTACACCCAGAACACGTCTATCACAGGGCACACACTCACTGGGGGACAATTTAACCATAGCCAATCCACCTAACCAGCATGTCTTTGGACAGTGGGAGGAAACTGGAGCACCCAGCAGAAACCGACGCAGACACGGGGAGAACGTGCAAGCTCCCTCAGCCAGCCAATCTTCTATCCATGCTAACATGTTACCCCCTACACCATGAACTTTTATTTTCCACAATATCCTTATCAAATGCCTTCAGGAAATCCAAGTACAGCACGTCTACAGGCTCCCCTTTATCCACAGCGTATGTTACTCCTTCAAAGAACTCTAATAAACTGGTTAAACATGATTTCTCTTTCACAAAACCATGCTGACTCTTCCCGATTGCCTTGAGTTTCTCTAAGTGCCCAGCTATAACCTGATAAAAGACCGATTCTAACACCTTCTCCACAATAGACGTCAAGCCTTACTGACCTAGTTTCCATTTTTTCTGCCTCCCTCCCTTCTTGAACATGAGGGTTATATTTGCTACTTTCCAGTCTGATGCAATTTTTCCATAATGTACTGAATTTTGGGGTTGGGGGAATTCAGCAATGGGGGTTGTGGAAAGAGGAAGAATGGACAATGGGGGGGGGGGGGATGGGGTCATGGGGCATTATGCGGGATGGGGGGTAAAGGGGGAATGGGGGGGTCAAAGAGGAATTGGGGTAACAGGGGATTTGGTAAAGGGGGATTCGGTAATGTGAGGATTGGGTAATGGATGAAAGGGGATTGGGGAGTAAAGGAGGATTGGGTAATGGGCGGTAAAGGGGATTGGGTAAAGGGTGACTGAGGGGCTAAAGGGGGGTAAAAGGGGGATTTGGGGTAAAGGGGGGATGGGGTAAGGGGGGGATGGGGGTTAAGGGGGGATGGGGGTTAAGGGGGGATGGGGGTAAAGGGGGGATGGGGTAAAGGGGGATTCGGGCAAAGGGGGATTGGGGGTAAAGGGGGGAATGGGGATAAAGGAGGATTGGAGGTAAAGGGGGATTGGGGGTAAAGGGGTTGGGGATAAAGGGGGATTAGGGGTAAAGGGGGATTGGGGGTAAAGGGGGATTCGGGGTAAAGGGGGGAATGAGGTAAAGGGGGAATGGGGTAAAGGGGGATTGGGGGTAAAGGGGGAATGGGGTAAAGGGGGATTGGGGGTAAAGGGGGGAATGGGGTAAAGGGGCATTGGGGGTAAAGGGGGATGGGGGTAAAGGGGGATTGGGAGTGAGGAGCACTCAGTCTGAGGCCGATCCGCTCAGTTGCTTATTTATAAGGCTCCTTTCCAGCTGCTGCAGCCATTCCCCCTGTCCCAGGCACCCAGCTCCCGGGGAGAGGTCTCACCTGGCACAGCACTCAGCAGGATTGCCAGCGCCGCTACTCGGAGCCGCTGCCAGCCGGCCTGGCTGCTCCTCATGGTCGCGCTGCCGAGGAGGCCGCGCACCAACCGACACACACGCGCTGGGCGGGAGGGGGGCGCCCGCGCGCCCACACCCACACCCGCGCCTGCGCAGCGCCACCGGGGGAGAGCGGGAATCCTTGGAGCATGCGCCGCGCTTCCTGAGTGCGGCCGCGCGGGAGGTTTCTGCGGCTGCGCCTGAGGCGGTGGTAGTGTATTTGACGCTTGTTCGCTAATGGCTTATTGTATTCGAAACACCTTTGATATGTTGATTTGTTGTTTTGTTTGCCACAAACAATCGGGCATATTTTAAAAGTTGGAGCTATGTCTTTTGCCCTGGAATGAACGAGTCCCCGCATCAAGAGCCTGATTGCTATTTCTATTAATGAGCCTCGGTGGGTCACGTGGGATGGCCGATTTCCCGCCCACGGACGTAATGACGTACGAATCCAGGCGGCTGGCAGCTACGTGGCTACGCAAAATATCCCAGTTACGTGCTGGCGTCACGGAAGAGCGGAAGCGTGCGTGGAGGGATTCTCCCGCCTGCTGCTCGGCGTGAATGTATCCATGTGAAAGAGCAACAGCGGCGCGACACTGCAGACACGTGGAACCGGCAAAACAGCGGCAAAGCACAGGTTAGATAGCAATAGAGCGGGATTCCTGACACACACAAGACTGGGATTGGGAATACTTCGGGGCACATCCAGGAGTTTTTTTTAAGGATTGCATGAGATTTTTTTTTTGATGCTCAGATGTGAAGTTTACGAATAGGAAAATAGATGGGAAACTTGAACAAAGTATTTAAACACAGGTGGTGGGGGGGGGGTTTTAATTGCCAGGCAGATACCATTTGCTTTGTTTTAATTGCTTCCTTTAGAAGTTCCGTGTACGAATCCCGTGACGAAAACGCGATCTGATGTTGGTAGAGACGTAAACAGTAGAATGCCAACTGTTGACAGCCCAGAGCGGAGCAAACAATATACTATTGTGTAATAAAGGGGGAGACATTTTAATGATGTAAATTTTATAGTCGGTATTTGCTGAACGGATATCAGATCTAAAATTTCATTTTTAGATGAACTGATAGGATGAGAATAAAACTTTAAAAATGGTGAAGGTGGTGAGTGACTGACGTGCAGCGTTAATGTCACTTGAATAGGTATTTGGGGCTGTTGTGAATAACGGTGCTGTGGAAGTTGTTCATGGTCTGTCACTCTTGCAATGAAACATGCTGGAGTGCTGGCTTCTTGGAAAGAGTTGCTTTATTTGATAAGTATGCTGACTTTGAGGGCATCGTGTGCATGTGAAGCAGGTACCTCGATTTGTTTCAACACTTGTGTGGCGATAAGACATTTCGTTGCACTTTAAGTTACGTAATGAAATTATGCAATCATCTTTTTGAAGAATGGTTTTTTTGCAAGGCTGGTTTCTTCTGGAGGCCCCTGTTTCCCCACCAAAACAGTAAATACTGGAAATCGGAAACACAGCGAGGAACTGCTGGAATCACTCAGCACGTCGGCCAGCACTTGTGGAAAGAGCGGGCTGTGTTTCAGGTATAACCCCGATCTCCAATCCATTAGGTGCCGGTTGCCCTGCCGTGTGTTTCCACTATCCACTGTGGGGATCTCACTCTTGTTGGAACCATTGCCTGTCCGTTAAAGTCATTGTCTTTTGTCTTGGCTGTGATAATATACTTGAGTGTTCAGCGACCCGAGAGCTGCCTTCATGTAGTTTTAAATAGGCATTAAGGGCCCCAGGTACATTGAGAAGTTCGTCTGAAGTGCAGAAACCAAAATATAACTTGCGTACGTGGGAAGGTTTCTGGATGTTCCGACCACACGGATAGCAACAGTGAATTTCCTGCTGAAAGATGTTTCTTTTAGAATGTGATGTTCAATTGTTATGAACTATTTTCCCCTAAAAAAAATAAAGGGTTACTTCATTGGTTCGAACATATCATCCCTGTTTAGTTATTTAGTGGATTTTCTTTGTAATAAGCCTGAATGCCGAGCCTATAGATCTCCATGCACTTTGGAAGAGGAGCTGAATGAGCATCTTTACCGAGACAGCCAGTAGATTAATTATTTAAAACGACACTGTCAAGCAATTTCGGCAGAATTTGGCTTGAAGAAAATAGGACTGGTCAATAACTTCTCCTTTTACAGCAGGTCACTGTGTAACATGTTAGACTGTTAATCCAAATTGGATTCAGACTGAAGCACTCAGTAATGATAACAACGGTTTCCAAACATGTCCAGTACTTCCCCCGCCCTGTGCTCACTGACACAACCTTAACTGGTTTACCTACCCACCCACAGTGCTGTGGGGGTGGGCAAAGACAGCCATTTTGAAGGAAGAATTAATTGTGAATGTGACAGATTGGTACCCATTGCTGTGCAGAGGCAGAGAGTGATGAATCAACTTCAGTCATACCACATGCAAGGGCCTCTCAACCAGCAAATATTGGGGATATATGTACAGGGTGTGCTTCTACCTGTAGTGATAGATAATAGATTTGTTCAAAAGTGAGACTTGACTCTGATAAATTCTGAGGACAAATGATTTCATGCTCAACTTGAAGAGTAGAAATAATTATCCATCTCCTATTTATCCAATACGTTTAGAATGCAGCATTTTTTGAATTACAGTAGGGCAATGATCAACGGATCTTTCCAATGGTGATGTGATTTCATCGGGGCATTGTGTATTGCAGACTTGTCACAGTTCCCTGATCACACCTACCTGGTTATGGAAAAGGTAACACCAAAAAGGAGGGAAAACCTCAAGCAAATTAACTCCGTGGCAATCTCCAACATTTCTTGGTGACAGCTTGCGGAGTATTGTTAGCAAAGCTCCACTGTTTTGGGCTGGATTATTCAGCCCCAAAATGATCTGTTCTTCTTGTTTCATGAAATCTTCCCTTAAATAGTGGTTCGGTGATATAACATTCTGGAACTGAATGACTGGTTTAGCAGGAATTCTCGATTATCGCTTCAAACCTTAAACTCCCCCCTCTGGGCTGAGGAGCCGACCATTGGATTTGAGCCACCTCATCCAGTAATCTCGGAAATGATTTTGGCCGTACTCTGCACTCTAACACTGAAATGCTTTGATTTAGGTTTTCCAGTGTCTTAGTGTCATTTAAATAACCGAAACAACTTGCTCAGGTGGAACAGGAAAAAAAGTAGGAAGTGTTAGAAAACATGAACTGTGTCTTCTCCTATTACAGAACAGCAATATCTGATAGGAACAGAAGCCTTGTCACAACGGTACTAGCGACCAGAGGTTGTGAATTTAAACCTCACCCCGGCTTGATGCGAAATTGAATACAATAAATCTAGGGTGGTCACCAATAAAATAACCATGAGAAGTGGCGGACTATCGTATAAACCCAACTGGTTCACTTCGGGGAGGGTTAACACGTAACTCAGGCCCTCACTGCTCATATCCCAGAAGAATCATAGAATGATACAGCACGGAAGGAGGCCATTTGGCCCAATGTGCCTATGCCAGCTCTTTGAAATAGCTGTTCAATTAGTCACACTCTTCGTCTCTGACCCCACGTCCCTCTAGATTCAAATCCCTTCAAATATTTATCCAATTTCCTTGGCATCCTTCCCAAGGTTTGGTGTCCAAAATTGGACACAATCCTCCAGCGGAAGCCTAATCGGTGCTTCATTAAAAAAGCAGTAAAACTTCCTTGCTTTTGTGCTCTCTGGCCTGAGGTAGGTTTCCCGTGGTGTTCCCTGTGGGTCAGTATTAGGACCACTGCTCTTTTTGATTGTATATTAATGACCTGCGCCTGAGTGCGCTGGGCATGATTTCAAGTTCAGGTCCCGACCCACTCATTGCAGCGTGAGGCTACTGCCAAAATCTTATGGGAGGCAGGCCAATTAGCAAGCTGCCTGCGGGATCGCTGTGCAATAAGGGATGGTGGGTGGGTTCCGGAGGCGAGGTTTGACATCAAGGACCATCGCTTGTGCAGCCAGAGGCTCCACTGTCTCACCATTGAGAATGTTGCTGAGGTCCAAGAAGCAGCAGCTCCACTGGAGGTGCCATCTTTCCCAGGATAGCGCTGCAACTGTATCAGTCCCAGCACTGTTGGAGACATTGTCTCTGGGAGAGCCTGGCACAGTGGCAAGCATCTGACCTCGGTTAACAGCATCCTTGCCATTTTTTTGCATGTGCACATTTAAAATCCTTCACGCCGATCGCTTCTTCAACCTCCTGTTGTGCAGCTGCCTCCTCCGAGATGTGGAAATGCTGACACAGCGGGTGGCCTGTGTGATGCTCTGAACATTGCATTGCTCTGGGCAGATAGGTGCTAATCGGCCTATTGAATACCTTTATTGGATTCCTGCTGCTGCTGGGTAGATTGTTTCATCACCGTGACCCCAGCCCCTGGAAAAGTGTGAGGAGGCAGGAACATGTTGGGGAGCGTTGGCTGTAATCTCGTGCTCTGGTTGTCGGCGAGCTTGGAGTCAGGAAGGGCACTTACTTAGGCGGGATGGTAGTGTACCAGAACCTTTCTGCCTCCACCAGAATTAAGTCCTGGGCAGAAAGGCCCATGATTGACCTTCCCATCCCACCACCACTAGTATTAACTTATTGCCATGCAGTATACACAACAGGCAAAACTGAGTGACCAGCTTGTCACCTTGGGGTGAGGGGGAGGGGGCGTGTGGTCAGGGTCCCTCAATCAGGCACTGAGTGCCTTTGATTGAGGGACTGAACATCGGGCAGGGAGGGCCCACTGGGAGCCTCCCCCTGCCCTTGCTGCCGAACCCCCTGCACCGGTCTCTTCGCAACTCCCATCCTGTAAACCACCCAGCCCCCAACATTACTCACCTTTAGCCTGGAACACTCCACAGTCCTGAGACCCCGGTGCCTGTCCTTCCGGCAGCAGCCACCGCCTTCCCAGTGGTGCTGTTGAGCAAAAGAGTTGCCGGCCTTTAATTGGCCAGCAGGCTCTTGGTGGGCGAGACTCCACATCCCAGGGTCTTGATCCCGGGGCAAGGCCTGCTTCGCCTCACTATTGCCTGATTGGTGTGTGGTTCGGTGGGCATTCACAAAAAGAGGCAGTACAGCCCTTGCCGGCTACCCAGCCAGCAGACGAGACTCCATGTTTTGTGCCATCTGCAACCTTTGAAATTATACCGCGGTCCAGGTCATTTAATATATAATCAAAAAGAGCTGTGGTCCTAATACTGACCCCTGGGGAAAGCTGCTGTAAACCTACCTCCAGTCTGAAAAAAAATCACATTATTCTATGCTTAATGTCCCTTAGTCAATTTAGAAAATATATACAAATATTTCTTTATTCCTGGGAATTTGAGAAGTTTGAAACACCTTGTGAAATGAGTCACATTAAAGCACAGTTCAAAATAAATGAGCACTTGTCCACTACTGCATACTGTGGAGATGAGCTGGTGAGTGGAGCAGAGTGTGTGTGTGTTTCACAGACTAACACTGATATTGTGCTTCCAAATACTGGGATCTTTCTGTGCAGGCTTACTTTTAGTTGCCGCTCAATACCTGTTATATGAGCTACAGTGACCTTACCTATAGGTTGCATCCTGTTAGGAAATAGTTTTTAAATTACACACCACTTTCCACAACATTGGTATATATCCTGTATGCATTTAATTTACACCTATGGCAATCTTGCATACAGCCCTGTAAATGTTGGTTACTTTTTTACATTTAGGAGTCTCCTCTGATCAGTAGATTATGGACCTGTTATCTACTGTTTCTACATGAACTTTAACTTGGCAAAAAAAAGAGATAATGAATCTTAATATGGTCAGTAACTAACTGGAATGGGTGGGTTGAGGTTAGAAATATACTCATTTGTCTTGAAAGATGCTGAGAAATAGAGCACTGCGAGTTGCTATTTTTGCTTCTCTCCCTGATCTGGCCACAGGGTAATGTTCTTATCAGCTGTCCTGTGGTGACCACACTGCCTGCTGTAGGGTGCGTGATTAAGGAGAGCAGTCCAAGAAGAGTCCTGTACTTTGGAGAATGCCATTCTTGCTTTCTTTGAGAAAAGCATTCTTGCTGAAGGTGACTGTGAAGTAAAAGGAAGAAGAAAGAACTTTTATTTCTACAGCGCTTTTCACTATCTCAATACATCCCAAAGCATTTCACAGACAGTGAGGTACTTTGAAAGTGTCGTCACTGTCATTATGCAAGTATGACAGCCAATTTATGCAACAAAGCTCTCAAACAGAAATGAAAAGGGAAAGATTTGAAAAAAAGAAACAAAGAAATAAAATTACCATATTAGGGAAACGATTTGTTAATTTGATGCAATCTGAATGGAATCAGGAGAGACCTGGCTGTTATTTGAGAACCAGTTTTGGAATTAGCGAGCCGGGTAAATTAAAAATAAGTACAGCACAATGGACAGCCAGCAGTTTGCACGAGTTGTGCTGGGGATGAGTTTCCAGATCAGTAGATGTTATCTGAAGTTGTTGACACAGGAACGAGTGGCCAAAGGTAGAAAATAGTTACTCAAAACAAACCGTAAACTTTACATCCAGAATAGAGGTAATTAACCTGCTCTCTAGTTAAACTGTAGCTAACTGTAGGAGGCTGGGTCAGCCAGCCACTACTAGTACCTGGTCCATTCAGTTTTCTAAACCGGACAGGACTGTTCCAACCACAGTGAAAAAGCATGGGTGGGAATCATGGCTGTCCAAGAATGAAGAGTATGAGAAAGAAGTGGAGAGGAAAATGGAACAGTAAGAGACAACAGAAGGATCAGAAGAGGAAGGGGGGGAAAAGAGAACAAAATACAAGGGAGGTGGCAGAATAATTCAGATCTAAAGGATCACAAAGTGAAAGAGAAAGACTTGAGGAGACAAGCAGAGGGAGAGACAGTTCAAGCAAGAGACACAAGTTTGTCCCTATGTAACACGGCAGAGATGTCAATGAGTATAACACTGAAAAAGCTCGTGCTTGAAAGCTGATGCCACAAGTATGTAAAATCCGCCAGCCATTTGTGTAGAAATGATAAATAGAAACTTGATATTCCACACAGAATGTGGAGTTAGGAGAATGTTGTGCTACACAGGAGAAAGTGTGAGCATTGCGTTAGCCTTGGGCCTCATGCAAACAGAAATTGACCATTCAGCCCCTCCAGCCTGTTTTACCATTCAGTTAGATCATGGCTGACGTCTATCTTAACTCCATTTATCTGCCTTGGTTTTGTTACCCTTAAAACCATTCCTGAACAAAAATCTATCAATCTCAGTTTTGACATTTTTAGTTGACCTCCAGCCTTAACTACTTTTTAGGGGAGACAGAGCTTCAGATTCTCAATACCCTTGGTGTAAAGAAGTGCTTCCTGACATCACCCTAACAGGCCTAGCTCTCATTTTAAAGTTATTTCCTCTTGTTCTGGACTGCCCCATGTGAGGAAATAGTTTCTCTCTATCTTATCAATTCCTTTAATTATCTTAAACACCTAAATTAGATAACCGTTTAATCTTCTATATTCCTAGGGAATATAAGCCTAGTCAGTGCAACCCCATTCTTATAATTTAACCCTCTTAGCCCTGGCATTATTCTGGTGAACCTGTGTTGCACCCCTTCTGAGACTGATACATCCTTCCTAAGATGTGACACCCCCAAAATGAGTGCAACACTATAACCAGAGCTGTGTATATGTATAAATATATATATATAAAATATCTTGCACAACTTTATCTTCCAGCTTTCTTGAGATAAAGAGCAACATCTCATTAGCCTTTTAAATTATTTTTTGTACCTGTCCACAAGCTTTTGGTGCTTTCTGTACTGGGACGTCTAAATTTCTCTACTTTTCTACAGTTCCTAACTTCTCCCATGTAAAATGCTCTGATCTATCTTTCTTAGGCCCAGAGTGGATGACCTCACACGCACTTTGTCAATGTCTCTTTACAACTTTCTGCTCCAAGTTACAATATTTACTCTGCCACCTAATTCAGTGTTGTCAGCAAACTTGGATATATGACTCTCTATTCCATTATCAAAGTCATTTATAAATATGATGAAAAGCTAAGGCCCCAGTTTAGATCCCGAGGGACACCACCAAGTGCTTCCAGCCAGTTGGAGTACATTCCTGTCACCCTTACTCTCTATGTTCTAACTTCTAACAAATTCCCTACCCATGTCAATAGGTTGTCTCCAATTCCAAGTGCTCTCGTTTTTGTTAACAGTCTCTTACCTTGTTGATTGCTTTCTGGAAGTCATATAAAATCATTCACTCTCTCCACCACTGACACACAGTGGCTGCAGTGTGTGCCACCTCCAAACTGCACTGCAGCAACTCAATACTGCTCCTACAACAGCACTTTCTAAACTCATGACCTCTACTACCTCGAAGGACAAGTGCAGCAGATGCATGGGAACAGCACCACCTGCAAGTTCCCCACCAAGCCACACACCATCCTGACTTGGAATTATCGCTGAGTCCCTTCTTAATAGCACTGTGGGTGTACCTACACTGCATGGACTACAGTGGTTCAAGAAGGTGGCTCACCACCACCTTCTCAAGGGCAATTAGGGTTGGGCAATAAATACTGGCCTTGTCATCCTGTGAACAAATAAATAAAAATAAACATAGGGCTGCATCTTAGCTATGTTGGGTGGGCTGGGCCAAATAAGGCCCGCCCAGTGTGACACACAGCCGGTAGCGCAGCGCTACCTGTGCGGGTGGGGGGAGGAGGGAGAGTCGGGGAAAGAGTGCAGCAATCTCCCTGAGACAGCTCTGTGGCTCAGGGAGGTTAAGTTGATAGTAAAACTTTTTAATAAAGGATGAAGAAAATTACTTAAACATGTCCCAGTGTCACATGAGCTGGGAGAGTTTGAACTGTGCAAAATTTATTAAATTATTTTATAAAACCTTCAGGAAACCTCATCCCGCCCGTGGATGAGGTTTACTGAAAAATGTGAAGGCCGCCTGGGCTCTAAGCCTGCCTGCCAACCTTACGGTTGGATGGGCAGCATTGCTAACAAGTTTAATTGGTTTTTTAATGGTCTTAATAGGCCATTGCCAGCGGCGCGCGTCTGCCGATTGAAATATCTAAATGATGTGCGATGACGTTGGGGCGCACACCTGACGTCAGCGTGCGTCATTTTGCGTGCCGGCGTGTTGGGCCCACCCCCACACACTAACGGTAATATTCTGGCCTTAAATAACATCCATAGACACTCATTTACCTACCACGTTAGTTAGCTCCTCAAACAGTCAACTAGATTTGTTAGACATGACTCACCCTTTAGAAATCTATGTTGATGCAAAGATTGATGCACACAGGACCCATAAGGCACTAAATCCATTGAATAAAGCCCCAATGCTTCTTAGAACAGATTTAAGTAGCTTCCCTCCTGATTTATAAAAGGCTTTTGACAATCAGGAAACGTATATGCTGGTTATATTGACTCAGAATGCTTGAAGCAGGACGCCTAAATTTAGATTTTACAGAAATTATTTCAATGATATTGAATTATATATTTAATATTGTATACAATATTTTATATATATTATATATGTATATTAAATGATGAAGAACCGTAGAGGTCCAAAGAGAACTAGAGGGCATGTACATAGATCACTAAAATGTAATAATCAGGTACAAAAAATAATCAAAAGGCGAATGGGATGTTATGCTTTATTACAAGAGGGCTAGAATATAATGAGGAAGAAGTTTTGCTACAGCTATACCAAGCCCTGGTTTGCACTGTGCACAGTTCTGGGCATCACACTTAGAAAGGATATTAAATTAAAATTACATTACATTGTAAGAATGAATTAAACATGAGAAATTAGAAATGGAAAAATATATTTTCTGATGACTTCTGATCAAAGAGCTGCTAAGTTACACCTGTCTTTGCAGGTGTATAGCATCTATTGAAATTTCTCCAAATTTAGCCATTTGAAACGAAATGAAATGGTTCTGAAGCATCGCTTTGCACCTTGATGAATGAGTCGCAATGCTTGGCAGAAGTCTTCATGCAGCCTTCTTTTAATGGTGCAACTGCCTCTCCCATAAGGAGACCTTGTCCCTCACAATCCAGAAACTGTGACTTTCTATATTCTGACTTCCCCGAGCCTTTAAATGTTCCCTCTGCTACAATAATCAGCTGACTGGATTTATGAGGTTCCACACTATTCTGCCAAATATCTTCAAAACGGTGAAGATTATCCAGAAGACAATGGAAATGGAAAGTGTGGGATGTTCTATAGTAACTGGACTGTTTGCACAGCGGTTTTATAAACTGGGCAATACGTTGATAATCCACCCAAAGCATGTGTCTGAGTATTTACTGCTTTTTGTGGGAGAAAGTTCCACATTTATACTTCTTTTTGCATCAAGGAAAGTTAACTAACTTCTCTCCTGAATGGCCTGGATCCGATTTTAAGGTTATGTCTCCTTGTCCTGGTTTTTCTATCTACTCTATAATTTCCTTTCAATATCCTCAACATCAAATCACCTCTTAACCGTCTATATTCTAGTGTGATGCCCAGAACTGTACACGGTGCTCAAGATGCGGTCAAAACAGGGCTCGATAGCTGTAGCAAAACGTCCTCCTCATTGTATTCCAGCCTCTTGTTATAAAGCATAACATTCTATTAGCCTTTAGATTATTTTTTGTACCTAATTTTATTGACCTACGAACATGGACCTCTAAATCTCTTTGGACCTCCACTGTTCTTCATCATCTAAAATTTACATACTATGCCGAGGTTTATCTAAGTGTTGTATGGAGGTCTGTTCTATTGAACAAATCACTTAGCTTCTGTTGCATGTAATGCAAATCTATAGAATAAGATGAAGATGACTGAAGTGCTCCGTGTCTACGTGCAGCAAGACCTGGACAACATTCACGCATGGACTGATAAGTAGCAAGTAACACTCATGCCACAAAACTGCCAGGCAATGACCATCTCTAACAAAAGAGAACCTAACCATCTTCCTATGGCATTCAATGGCATTACCATCGCTGTGTCTCCCACTATCAATATCCGTTGACCAGAAACTGAACTGGACCAGCCATATAAGTACTGTGGCTACAAGAGCAGGTCAGAGGCAGGGAATCCTGCATCTTGATGAATGAATCGCAATGTTTGGCTTCTTTTGGTGGTGCAACATCTCAGGACTAGTGCCAAAATTGGGAGAGCTGTCTCACAGACTAGTCAAGCAACAGCCTGACATAGTCATCCGCACAGAATCATACCTTACAGATGGTGTCCCAGAAACGACCATCACCATCCCTCGGTATGTCCTGCCCCACCCGAAGGACAGACCCGGCAGAGGTGGCGGCACTGTAGTATACAGTCAGGAGGGAGTTGCCTTGGGAGTCCATATCATCGACTCCGGACCCCATGAAGTCTCATGGCATCAGGTCAAACATGGGCAAGGAAACCTCCTGCTGGTTACCATGTACCGCCCTCCCTCAGCTGATGAATCAGTGCTCCTCCATGTTGAACATCACTTGGAGGAAACACTGAAGGTAGTAAGAGTGTAGGATGTACTCTGGGTGGGGGACTTCAATGTCCACCACCAAGAGTCGCTTGATAGCACCACTACTGACCGAGCTGGCCGAGGCCTAAATGACATAGCTGTTAGACTGGGTCTGCGGCAGGTGATGAGGGAACCAATAAGAGGGAAAAACATACTTGACCTTATCCTCGCCATTCTGCCTGCCGCAGATGCACATGTCCATGACAGTATTGGTAGGAGTGACCACCGCACAGTTGTTGTGGAGATGAAGTCCCACCTTCACATTGAGGATACCCTCCATCGTGTTGTGCGGCACTACCACCGTGCTAAATGGGGTAGATTTCGAACAGATCTAGCAACTCAAGACTGGGCATCCATGAGGCACTGTGGGTCATCAGCAGCAACAGAATTGTCCTCGAACACAATCTGTAACCTCATGGCCTGGCACATCCCCGATTCTACCATTACCATCAAGCCAGGGGATCAACCCTGGTTCAATGAAGAGTGCAGGAGGGCATGCCAGAAGCAGCACCAGGCATACCTAAAAATGAGGTGTCAACCTGGCGAAGCTATAACACAGGACTACTTGCGCGCCAAACAGCATAAGCAGCAAGTGATAAACAGAGCTAAGTGATTCCACAACCAACGGATCAGACCTAAGCTCTGCAGTCCTGCCACACCCAGTCGTGAATGGTGGTGGACAATTAAACAACTCACTGGAGGAGGACGATCCATAAATATCCCCATCCTCAATGATGGAGGAGCCCAGCACATCAGTGCAAAAGATAAGGCTGAAGCATTCGCAACAATCGTCAGCCAGAAGTGCCGAGTGGATGATCCATCTCGGCCTCCTAGTGAGTCCCCAGTATCAGAGATGTCAGTCTTTAGCCAATTAGATTCACTCCATGTGATATCAAGAAATGGCTGAAGGCACTGGATACTGTAAAGGCTATGGGCCCTGACAATATTCCAGCAATAGTACCGAAGACTTGTGCTCCAGAACTTGCTGCGCCCCTAGCCAGGCTGTTCCAGTGCATATACAACACTGGCATCTACCTGGCTATGTGGAAAATTGACCGGGTATGTCCTGTATACAAAAAGCTGGACAAATACAACCCGGCCAATGACCGCCCCAACAGTCTACTCTTGATCATCAGTAAAGTAATGGAAAGGGTTATCAATCGTGCTGTCAAGTGGCACTTGCTTAGCTGCTCACTTATGCCCAGTTTGGGCCACTCAGCTCCTGACCTTATTACAGCCTTGGTTCAAACATGGATAAAAGAGCTGAACTTCCGAGGTGAGGTGACATCAAGGCAACATTTGACCGAGTGTGGCATTAAGGAGCCCTAGCAAAACTGGGGTCAGTGGGAATCAGGGGGAAAACTCTCAGCTGTGTGGAATCATATCTAGCACAAAGGAAGATGGTTGTGGTTGTTGGAGGTCAGTCATCTCAGCACCAGGACATCACTGCAGGAATTCCTCAGGGTAGTGTCCTAGGCCCAAACATCTTCAGCTGCTTCACGAATGATTTTCCTTCCGTCATAAGCTCAGAAGTGGGGACGTTCGCTGATGATTGCACAATGTTCAGCATCATTCATGACTTCTCAGATACTGAAGCAGTCCATGTCCAAATGCAGCAAGACCTGGACAATACCAGGCTTGGGCTGACAAGGGGTAAGTAACATTTGCACCACACAAATGTCAGGCAATGACCATCACCAACAAGAGAGAATCCAACCATCGCCCCTTGAGGTTCAATGGCATTACCATCACTGAATCCCCCAATATCAACATCCTGGGGTTACCATTGACCAGAAACTGAACCGGACTAGCCATATAAATCCTGTGGCTACAAAAGCAGGTCAGGGGCTAGGAATTGTGCGACGAGTAACTCACTTCCTGACTCCCCAAAGCCTGTCCACCTTCTACAAGGCACAAGTCAGGAGTGTGAAGGAATACCCCCTACTTGCCTGGATGAGTGCAGCTCCCACAACACTCAAGAAGCTTGACACCGTTCAGGACAAAGTAGCCTGCTTGATTGGCACCACATCCACAAACATTCACTCCCTCCGCCACCGATGCAGAGTCGCAGCGGTGTGTACTATCTACAAGATGCACTGCAGGAATTCACCAAGGCTCCTTAGATAGCACCTTCCAAACCCATGACCACTACCATCTAGAAGGACAAGGGCAGCAGATGGATGGGAACACCATCACCTGAGAGTTCCCCTCCAAGTCACTCACCATCCTGACTTGGAAATATATTGCAGTCCCTTCACTGCTGCTGGGTCAAAATCCTGGAACTCCCTTCCTAACAACACTGTGGCTGTACCTACATCACATGGACTGCAACGGTTCAAGAAGACAGCTTACCACCACTCTCTTAAGGGCAGTTAGGGTTGGGCAGTAAATGCTGGCCCAGCCAGCGAAGCCCACATCCTGAGAATGAACTGAAAAAAGAGTAACTCACCTGACTCTCCAAAG
The DNA here is from genome assembly GCF_964194155.1 of Cetorhinus maximus. Taxonomy (NCBI): domain Eukaryota; kingdom Metazoa; phylum Chordata; class Chondrichthyes; order Lamniformes; family Cetorhinidae; genus Cetorhinus; species Cetorhinus maximus. The sequence continues at coordinate 13,852,283 of NC_135903.1, read as the reverse complement.
CCTGCCCACTGTCTACAAGGCACAGGGGAGGCGGTAGTGTAGTGCTATTGTCACTGGACTGTTAATCCAGGGACCCAGGGTAATGCTCTGGGGACTTGAGTTCGATGGTGGAATTTGAATTCGATTAAAAATCTGGAATCAAAAGTCTAATGATGACCATGAAACTATTGTTGATTGTCATAAAAACCCATCTGGTTCACTAATGTCTTTTAGGGAAGGAAATCTGCCATCCTTACCTGGTCTGGACTACATGTGACTCCAGATCCACAATAATGACTCTTAAATGCCCTCTGAACATTGGCAATTAGGGATGGGCAAAAAATGCTGGCATAGCCAGTGATGCCCACATCCCGTGAACAAATAACAAAGAAGTCAGGAGTGTGATGGAATACCCCCCACTTGCCTGGATGAGTGCAGCTCCAACAACACTCAAGACGCTTGACACCATCCAGGAAAAAGCAGCCCACTTGATTGGCACCCCATCCACTAACATTGAGTCCCTCCACCACCGCCAGATAGCGGTAGTGTGTACCATCTACAAGATGCACTGCAGAAACTCACCGAGGCTCCTTCGATAGCACCTTCTAAACCCACGACCTCTACCACCTGAAGGGCAGCAGATAGACATGAGCACCACCACCTGGAAGTTCCCCTCCAAGCCACTCACCATCCTGACTTGGAAATATATCGCTGTTCCTTCACTGTCACTGGGTCAAAATCCTGGAACGCCCTTCTTCCTAACAGCACTGTGGGTGTACCTACACCACATGGACTGCAGCTGTTCAAGAAGGCAGCTCACCACCACCTTCTCAAGGTCAGTTAAGGAGGGCAATAAATGCTGGCCTAGCCAGCGACACCCACAAATCGTGAAAGAATAAGAAAAATTATCTTCAATATATTTCTAGTTGTTTCATTAAAAATATATTTATTCTCAATGATGTCTTCAGTGTTCTTTCTGCCTGGTTGAAAAATAGAATAGGCCTTTCGCCCTCCTGGTTTGAGGGGGTAGTGGGGATGGGGCATGGTAGCTATCTTTGGGATGCTGAGCCTAATTTTGAAAATGTTTTCATTTGGGAATCTAATTTATGCAGTGATTGCTTGACTTTTAACACAGGTTGTTGTGTTCACTACTTACATGTTGCACAGGTCTTCATTATGTGTTCATTCCAAATACTACCACAGTATAATGGAATGCAAAGCACATTTATAAGCCGGTTTGGTGATATGTTTGCCACTTTTCCAATTTGACATAGGATGTTTTCTTGTACATCAGTGCCACAGAGGTCGCTTTGATAATTGCAATTGTGCAGAACATTACAAATTGATTCTCATTGTACTGATCAGAATTAAATTAAGGACTGGACTGAAAAACCCAGAGCTAAGTCCTCATGTTGCATTTCACTAATTGCTTCCTGGCCACAGATAAATGGGAATATCCCAAGCCCCATTTCTGATAACTGGCTGAAAGTGTTAGCGCCTTACTCAATCCAGGTGGCAGAGTGCTCTATTCATGGCTCAGTAGTACTCAGCCAGAGTATTACTGAGCCATTGTGATCAGAAAGCCCTGGGCTCCATTCCCCATCCGTGCTGATTTAGTTGATCCAACTTGGGCAGTGGCTGGGCTGCTCCGATTGATCTCGCCACCCCCGGAACTGAGGAAACGAAAAGCGAGCTGCCCTTCATCTCCCTTTTGCACTTTCCGAAAGTACATGTGGATGTTGGGCAAGAGCAGGATTGGGTTTGGTGGTGATGATCCCTCCCCTTGCCTGGAATACCCTGTCAAGACGTATATAGGTGCAGACATGAAGAATGAGCACTTGGGTGAGGTAGCATGGTATGACAGGCATTCATGAAAATCCCCCGATAACCAGCATTGCCTCCGGATCACACAGAAGAAAATTCAAGGGAACAAAATTTCAACAGAGGAGAGCGTAAATCTTTGTTATTGCCACAGAATTCTCATACCTGGTCACACATCATTCACACAAAGTGTGGACATCAAAGGTAACATCAAGTAGATTATTCACTGCGTTATCATTTGTAACATGTTTGTTCAAAATGTTGTTGAAGTTGTTCACAGGTTGTTAACAACAGCCATTTTTATCCTTGCATTGTATGTTTATGGATTATCTGAATAACCCAGCCAGGCTAGGCATTGTAAACACTTGTGGATCCTGTCAGTATTGTGGGCACTGTGAAGACTCATGACACTCCTCTTGCTCCAATAGCAAACAGGCAACCTATCGGCTCATTTTCACACCAGCCCTTAAGGCTGTAGTGACTAATTTTGTAAAGTGGAGATCAGATTTTTTTTAGAGGGGTTTATCCTATCCCAGACCTTTTGATGATTGGTTAATGGATCAAGGGGTGATCAGTACACAGGTGAATGACCTCCTTGGAAATGTCCAACTCTACCCATGCTTCCTGAGTGAAGCTGCTGTAGATGAAGATTTGTGAAGGGACAGACTGTGCCTCTTGCAGAAAGGAAACCATTAGCTCTCGCTCTGCTTTCATCCTGACAAGAATCTTTGTTATCAGCTGGCTTTTATCTCCAGTACCATAGCTGTTCTTATATCCAAGGCTGTTGATAACTGTCTGTATTGGGGAATACGTTGAGTTCCCTCACTGGTCACAATTAGGCTCATATGATATCACTAGACACACAAGCTGCTTTGTAAAATCATCCTGGGGAACTCCTATTTTGATGGCATTTCACTAATTAAATAATAGCACTAACTGAAGGGGCTCTCTCGATATGTAAATAGCTTGGAAAAAAACCTTATTATTAAAATAAATTTTAATTGCCCTATAGTTTCAGTGGAAAGGGGGAATTCTGCTCCTTTAGTACAATCCTGTTTTAAAAGTTATCTTTATTTGTACTGGAGAGTAAAGGGCCATGAGAAACATTTTTAGGATTAGAGTTTGGTTATTTGGTTTTGCTAAATTTTTAGCAAATTTAACCAGAAACTCTTTTCAGAATAGTAACCAAAGTCAGGAGCAGGCAGAGCAGTAGTCGTGGGTTTAACTCTTTGAGACCAGCAGTTTCATGTTTGCATCAAAACGAAAAACAGAACAACATGTCAGTTGTTACTTTATTCAGAGAGTATTACAGGAATGACATTTCTGTATTCTCAAGGGTTTTAAAACCCACAAAGGAAAATAACATGAGTGGTTAAAGGAGGAGACAGGCCATCTGGCTTTCTAATAGAACATTTTTTGCAGAGGAAGATTTGACACTAAGACTTGCCTATTTTCAACCCTGTACCCCTGAAGCTGCTTAACCGTTGCTGGGTTGTGGTTCAGCAGATGCCAGTGGCCTTCCAGGAGAATTACAATGCTATTTGACGATGGGGCACATCATAGCTTCATCCAATCTTGTCTTTTACCCAAATTCACTTCCACACACACCCACCCCCCATACACACACCCTGCACACAAACACACCCCACACCCATACAAGCACCAACCTCACACACAAACCACGCCCATCCCACACACACACACACACCAATGACAACTCCACACATACACACGCACACCCACACTCACCCCACCCTATGCACACACAAACACATGGGCATATCCTACACCCCGTCCCACCTCACCGCACACACACACCACACACACACACACACACACACCGCTCATAGATACACACACCCCCACACACATATCCCGCACAAGTTCAAATACCCCACACACCCACTTGCGCACAGGTACCTGCCCCCACACACACACACAAATACGGAAACACACTCTCTAGGGTAGAGAATTCCAAAGTTTCACTACCCCTTGAGTGAAGAAATTTCTCCTCATCTCAGTCCTAAATGATCGGCTCCATATCCTAAGACAGTGGCCCCGTGTTTTAGATTTCCCTGCTGAGGAAACAGGTTCTCAGTGTCTATCCTATCAGGCCCCTTAAGGATCTTATATGTTTCAATGAGATCACCTCTCATTCTTGTAAACTCCAGAGAATATAGAACTAATTTACTCAGCCTCTCATCATAGGACAACCCCCTCAGCCCAGGGACCAATCTAGTGAATCTTCACTGTATCATCTCCAATACAAGTATATGCTTTCTTAAATATGGAGAACGAAACTGCACACAGTACTCCAGGTGTTAAGTGGAGGAACCTTGAATGATTTTATTCCTCTGCAGCTCCAAGGTCACTGTGGCTTATTATAATGCTTCATTTATAACGTTGGAGGGAGGTCAACTCATTTTAAAGGAACATTAACTTTCAGAATCCCTTTTTAAGAGGATCATCTTTTTTGAAAATAAGAACTGAATTTTGCTGTCAAGAACAATTTGTGGGACCCAAGAAAAAATGGACTTTGATCCTGCTAAGCCTGTAGAGTTTCCCAGCTCTGTAACAGAGGGCAGGAGAGCTACATGCCTGTTAACAATGCAGTATCAGCATCAAAATGATTTATGTCCTTTTACGCACTGGGTTAAGAGGGTGGAGACAGTGAGAAACTCCATTATGTCAGACGTTCTACCATTCATGGCAAAATCCATTCAACAATTTTTAATATCATCATTAAATAGTCTTTTTGACCAACATTCTTGTCTGATTTCTGAATGGCAAACTTATGGAAAGACTATCAGGCAGCTCTTCTGCATATGAAGAGTGATCAACACAAGGAATAGATTTCTGGGTTGGATAGTGATGGAAAAACACTCTGGAACTTAAGAAAAACAAAACAGCATTATAGGTTCCTACTGAATGGGGTAAAGGACCTGGTCTGTGTCTGTTCTGTGATCTTGTGGATGAGTCCCAGTGATACCACCTTATGGAGCATTCTGAGAATTACAGTTATTCATACAGCCTCCAAAGGGTCCTGTGATGTTGAACTAAATTGTGAACAATTGTTTCTATTTACTGCACCGGAATGGCCGTTATGAAAGGTTACCGTAAAGACTATCTGATATTGGAGGCAGGCGCCACATTGATGTTGAGTCAGGCTGTGTCATATTGAAGAGTACTAATAGAAGTAAAACTAAGTGATCTTAACTTTTGTTTCGGGAGATTTTCCACTGAATTGGCATATAGCTTTGTATGTGCAAGGCAAGTATCCACGAATGCTGAAATCGCTCAGTTCTTTCCTGATTGAGTGTTTTTTTTTTTGTTTTCAATTGGCTGATCGGGGCAGCTTGGTAATGGTGATTTTGTGAAGTCCTATTCCGGTGATGCCCTGGAATAGTGTAGAGCTGACTCATTAAATGTCTATTCCCAGGCTCCTCTAACCAACCAGCAGTTTAAAAGTGTAAAATACAGGAACGATAATGACTAATTTGTGACAGTAGATTAGTAAATTACCATGAATAATTCAACAGATTCATAAACATGACCAGGACAATTCTTCCCCCATGTCAAAAATTTCTGTCTTTTGTGAATAGAGGAATTCAAATATTACAAGTTAAATTGTCTGACTGTGAAATCACAACTATAAAAGCCACAAAATAATCAGTGGGAGTGTGTACAAATATATTAATTTAGCAGTGCAAATAGTGGCATTTGTGTTTTTAATTGACATAAGAATTGACCTAAGAGGCAAGATATTGTTTGTCTTCCTAATGTGCTGTAAGTCCTCTGTTCGCCAATGAGGGCATTAACTTCCATTTATTGTAGTTAATAATATATTCAGAAAATATTAATATTAGAGTGGAATTTGTTTCTTAAATTTGGGTGATTTTAATACTTTCTCTTCCAGAATATGTCTAACATGGGAATGGAAGAAATCCAAGAAAAGTCTCAGCAAGAAGGTAATGCTGCTGTTACTTGAATTAATAGCATGTCATCCTAGAAGATAATATTGGTTTATGGCATTCCCAACAAGTAACCCTACCTAAAGGACCAAAGAGTTTTAGAATAAGGAAGGATGTCCGCCTCACACTTGGAACCTCAGCTCCTGGCACAATCCTAACTCACTATCATTTTATGTTTGGAGATGATTTGAATGCAGCTGAAATAGGGCAATTTTAATGTTAGGATATTTAAAAGTTGGTAAGTAAAATAACTTAGACAAAATTGAAATACTGCAGATGCTGGAAATCTGAAATAAAAAGAGAAAATGCTGGAAATACACAGCAGCTCAGACTGCATTTGGGGAGAGAGAAACAGCTAATGTTTCAGGTTGATGACCTTTCATCGGAAGTGGATGCAACAGGCTATAAGCAAGCACAGAGGCAGGGAAGTGGGTTTGGGTGAACAGAAGGGAAGGTCTGTGATGAGGTGGAAGGCTGGAGAGATTAAACAATAATGGTGCAAGACAAAAGAAGATGATAATGGATTAAGTAAAGAAACATAAAATGGGCCTCGAGGAGGTGGAAGTGGGAATAACAGAATCACTACCAATAGCTGCCATCCAAAAAAATGGTGGCAAAGGTTATTGAAATTGTTAAATTCAGTATTGTGTCTAGAAAGCTATTTAAGGAAAATAACCGAGCACCTTTACCTGAGACGTCTTATATTTGCTATCACTTTTGTGCAGAAGTTTGTCACATAAGCTTAGAACAAGACTTAACTGTTTTAGTAACTTTGCTGCTAACAATGCGATCTTGGACGGCACTTTTAAACTTTGCAACATTTACCCTTTCCATAGTAATGTACAATAGGCTTCATTTTTTTTATTGCTTAGATATAGAGGCTACCCCCACTGTAAGTGAAGCTCCAGATCTTCCAGAGAAGGGCGATGTCTCTGACCCTGTTCAGGATCCCAGTAATCAGGAGCAGCTCAACACTGATGCCGTTATTGGTAAGACAATACATCGGACTTTTAGCAGATTATCTTGTCAGATGGTTGCTCACTGTCAGGCTGTTTCATTTGACCAGGATGATCTTTATGGACCTTGAACTGCCAGCCATTGATGCTGTTATATTGTATAAACAGATGACAAGTCATTCGATTTGTGAAGAGTGAATCAAACATACATGTCATCCACAACTTGCTCACACATAGAGCCTTATATTTTTATGGCACTCCCAAATAATAGCCTGTGTGAATCCTGGCAAAACTCACCCAGGCTAGGACAGGATAGTTTTCATGGCCAGATTAGATCCATTGACCTACAGCAATGGGCCTTAAAGTTGAAGCACTTCTAAGCATTGGACTTTAACAGCAACATAATGTGCTTGTTTCTAACTATTTGGGCAGCGCTACCAGTTTTTCAACTAAAACCTCTATTATATGGGACTGGCCAGATCCATCTGTATTGACTTAGACTTAGAAGACTTCCCACGTCTAGAGACACATGAGGCAGACAAAGCGCATAGCTACATCTGTTTTCTGCAGCTTGTTTTTTCTAAGGCAGGTCACCAGCCTGAAACCAGAGGCTATAGCTTGAGTGGTGCCACTCTGCATCAAGCATGGCTGACCAGGAGTCTCTCCTGCTCATGCCACCAGCCATAGGCGCATTGGAAGGATTTTCAGGTTGATAATCAACTGGTTTGGCCACATCATGAACACACCTTCTTTGGTCATCAGGTTCTGGAGCCCCACAACTTCTGATTCAGAGGCAGGGACGCTACTCACTGCACCACAAAACCTCCTACCATTGGTGTTGAATCAGGTTAAAATGAGTTATTTCTTCTGCTCTGGTACTGGAACCTAATCCACAATTGTAAAAATAAAAAGAATATTTCACCCAGCGATGTGAACTGATCTCACAAGATAGTTAATACTGACTTCCTCGCCTAAGATGGGGGAGAAATTTGTCTGAGTAGCGCCACTTCTAACACTGCAGATTGCATGGCTCGCAGCACTGTCTACCCCTGGGGAATCGCCATAAGCCTGCATAACACTGCTAGAAGTAGCATGACATGAATGTGTTTCTTCTGCTATATATTTTTGAAAATTAATGCCCACACAATGTTTGTTAAAAGCAGAAAAGTTAGTATCGAACCTTGGTTAGAACACACTTAGAATATGATTCTGGTCTCTATGTTACAAAAGAGATATGGCGGCACTGGAGAAGGTGCATAAAACATTTAGAAGGATGATGGCCCGTGGTTGAGGTCTCATGACAAAGGGCTCTTTGCCTGCTCGCCAACCTTAAGGTTGGATGGGCAGCCCTGTCAATTTGGTTAAATGCTTAACAGGCCTTTGTCAGTTTGGCGGGCGTGCAGCCGACTCCGGTACGCGCCTGCCGAACGAAAGATCGGAATGACGCGCGGTGACGTTGGTTTGCACGCACGACGTCACCGTGCGTCATTTTATGTGTCGGCCTGCCCCCTCTTTGCCCATAGAATAGATGTTTTCACTTGGGGCATTGTCCAAAATTAGGGCTCATAAGTAGAAAGGGTCACTAATAAATCCAATAGGGAATTCAAGAGGAATTTATTTACCCTGAGATTGGTGAGAATATGGAACTCACTATCACAACAAATTGTTTGACATATAGTATCATAGAATGATACAGCACAGGGGTTGGACATTACACAACACACTGTGTAAAACACATTCTCATCTCCCCTCTGGTTCTTCTGTCAATTACCTTTGGGTGGAAGGAGGCTTATGTGGAGCATAAACATGACATAGACCAGTTGGGCCGACTGTGGTCATGAACAGTGCAATAATTGGAAGTCATTCCCATATGGTTATAACCCTTATTTATACTTACAAGTGTACCATAACCCTGTTTATGCAACAAGTGGTTGGGTTTGGCAATGGAAATAATAAAAACATCCATTACAGATTCTCAATGAGTTTCTTTGTACTATACAAGTGTAAGAGAGCACTTCAGGAGAAGACTGGACATCTCAACCTTCCCATCACCATTGATGTCTAAGTGTGATAGAGATCTACAGCACAGAACAAGGCCCTTCGGCCCATTGAGTCTGTGCCGGTCAAACAAGTACCTAACTATTCTAATCCCATTTTCCAGCACTAGGCCCATAGCCTTGTATGCCACGGCATTGCAAGTGCACATCCAAATACTTCTTAAATGTTATGAGGGTTTCTGCATCTACCACCCTTTCAGGCAGTGAGTTCCAGATTCCCACCCACTCTGGGTGAAAAAATTCCCCCTCACATCCTCTCTAAACCTCCTGCCCCTTACCTTAAATCTATGTCCCCTGGTTATTGATCCCTCCACCAAGGGGAAAAGTTCCTTCCTGTCTACCCTATCTATGCCCCTCATAATTTTATACAGCTCAATCATGTCCCCCCTCAATCTCCTCTGCTCCAGGGAAAATAACCCCAGTCTATCCAATCCGTCCTCATAACTAAAACTCTCCAGCCCAGGCAACATCCTGGTAAATCTCCTCTGCACTCTCTCTAGTGCAATCACATCCTTCCTATAATGCAGATTCCAGAACTGCACGCAATACTTCAGCTGTGGCCTAACCAGTGTTTCATACAGTTCCAGCATAACCTCCCTGCTCTTATATTCTATGCCTCGGCTAATAAAGGCAAGTATCCCTCATGCCTTCTTAACCACCTTATCTACCAGTCCCGCTACCTTAAGGGATCGGTGGACATGCACACCAAGGTCCCTCTGATCCTCGGTACTTCCCAGGGTCCTATCATTTATTGTGTATTCCCGTGCCTTGTTTGTCCTGCCCAAGTGCATCACCCAACATTAATTAAATTCCATTTGCCACTGATCAGCCCATCTGACCAGCCCGTCTATATCCTCCTGTAATCTAAGGCTATCCTCCTCACTATTTACCACACCACCAATTTTCGTGTCATCTGAAAATCAACCCTCCTACATTCAAGTCTAAATTGTTTATATATACCACAAACAGCAAGGGACCCAACACCGATCCCTGTGGAACCTCACTGGACACAGGCATCCAGTCACAAAAACACCCTTCGACCATCACTCTCTGCTTCCTGCCACTCAGCCAATTTTGGATCCAACTTGCCAAATTGCCTTGGATCCCGTGGGCTCTTACCTTCATTATCAGTCTCCCATGCGGGACCTTATCAAAAGCCTTGCTGAAGCCCAAGTACACTATGCTAAATGCATAAGTGGCTGCTTCCACACTTACAACCTTCAGCAATTCACTTTGGACTGGATTTTTCTGATTGGGTCCTGATCTCGATGTTGGCCTCAACCTGACGTAGCCATGGTGGAACACTACTCATGATCTTCCCAGAGGGTTGCCAATTAAGCCGCCTCCAGGAGCTCTATCGCTCTAAGGACAGCGGGTGGCTGAATGACGTGTATAGCCCAGTGAGAGGGCTTGCAGCAATCTCCAGTTGGAAGAATTGCACACAGGCAGACAGACGTTATGTAGCTGACCTGATGCATTCTTTTCTGCTTTTATTCCGAGTCACACCTTCTAACCTGCCTCCATGGGAATGGGAAAATTCAGCCCTTTGTTTCAGAGCCACAGGCTTCACAAATATCATTTTACGGGGCAAGTTTTAAAAAAAACTAAAGCTGGTCACAATCAAAAATTGGGGGTGGAAGTGAGTTGGGGGCTGGTGGGAAGGAGGGGTCATGGATGAGAAACCAAGATGAAAAGGCGAGGGTCATTCAAGAACATGACCAATTTGCTAACAAATAAAAGAGAGCAAGGATATCAGGAAGTGGTGACTAGATGACACAAACTTTGATTTAAAAGCCTGAAGATTAATTGGGAAACTGAAGGCTGTGATAGTTAAATTACTTTACAGTTTTGGGGAACTAAGGAAGAGTGAGTTAAAGAAGGAGACTGTGCAGCAGCTATTGCTTTCAGTAGTGTTGGTATTGGGCAGAACAGAACTCTATGACTTTAATATATTGAATTAAAAATGAAAAGGGCAGGTTAGATTGTGACAATGACAGAGGTTGGAGACTAGGGTGAGAGCTGTGTCATTGATAAAATGGCAAGCTCTTTACCAAGTGCAGTCTAGGAGTGGTAGATAGGTATTGGAAGAGCTTCTCCAAATGAAGAGTTGTTGGATGGATTTAGGGGAAGCAAGTATTTGAGACAGAATGAGAAACCATGTTTCTAGGAGCTTTAGTGATGTGTGACTTACATTTGAGATCAGTGAGGCCAAGAATACTAATAAATGAAGGCCAGGGTGTAACCATCGAAGGTCAGAGGCAGGAGCAGTTGTTAAACCTATATGAGGGATGAAAAGCTTTGAGGAATTAAAGAAAGAGATTTCCATTGCCCCATTGAAGGACAAGTTGCAATAATTCAGTTGTTGCACTGGGGGGACTGCAGGTTGTGAGCATTAAGGGGACTGGGATCTGAAGGGAGCTCAGTGTAAAGTAGAGTGATCAGCAGGATAATGGAGAATGGGTTGATGGTGAGCAAGGAGGGTTATTGATTTGGTGAAGTAACAGAGTTGGAGCACAGAGTCTTGGGAACTTTTGCACTAATGCAAAGAGTCAGAGGATCAGACGTGGACTACAGCACGAAGAGAACGATATGAGAGGAGACTCGGGAACCTTGATCAGAGCTTTGATGGGAGGCCAGATGATGAGAACTTGTTCCGAAGTGTAAGGTGCCAGAATCTGTCAAACCTTTGGAGACATTCAAAGCAACAAAGAAGTTTTAACAAAGTGTTTAAGCACAGACTTGCAGAGGTTTTTAGAAGGAGGTTCTAAGGTCACTAGGGGGGCTGCCATGATGGAAACTAAACTGCTGAATGTAAATTGGGGCGGAATTGTCAAGGTAAAAATAACTGTAAAGTTAAAATCCACCACAATAATTTAAGAAAATATCAATGGAAGAGATGCAGTTTATTGGGGATCCAGAGAGCAGAGGATCTTGATGTTGGCCATTATGATCAAACAGGCTGGTGCAATGGAAGGGGGTCCTTCACTCATATTGAGATTGGAGTTGGAAGAGAAATGAAAACTAAGTGTACTTCAAACAAATGAAGAAATGCCATTTTACACTCATGCTGACTTTGCAACTAAAATTATCAGCAAGGGGCATTTTAGTCCTTGGATTCAACTGACGACATTGTTACAAGGAACAGAATAAGAGGCATTTTTGAACGAAGCAGAAGGGAATGGGCAAATTATGAAATCTTCAATGCCAGTTAAGATAATATCAGTGTCTTCACTGCCACATACAGAAGTGCCTCTGACTTGCTGTGAATCTCCACATGTCTGCTCAACTCCATTGGTTGGCAATCGATGCGCTGATTACTTTTGTTACAGACAAGAGTGTGAGGTGAATCGAATTATTATTACTGTTCCCCTTTTCTGCAGCGGTAGTTTAATTTCTAATTTAGTTTGTTTCTGCTTAGTATCCTTTCCCTTGTTGAAATGGGCCGTGGTGTGTTTCTCAAACGTCGGTTTATGATGTTTAATATTAAAAATAATCCCACAGTGAATTATTTAAGGTGAAACAAAACTAGGATTTATTAACACATTGAAAACCTGAGGAAGGGATCGTGACACACATTCATACTCACGAGAAACAAGGTAGAAAGACAGGGAAAGAAGAAGAAAGAAGTCACAAATTGCGAGTTACTTACAAAAAATCAAAGGCATTAATTCGCATGAATAGAGTCCAGTAAGTCAATGTCCAGTGAAAGTTCTTTCAATTGGCTTTGTCTGGCAGCATTCCTGGTCTTTTTGCTAGGTGCTCGGTCGCAGGTTGAGGTATTTGAAGATGCAGCAAAGCATTCTTGTATTCTGGGAATTAGTCCACTTTGTAGTCAAAAAAACAGGATACCATTAGCACAACATTAGAGATGAGGAGTCACAGTATCTCTTCCATTGTCCAGATCTGGCTGGTGCAGACATCTTGTCGACAAGTCCTTTGTGTTGGCTTGGCTGGAATGTTCATACAATGCAAAGGGGTGTCACATTCTAGGAGGATGAATTAGGCTTTGTCCATTGGAACTGCGCAGAATCTTCCAGAACTATTATCATGCGGCCATTTTATCAGTCCAACAATAGTGTCCATTTTTAAAAACAGAATTTGAAGAAGAGAATATGTAAGAGAAACTATTTTAAAGATATTTTTCTCTTCACGCCTTCTTGGTATGACGCTTTCCAGACTCTGCATAGTTGGAATACATCAGTGAATGATGTCGTATCTGCCAATCCCACCATATCATCCAGCCAGATTCTTCTTTCCCTCAAGTTGATATATTATCATCAACTTTTACAGACAGAAAGGAAAATCCCAACAATGTTCCTTATGTGCCCTCAATAATGTGCTCACAGTATGTAATGTTTCCATTTTAATTATCTGCGTAATTTCTCTTTTTCATTGTGCTAGCTTAAGGAGCCTCTAATTAAGTCTTTTTCGACGACTAATTCTCAATATTTATCTGCATTGCCAGAATTCAAATTCTTTCAGTCATATCCTTACGCCAGCTCTGAAACTTGGTAGGCATGAACAGTGTCTCAAATCCAGCGAGCTCAGGACTGAGCTTGTGCCAGATTTCAGATCTTGCCCATTTTCGGTTCGGGCCATGGGTGGTTGAGGTCAAGCTGGTCTGGGTGGGGTCAAGAGTCACATGGGAATAGACTGGTGCAGTAGTGGAGAAGGAGATAACTAGTCAGGCGCCACACTGCGCCAATGCAGCACCTAGCCAAATTGCCCAGGTAAGTTTTTTTTAATTTTACTCAATTAAAATTGATGCATGGCTCATCCTAAAAATGTCTGGTTTTAGACACTGTACACTACCGCTATCACGGTTTAGTTTTATCATTGGTCTGAAACTCTTGCTAGGTGCTACTTTCTTCCAGGCAATTTCTTTGTTGCTTTGACCATTTACATGTCACCTTTGCGCATTTGGTAGCACTTTCACTTCTGAGTCAGAAGGTTGTGTGTTTTTAATTCCCACTAGGGATTTGAGCTCATGACATAGCCCAAGCTTCAGTGCAGGAGTGAGGGAGGGCTAAGTTATTGGAGGTGCTGTCATTTTAATGAAACCTTGAACCAAAGTGCTATTTGTCTTCTCATTTGAATGTAAGGGACCTTGTGTCACTATTTAAAAAGAGCAGAGAGTTCCTATGGTGTATTGGCCACCACTCCCCTCCCTCAAGCAACACCTCTTAAAGACAGTTTACCTGATAATTCATCTAATTGTTGTGTTGAACTTGGTATTATCTACATTACTATACTTAATGCACTTCAAAAATATTCCATTTATTGCAAGAAGCTTTGGGATATCATGATGGTGCATTGTGATCCTATAGACATGCTAAATCGTTTATCGTAATGCTTTTAGCTTACACATTAAATTATTTGCTCCATTTTGATTATTCATCGAAAGACTGGTGTTTGGAGTGTCTCATTTTTGATGAATGTCAACATTATCTTCTTAGCAGGGTAATTTTTGTTGTTAGTACAAAGCTCTGCCTTCCAACAGCAACCTAACAGGAATTTGGGCAAATGCTCACATGATTTTCTGTCATTTCCATTATAAGTAGAAACTTGTTAGGAACTGATGCCTGCATTCCAATTCATAGGAAACTGAGAGTAGTGGTGAACATTTGTTTTTTGGACCGGAGGAAGGTTTATATTGGGGTTCCCCAGGGTCGGTGTTAAGACCCCTCTGTTCCATGATATATATTAATGACCTAGACTTGGGTGTACAGGGCACAATTTCAAAATTTGCAGATGACACAAAAATTGGAAGTATTGCGGACTATCGGGAGGATAGTGATAGACTTCAAGGTGACATAGGCTGTAGGAATGGGTGGATATGTGGCAGATTAAACTTAATGCAGAGAAGTATGACGTGATACATTTTAGTAGGAAGAATGAGGAGAAGCAATATAAAAGAAAAGGTACAATTCTAAAAGGACTGCAGGAGCAGAGGGGACTGGGGATATGCGTGCACAAATTATTGAAGGTGACAGGGCAAGTTGAGAAAGCGATTAATAAAACATATGGGTTCCTGGGCTTTATAAATAGGGGCATAGAGCACAAAAGCTAGGAAGTTCTAATAAACACATCAAAAACACTGGTTCTGTCTCAACTGGAGTATTGTGGCCAATTCTGGACACCACACTTTAGGAAGGATGTGAGGGCAGTAGAGAGGGTACAGTAAAGATTTACAAGAGTGGATCCAGGATGAGGAAATTCAGTTACCTGGATAGATTGGAGAAGCTGGGGCTGTTCCCCTTGGAGAAGAGATGATTAAGAGGAGATTTGTTAGAATAATTCAAAATCATGAGTGGTCTGGACAATGTGGATAAAAAGAAATGTTTCCATTGGTGGAATGATCGAGAACCAGAGGACAAAGATTTAAGGTGATCAGCTAAAAAAGCAATGGCGACACGAGGAAACACTTTTTTTTGCAGCCTGGGGTTGGGATCTGGAATGCACTGCCTGTGAGTGATTCAATCGAGGCTTTCAAAAGAATATAATTATCTGAAGAGGAAAAAAATTGCAGGGCTATAGGGAAAGGCGGGGAGCGGGCCTCTTGCAGAGAGCTGACATGGACACAATGGGCTGAATGGCCTCCTGTGCTGTAAACATTCTATGATTCAATGCCCTTGATTCAAAACTCTGCACTGAGAGCATTAAAGATGAAAATTTAGCCAGAATTTATTTTAATCTGAATTTCAAAATTGTCAGATTCAACTTGCTGAGTATCTCTGGTGATCCCCCTTTTTGTAAATGTATCTCTCAGTTGTATATTAAATGATATTTATCAATTTTTCTTCAATCTCGAACTCAACTTCTGTGCCTTACAATGAATTCAAAAGAATAAATAACAAAGGGGAAGGTCTGTGTAAGGGTGAAAGTCAGGTTAAATAACAAAGGAGTTGGTGGTGTGAGGTCTAAAAGAATAGCAATGGTACAAGTAAAGAAACAAAAGACTTGTCTGGAGATGGTGTGAATGGCAGAACAGCTGCATTCTGAAAGTAAAAACAATGAGAATATGAGAGTAAAACCAATACCTGTAAAGAAAAAAGGAAACAAAATGGGGCAGCGATTATGGTCTGAAATTGTTGAACTTAATATTGAATCTGGAAAGCTGTAGAGTGCCTCTTCAAAACATGAAGCTTACATTGAGCTTCATTGGAACACTGTAGGAGGCTGAGAACAGCGAGGTCAGCGCGAGAGCAAGTGGAGAATTAAAACAACAGGGGACCAGAAGCTCAGGGTCCCCAATGTAGAACAGACTTCTACTAAAGTGAAAGGAGTATATGTAAATGGCTATTTCACCTGCAAGGAGTGCCTGGGGCCTTAGATGGTGAGGAGAGAAGGGATAAAAGGACAAGTGTTGTGTCTCCTGCGCTTGCATGGAAAGGTGCCATGGGAAGTGTGTCGGGGTGATTGAGGAATGGACCAGGGTATCACGGAGGGAACAAACCCTCCTGAATGCTGAAAGGGAAGGGCAGGGATAGATAGTCGCATCACACTTGTGATAGCGGAAATGGCAGGAGGTGATCTGTTGAATAGGGAGGCAGGTGGGGTGGTAGGTAAGGGCAAGGGGAACAGTGTCATGGCTCTGAGGAGGAGGGGAAGAACTGAGAGCAGAAACGTGTGAAATAGATTGGACATGGTCAAGGTGGGAGGGGGAGGTCCTTAGTTGAGAAAAAAATGAAGATACAGTATGGAAGTTTGCATCATTGGAATAGATGCGACAGAGATAGAAACACTGTTTGAATGGAATGGAGTCTTGCCGGAAACAGGGTGTGAGGAAGTGGGGAGCCGAGGTAGGTGTAGGAGTCAATGGCTTCTGTTCAATATTGGATGGTAACCCAACACCAGGGGTGGAGACAGAGAAGTTGAGAAAGGGAAGGCAAGAGTCAAAGATGGACTATGTGAAGATGAGAGAAGGGTAAAAATTAGAAGCAAAGTCGATGAAATTTTCCAGATCAGGATGAAAACAGGAAACGCTGGTGAAACAGTCACCAATGTACCGGAAAAAGGTGAGGGGGGGCCAGAGTAGGACTGGAACAAGGAGTGTTTTGCAAATCCCACAAAAGGACAAGTATAGCTAGGACCCATGTGAGTACCCACAGCAACACCTTTTATTTGGAGGAAGTGAGTAGAGTTAAAGGAGAACTTGTTCAATGAGAGAACAAGTTCAGCCAGGCAGAGGAGAATGTTGGTGTATGGAGACCGGCTGGGTCTCCGTTCAGGGAAGAAGCAGATTATCTTGGTGGTGAATGGGGAAAAAGAAGGATTGGACTTCCATGGTGAAGAGGACATAATTAGGGCCAGGAAATCAGAAACTGTTAAAATGATGGAGGACATAGGAAGAATGATGGATATAGTTAGGAAGAGACTGATAAGGAGAGAAAAACACAAAGTCAAGCCAGGAAGAAATCAGTTTAATGGGCAGGAACAGACTGAAATGATAGGTCCACCAGGGCACCCTGTTGTGGATTTTGGGAAGGCAGTAGAAGTGGATTATTTGGTGTTCCACCTGAGTACACAGGTACCAAACACCTTTTGTGAATGTGTGAACATGTAGCACACAAACTGCTTGTTGCTGTCCACATCTAATGAGCCAGATGGTCAAGATGTTAACAGGTCAACAATACACAATGCACTGACAGAATATGAGTATCTTTATACATTTAGAAAGTACAGAGACAGCTGGCAAAGAACAGTGCACCCTCCCCCGGGATGGAGCACCATGAACTGAGCTATAGCAATAAGAAGGTGGTCTTAGATGCCCTAAGCTGGGGGCCTTACAGATACTATGGAGATAGGAACATAAGAACAGGTGTAGGTCATTTAGCCCATTGAGTCTGCTCTGCAATTCAATTAGATCATGGCTGATCATCTACCTCAACACCACTTTCGCGCACTATCTCTATATCCCTTGATGCCATTTGTCTCCAGAAATCTGTCAATTTCTGTCTTGAACATACCCAATGACTGAGCTTCCACAGCCTCCTGGGATAGAGAATTCCAAAGATTCACCACCCTCTGAATGAAGAAATTACTCCTCATCTCAGTCTTAAATGGCTTACTCCTTGTCTTGAGATAATGTCCCCTGATTTTAGACTCACCAGCCAGGAGAAACACCTTATCTACATCCACCCTGTCACACCCTGTAAGAATTTTGTAAGTTTCAATGAGGTCACCCCTCACTCTTCAAAACTCTAGGGAATACTGACCCAGTCTTCCCAATTTCTCCTCATAAGACAATCCAGGGATTAATCTGGTGAACCTCTGTTACACTCCCTCAATGGAAAGTATATTCCTCCTTAGATAAGGGGACCAAAACTGTACTCAATACTCCAGGAGAGTCTCACCATGGCTCTATACAACTGCAGCAAGACATCTTTACTCTTGTACTCAAATCCCCTCACGATGAAGGCCACCATACCATTTGCCTTCCTAATTGCTTGCTGCACCTGAAGGCTAACTTTGTGACTAATGAATAAAGACACCCTGGTACCTTTGGACACCCACAGTTCCCAACCTCTCATCATTTAAGGAATATTCTGCCTTTCTCTTTTTTTTCTACAAAAATGAATAACTTCACACTTATTCACATTATATATTATACTCCACCTGCCATCTTCTAGCCCACTCACTTAGCCTGTCCAAGTCCTCTTGAAGCCTCCTTGCATCCCCTCACAACTTACGCTCCCACCCAGTTTGGTGTCTTCAGCAAATTTGGGAATATTACAATTGGTCCCCACATCCAAATCATTTATATTGATTGTGAACAGCTGTTGGCCTAGCACTGATCCTTGCAGTACCCCACTAGTAACAGCCTCCCATTCTGAGAATGACCTGTTTATTCCAACTCTCTGCTTTCTGCCTGTTAACCAGTTCTCAATCCATACTAGTATATTTCTGCCAATCCCATGCACTCTAATTTTATTTACTAACCCCCTGTGTGGGACTTTATCAAAAGCTTTCTGAAAATCCAAATAGACCACATCCACTGGTTCTCCTTTATCAATGCTCCAAGTAATTTCCTCAAAAAACTCCCAACAAGTTGGTCAAAGATGATTTTGTTTCATAAATTCATGTTGACCTTGCCCAATTTTATCATTCTTTTCTAAATGTCTAGTTATCACATCCTTTATAATAGATTCTAACATTTTCCCTACTGCTGACTCCCCAAGTGCAACTAGGGATGGGCAAAAAATGCTGGCCCAGCCTGTGAAGCCCACATCCTATGAATGAATTAAAAAAAAGGTCTGTAGTTCTCCATTCCCCCTCTTCTCCCTTCTTAACCAGTGGGCTTACATTTGCTACTTTCCAGTCCACAGGAACATTTCCAGAATCTATTTAATTTTGAAAGATAACCACCATTGCATCCATTATCTCTTGAGCCACCTCCTTCAACACTCTGGGATGAATCTCATCTGGTCCAGGGGATTTATCAACCTTCAGTTAACTTTCGAAGCACTACCTCATTACTAATATTAATTTATTTTCGTTCTTCAGTTTCACAAGCCCCTAGTATATCTGGGGGGATTCTTTTATATCTTCTTCCGTGGAGGCAGATGCAAAGTAACTGTTTAGTTTCTCTGCCATTTCCCTGTTCTCCACTACAAATTCTCCTGTTCCCATCTGTAATGGAACCACATTTGCCCTAGCTAATCTCCTTTACACATACCTAAAGAAGCTTTTACAGTCTACCTTCATATTCCTCGCTAGCTTGCATTCATATTCTCTTTTCCCTTTCTTAATCCTCCTTTGCTGGATTCTAAATTGCTCCCAATCCTCAGGTTTACCACTTTTTCTGGCATTCTTATAAGCCACTTCCTTTGATCTAATGCAGTTTTTAACTTCTGTTAACCAGGGTTGATTTGCCTTACCCTTTGCATGTTTGTGCCTTAGAAGAAGGTATATCTGTTGTGGACTGTGTAGCCTTTCTTTAAATACTAACCATTGCCTGCCTACCAGCAAATCTTTTAGTGTATTTTCCCAATCCACTATAGCCAACTTGCCCCTCATACCTTTCTTCAGATTTAGGACCCTAGTCGCATAATGAACTATCGCACATTTAAACTTATTATGGTCACTGTTTCCCAAAGGCTGCTTTGCAGCAAGGTTATTAATTAGCCCTTTCTCATCACACAACACTAAATCCAAAATAGCCTGACCCCTAGTTGGTTCCTTGACTCCAGAAACCCATCTTGTGCACACTTCAGGAATTTCTCCTCCAGAGCATAAGTGCTGATTTGGTAAACCCAGTCTATGTGTAAATTGAAGTTGCCTATTATTACTGTATTTAATCAAGGTATTGTTGTGTGTACCTTAGGGGTAGCTGCCTATTCACTGGTGTGCTGAGTTTGAAAGAATGAGGGAGACTAAAAGAATATAACCTCCCCCCCCTTCAACTTGCACCAATATTTTTGTTCTCATTTAAATTTTTTTGAATGGCTGTTAAATTTTACTCCTAATCCATAAACATTTAACTGCATACGTGCATTGTAAAATTAAGCCAAATGTTAGCAGGGTTACTATGGAATCTTCATGTCACAGCAGAAGGTCAGCAAGTAGGTGCAGCACCCGAAGAGCATTATCCACCTCATAGTGTCCGATTGGACAGCTGGAAAACAGCTGCTTGAAAGTAGAGTTACAGTTAATGCGGCAGTTTTGTTTTCTTTGCTGAAAAGCAGACTTACTGTTTAGATGGACATCTGCTGATTACCCTTCCTAAGTCATTAAAACACAACGACATCTTGCATTTAGATAGCACCTTTAATGTAGTAATGGAGTATTATCAAACAAAATTTGACACGGAGCCCCATATCACTAAGGAGATATTAGGGCAAATGAGCAAAAGCTTGGTCAAAGGCATAAGTTTTAAGGAGCATCTTAAGGGAGGAGTGAGAGAGGTAGAGAGGCAGAAAGAAGGAACTCCAGAACTAAGGACCTAGGCAGCCAATGGTGTAACATTTAAAACCAGGAAGCTCAAGAGGCCAGGATTGGAAGAGCACAGAGATCTCTAGGGCTGGAGGAGATTACAGAAATAGGGAGGGGCCAGGCCAGTGGAGGAATTTGAAAACAAGGATGAGAATTTTAAAATTGAGGTGTTGCTGAATTGGAAACCAATGTAAGTCAACGAGCACAGGGGTGATAGGTGAACGGGCAACAAGTTTCGGATGAACTCTTCTCCCCATGTGCTAATTGGTGGTCCACCCCACGTTCATACACAGAGGCGGCAGTAACGTACCTTTACACAGGAGATGAGCTTCCTACCACATATTCGCTCCAGCAGCAAGACTGCTGCCAACTTCCACCTCTGCGACTTTGCCTGATTCCACTCCTGCCCCAGCTCATCTGCTACTGAAACCCTCATCCCCCTGCCTTTGTTACCTGTAGACATGACTATTCCAATGCCCTCCTGGCTGGCCTCACGTCTCCCACCCTCCATAAACTCCAGCTCACATAAAATTCCGCTCCACATACGCTCGCTCACAGCAAGTTCCCTTCGCCCATCACTCCGGTGCTTGCTGACCTACATTGGCCCTCATTCTGGCCATACCTCAATTTTAAAATTCTCACCCTTATTTTGAAATTCCTCGCCTCTCTCTATCACGTAACCTGCTCCAGCCTTACAAGCCTCCGACGTCTCTGTGCTCCAGCCGTTCTGGCTTTGTATTGTTATGATCCTTGGCCAGACCCCAGGATGTGGGGGTGATCCAGTTAGAGACCAATAATGTTTTGTTCAAAGGAGATAAGTCTGAGATTCAAGACGATTACTAAGTGAATAAGTCAAAAGATTCCATGGGTTTTGAACAACCAAAAATAAACTACTCTTTTTTATTCATTCACGGGATGTGGGCATTGCTGGCTAGGCCAGAATTTACTGACCATCCCTAATTGCCCTTGAGAAGGTGGGGGTGAGCTGCCTTCTTGAACTGCTGCAGTCCATGTGGTGTAGGTACCCCCACAGTGCTGTTAGGGAGGGATTTCCAGGATTTTCACCCAGCGATAGTGAAGGAACGTCGATATAGGGCAGAATTTTTCGTCTCGTGGGCGGGCGCCTGCCCGACCAGGATGGGAATGAAATAGCGCACGATGACATCGGGCAAGCGTCCCAACGTCATCGCACACTCACAATATTTTGCTCGGCGGGCACGCGCAAGAGGCAGCAGTGGCCCGCCGACAATTAAGAGGCCCATTAAGGCCCTTAATCATTTAATTAAACTGAATTTTTCACTGCCCGTCCAACCGTTCGGCTGGCGGATGGGCAAATAGGCCAGGCGGCCTTTGTATTTTTAACAAAACCCTATCCACGGGTGTGATGAGATTACGGACAGTGACTAAAAAACCAATGAACGTTTTTAAAATTCATTTTCCACATGTTCCTGTCCATGTCACATGTGGGGACATGATTTCCTTATTTTTGAAATCTTTGCTATTCAGGTTAAAAATCTTCAGCTCCCTGAGGCAGCTCTGTGCCTTCAGGGAGCTTTCACTGAGCGCATCCCCTCATATGCGCACACTTCTGCGCTCGCACTCCTCCCGCCCCCACCCCGGCAGCACTGAGGTTATCAGTGCACGATCGCAGTCGGGGCTTGATTGCAGGCAGCAGCGCGTTGCGAAGCTGCTCCCGGGCCCACCTGCCCGACGAGGGGAAAATCCTCCCCATATTTCCAACTCAGGATGGTGAGTGGCTTGGAGGGGAACTTCCAGGTGGTGGTGTTCCCATCTATCTGCTGCCCTTGTCCTTCTAGGTGGTAGAGGTCGTGGGTTTGGAAGGTACTGTCTAAGGAGCCTTGGTGAGTTGCTGCAGTGCATCTTATTGATGGTACACACTGCTGCTACTGTGTGTCGGTGGTGGAGGGAGTGAATGTTTGTGGATGGGGTGCCAATCAAGAGGGCTGCTTTGTCCTGGATGGTGTCAACCTTCTTGAGTGTTGTGGGAGCTGCACTCATCCAAGCAAGTGGGGAGTATTCCATCACATTCCTGACTTGTGCCTTGTGGATGATGGACAGGCTTTGGGAAGTCAGGAGGTGAGTTACTCGCCGCAGGATTCCTAACCTCTGACCTACTCTTGTAGCCACGGTATTAAAATGGCTAGTGCATTTCAGTTCTGGTCAATGGTAACCCTCAGGACGTTGATAGTGGGGTTTCAGCGATGGTAATGCCATTGAATGTCAAGGGGCAATGGCTAGACTCTCTCTTGCTGGAGCTGGTCATTGCCTTGCACTTGTGTGGCACGAATGTTACTTGCCATTTGTCTGCCCAAGCCTGGGTATTGTCCAGGTCTTGCTGCATTTGGACATGGACTGCTTCAGTTTCTGAGGAGTTGTGAATGGTGCTGAACTTTTTGCAAATCATCAGCAAACATCCCCACTTCTGGCTTTGATGGAAGGAAGTTCATTGATGAAGCAGCTGAAGATGGTTGGGTCTAGGACACTACCCTGAGGAACACCTGCAGTGATGCCCTGGAACTAAGATGATTGACCTCTAACAACCACAACCATCTTCCTTTGTGCTAGGCATGACTCCACCCAGCGGAGAGTTTCCCCTCTGATTCCCATTGTCTCCAGTTTTGCTAGGGCTCCCTGATGCCACAATCTGTCAAATGCTGCCTTGATGTCAAGGGCAGTCACTCTCACCTCAGCTCTTGAGTTCAGCCCTTTACAGCCTTGATTCAAACATGGACTAATGAGGTCAGGAGCTGAGTGACATTGCTGGAACCAAAACTTGAGTGTCAGTGAGCAGGTTATTGCTAAGCAAGTGCCGCTTGATAGCATTGTCGATGACCCCTTCCATTACTTTACTAATGATGGAGAGTAGACTGATGGGGCGGTAATTGGCCGGGTTGGATTTGTCCTGATTTTTGTGTACAGGACATACCTGGACAATTTTTCACATTGCCGAGTAGATGCCAGTGTTGTAGCTGTACTGGAACAGCTTTGCTAGGGGTGCATCAAGTTCTGGAGCACAAGTCTTCAGTATTATCGCCGGAATATTGTCAGGGCCCGTAGCCTTTGCACTCTCCAGTGCCTTCAGTAAGGGGCCTGTGAGGAGTCAGATGACTACGCCAGGGTGAGATGGAGACTGAGTGAGTAGCAAATTAGGTTCATGTGGGAACTCAGTGCACTGGGAAAAGAGGTGTGGTATACATAGGAATTATTCTAAGTTGATTAAGCGAGTAATTAAATTGAGTTAACTAAATAACATAAGTAACAATGGCAGGACAGGTGTTATGTTGCAGCTGTGGAACATGGAAGCTTTTGGACGCCAAGGCTATCCAGGACAAACAGATCTGTAGGCAGATAGAGGAATTCCGGATCGGGATTATTGACCTGGAAGCCGAACTGCAGACACTGCGCATCATAAGAGAGGGAGAGAAATACCTGGACACTTTGTTCCAGAAGATGGTCATGCCTCTTAGAATAGAGTTGTCTGTTTTGGTCAGCAGTGAGGGACAGGAGGATGTGACTGTGAGTGAGGCAGGGAAGAACTGAGTAGACAGTAGCGGAGGAGTCTCAAACTTTGCAATTGACAAGCAGGCTTGAGGTGCTCACAACCTGTGTGGACGACAGCAAGGTCTGCAGGGTGGATGAGCAGGCTGGCCATGGCACTGTGGTACAGGAAGCCGTTCAAGCGGGAGAGCAAACAGGAATGTAGTGGTAGTAGGGACAGTATGGTGGGGGGGATTGACACTGTTCTCTGCAGCAAAGAGCAAGAGTCCAGATGGCTGTGTTGCCTGCCTGGCGCCAGGGTTCAAGACATCTGCTCAGGGCTGGAGGGGAACTTGCAGTAGGAGGGGGAGGATCCAGATGCCATGGTCCATGTATGTACCAACGACATAGGCAGGACAAGGAAGGAGGTTCTGCATAGTCAGTATGAGAAGCTAGGTACCAAAATAAGAAGCAGAACCTCAAAGGTAATAACCTCTGGATCATTACCTGAGCCACGTGCAAATTGGCATAGGGCAAATAAGATCAGAGAGATGAATGCCTGGCTCAAAGTCTGGTGTGGGAGAAGTGGGTTCGGTTTGTGGGGCACTGGCACCAGTACTGGGGAAAGTGGGGGCTGTACCATTGGGACAGTCTACACCTGAACCGTGCTGAGACATGGGTTCTTGCGAATCGCATAACTAGGGAAGTAGAGAGGGCTTTAAATTAAACAATGGGGAGTAAGGGATCAAGCTTGGGTAGATGTGGCAAATCAAGGGATAGATTCAAGACAGGACACCATAATAGTAACATGGGAAATGAGGATCGGAGAATAGCAGGAAGGGGCAGAGAGATAACACCTAAGAATACACGAATAGTCAAGACTAGATGTTAGAATGATAACAAAAAGACAAAACTAAAGGCTCTGTATTGAATGCGCATAGTATTCATAACAAAATAAATGAATTGAAAGCACACATTGAAGTAAATAAATATGATCTGATAGCCACTACAGAGACATGGCTGCAGGGTGAATATTGAGAGGTATATGACATTGAAGAAGAATAGGAAGCTAGATAAAGGTGGAGGGGTAGCACTGTTGATCAAGGATGGCATTGGTGCAATAGTTAGAGATGACCTTGGTTCAGGAGATCAGGATGTAGAATCGGTTTGGGTGGAGATGAGGAATAGTAGGGGAAAGAAGTCACTCGTGGGAGTGGTCTACAGGCCCCCTAATAGTAACCACAATATAGGACAAAGTATACAAGAAGAAATATTGGATGCTTGTGATAAAGGGACGGCAATAATCCTGGGTGATTTTAATCTACATATAAACTTGAAAAATCAGATTGGCAGTAGTGGCCTGGATGAGGGGTTCATAGAATGCTTTCGAGATAGTTTCTTAGATCAGCACATTCTGGAACAAACCAGAGAGCAGGTAATATTAGACTTGGTATTGTGTAATGTGATATTAATTACTTAATTACTTACTTAATTACTTAATGACCTCAGAGTAAAGGCACCCCTAGGTAGCAGCAACTACTATATGATTGAATTTTACATCCAGTTTGAAAGGGAGAAGAGTGGGTCTAAGACTTGTATTTTAAACTTAAGTAAAGGCAATTATGTGGCATGAGAGCTGAGCTAGCTGAAGAGAATTGGGATACTACGCCCAGGGAATAGATCAATAGAGAAGCAGTAGCAGACATTTAAGGGGAGATTCCGGAATACTTAGAGTAAGTATATTCCTAATATTAAAAAAAAATTCGAAAGGGAGGACCCACCAGCTGTGGTTAACTAAAGAAGTTAAGGAAAGCATCAAACTTAAGGAAAAATGTGTCCAGTCCAACAAGAAAGGAGGCATTCCTAAACCTGGTTCTTGGGAATGAGGTGTGCCGAGTAGATCGTGACAGTGGAGGAACATTTAGGGGACAGTGATCATTGTATCATATGGCTTAGGATGACAGTGGAAAATGACATTAGTCAGTCCAGAGTAAGAATAATCAACTGGCAGAGAGCGGACTTCAATGGGGCAAAAACAGAACTGGGCCAGATAAACTGGAACCAAAGGTTGGCGGGAAAAACAGTAGCTGAACAACGGGCTCCCTTCAAAGAGGAGATGGTTTGGGCACAGTCAAGGTACGTTCCCTCAAAATGGAAGGGTAGGACAAACAAATCCAGAGCTCCCTGAATGACAAAGGAGATAGAAATTAAGTTAAAGAAGAAAAAGTGTGCTTACGACAGGTGTCAGATAGCAAATACAATTGAAAACCAAGCTGAATACAGAACGTACAGAAGGGATGTCAAAAAGCAAATACAAGAAGCAAAGAGGGGTTATGAAAAAAGACTGGCAGCTAACATGAAAGGAAATCCCAAAGTATTCTACAAGCACATCAATAGTATTAGGAAGTTAAAAGGAAGATTAGGGCTGATTAGGGACCAAAAAGTGTCTGTCTCTCCCTCTGTCTGTCTCTCTCTCTTGCTCCCTGTTTCTCCCTCTCTCTGTCCCATAGAGGCAAGAGGCATGGCTGAGGTGTTAAATGAACACTTCGCATCTGTCTTCACCTATGAGGCAGATGCTGCCCAGGACATGGTGACAGAGGAGGAAACTCAGTCACTACAAGGGTTTAAAATTGATCAGGAAGAGATACTGGATAAGCTACTGGTACTTAAAGTTGGCAAGGCACCGGGACCGGATATTGAAGGAAGTGAGAGTGAAAATTGCAGAAGCACTGGCAATAATCTTTCAATGTTCCCTGGATTCGGGGGAGGTGCCGGAGGACTGGAGAATTGCAAACATTATGCCCTTGTTCAAAAAACATTGCAAAGACCTGCCCTGAAATTACAGACCAGATGGTTTAACTTCGGTGGTGGGAATACTTCTAGAAACAATTATTTGGGATAGAATTAATAGTCACATGGAAAAATTTGGATTGATTTGGAAGACTCAGCATGGATTTGTTAAAGGAAAATCATGTCTAACTAACTTACTGGAGTTTTTTGAAGAGGTAACAGAGATGGTTGATGAGGGCAAGGCCATTGATTTGGTGTATATGATGTGTATATGGACTTCCAAAAGGCATTCGATACAGTGCCACACAACAGACTTGTGAGGAAAGTTATAGGCCATGGAATAAAAGGGACAGTAGCAACTTGGGTACAAAATTTGCTGAGGGATAGGAAACAGAGATTAATGGTTAATCGGTATTTTTTGGGCTGGAAGGAGGTTTGTAGTGGAGTTCCCCAGGGGTTGGTATTGGGACCCTTGCTTTTCCTGATATATATAAATGATCTCAGTCTTGGTGTGCAGGGGACAATTTCAAAGTTTGCGGACGACACAAAACTTAGTACAATTGTAAACTGTCAGGAGTACAGTGTAGAACTTCAGAAGGACATTGACACATTGGTGGAGTGAGCAGATAGGTGGCAGATGAAGTTCAATGTGGAGAAGTGTGTGGTGATACACTTTGGTACAAAGAACATGGAGAGACAGTATAAAATAAAGGATACTATTCTAAAGAGTGTGCAGGAACAGAGGGACCTGGGTGTATATGTACATAAGTCAGTAAAGGTGGCAGGACAGGTAGAGAGAGCTGTTTCTAAAGCATACGGTATTCTAAGCTTCATTAATAGGGACATAGAGTACAAGAGCATGGAAGTTATGATCAACTTATATAAAACACTGGTTAGACCTCAGCTGGAGTATTGTGTACATTTCTGGGGGCCACGCTATAGGAAGGATGTGAAAAGATTGGAGAGAGTGCAGAAGAGGTTTACAAGAATGGTCCCACGGATGAGGAACTTTAGCTATGAGAAAAGATTAGAGAAGTTGGGACTGTTTTCCTTGGAGAGGAGAAGGCTAAGAGGAGACTTGATAGAAGTTTTCAAAATCATGAGGGGTCTGGACAGAGTAGATAGGGAGAAACTGTTCAAGTGTTTTGCAATAGAAGCAAATGCGAAGTGAGAAAAACTTTTTCACACCGCGAGTAGTTAGGGTTTGGAATGCACTGCCTGGAAGCATGGTGGAGGCAGGTTCAATTGAGGCATTCAAGAGGACATTGGATGATTAAATAGAAATAATGTGCAGTGTTAAGGGGAAAAGGCAGGAGATTGGCTAAAAATGCTCAGAGAGCAGGTGCAGACACGATGGGCCGAATGGCCTCCTTCTACACTAACAGTTCTGTGATTCTGAAAAGCATATGACTGTGCACAGATGAGTGGCAGGTCCGATGATTGGTCAGAATATAAAGAATGGCTGAGGATGACTAAAAGGTTAATCGGAAGTAAGAAATTAGAGTGAGAGGGAGCTAACTAGAAATGTAAAAATGGATAGCAAGAGTTCCTGCAGGTATTCAAAAGGGAAAAGAGTAAGTAAAGTGAGTGTTGGTCCTCTCGAGAGTGAGAATGGAGAGTTAATAGTAGATGATAAGGAAATGACGGATGAAATGAACGAACATTTTGCTTCTGTCTTCAATATAGAGGATACAAAAAACATTCCAGTAATAGCTGTAAAACAGGAGGTGGAAGGGAGAGGGGAACTTGATGAAATTAGAATAATTAGGGAAGCGGTACTGAGCAAACTGCTGGAGCTGCGGGCTGACAAGTCTCTGGGTTTGGATGGACTTCATCCTAGGGTCTCAAAAGAGGTGGCTAATGAGGTAGTCGATGCTTTGGTGTTAATTTTTTCCATAATTCCCTAGATTCTAGAAAGGTTCCATCAGATAGGAAAGTAGCAAATAAATCCCCTCTATTCAAGAAGTGAGGGAGGCAGAAAACAGGAAACTGTAAGCCAGTTAGCTTGACGTCTGTTGTGGGGAAAGTGTTAGAATCGATCATTAAGGAGGTTATACCTGGACACTTAGAAAAACTCAAGGTAATTGGGAAGAATCAGCATGGTTTTGTGAAAGGGAAATCATGTTTAACCAATTTATTGGAGTTCTTTGAAGGAGTCACATGCGCAGTGGATAAAGGGGAGCCTGTAGATCTGTCCTAGGGAAAATGTTGGAAGCTATTAAAGACATTATAGCAGGGCACTTAGAAAAATTCAAGATAATCAGGCAGAGTCAACATGGTTTTGTGAAAAGGAAATCGTGTTTAACTGATTTATTGGAGCTCTTTGAAGGAGTCACTTATGCTGTGGATAAAGGGGACCGGTGGATGTACTGCACTTAGATTTCCAGAAGGCATTCGATAAGGTGCCACATCAAAGGTTATTGCGGAAAGTAAAAGCTCATGGTGTAGGGTGTAACATATTCGCATGGATAGCATTGGCTGGCTGACAGAAAACAGAGAGTACGCGTAAATGGGTCTTTTTCTGATTGGCAGAAAGTGACGAGTGGAGTCTCACAGGGGTCTGTGCTGGGGCCTCAACATTTTACAATTTATATCTAAAGAACCTATTTTTATTTTTCTTGGACTGTGGCTTTAAAAACTACTATGGCTGCAGTTGAAAGACATGCTCCCTGGAACAAGATGAGGAATATGTACAATGTTGCTACCCTGGAACAGAGTGTCCCATATAAGGACAGGATGGTGTTGGAAAGGAGTCCTGGACTAAGGGGAACTGCCTGATGACAGTTTCTGACCAGGTGACTAGGGTTTTGTATGGTAACAGCACAGGCAGTACAGCTCCAAGCCTGCAAAGAGGAAAGACCTAAAACCTCTCTCTCCTGTGTTTGTAAGATTCCAGTAATTCTGCTATAGTAGCTAGATGGCTATTCCTCACAGCTCTGTAACCTGATTTCTCTGAAAAACCCTGTCAAGAGGAAAAGGGGAAAAATCACCAGTAGAGACATTGAAAAGCTCAGCCAGTGAACCACAGAATGAAAGTGCTGGGAGACCATCTCCTGTCATCAACAACAAACTGCAAGGAATTTGGAAGACATCAATCAAAATCAACTCATCTAACCCTGTATTCCAGATTGATGCTATTGAGCTGTTTTATCTCACCCTTAAAATCCATGTTCTGTGTGTCTTATGTGTGTGTGTATGTTTGTACATAAGGGTTTAAGAAGGGGGTAGAGTTTAAGTTATAGAGTTAGAAGTTAGCAGTTCATATTTCTTTCTTTTACCACTAGTTAAAGACAATTTGTTCAATAAACAGTTATTTACTTATTAAGTTTACAAGCCTGGCGCTCGTATTCTGTTAACCCAAATTAAACAGTTAGGTAGAATTGGGGCAATCTGGTGGTTTAGTCAACCTTTCACATTTGTTATGGCTTGGGGAACAGTGGGGTTTGATATAACAGCGCACTATCCCCAGTGAGCCGTGACATATCAGTGACTTAGATGAGGGGAATGAAGGCATGATAGCTAAATTTGTGGATGACACAAAGACAGGTAGGAAAGTATGTTGTGAAGAGGACATGAGGTTGCAGACAGATATAGATAGGTTGAGTGAGTGGGAAAAAATATGGCAGATGGAGTATAATGTGGGAAAATGTGAAGTTGTTCACTTTGGCAGGAAAAATAAAAAGCAGAATATTGCTTAAATGGAGAACGACTGCAGAATTCCGAGGTGCAGAGGGATCTGTGTGTTCTTGTGCATGATCACAAAGTTGGTATGTAGGTACAGCAAGTAACTAAGAAGGCCAGTGGAATGCTATCCTTTATTACGAGAGGAATTAAACATGTAAGTAAGGATAAAAGCAAAATACCGCGGATGCTGGAAATCTGAAATAAAAACAGCAAATGCTGGAAAAACGTAGCAGGTCTGACAGCCTCTGTGGAGAGATCTGAAGAAGGATCATACGGACTCAAAATGTTAACTCTGTTTCTCTCTCCACAGATGCTGTTAGGCCTGCTTAGTTTTTCCAGCATTTTCTGTTTTTATTATAAAAGTAAGGATGTTATGCTTCAGTTATACAAGGCATTGGTGAGATCACATCTCGAATATTCTGTGCAGTTTTGGTCTTCTTATTTAAGGAAGGATATAAATGCGTTGAAGGCAGTTCAGAGGAGGTTTACTAGATTGATAACTGAAATGGGAGGGTTTTCTTATGCGAAGAGGTTAGACAGACTGGGCTTGTTCCCACTGGGGTTTGGAAGAGTGATTGGTGACTTCACAGAAGTATACAAGGTCCTGAACGGTCTTGACAAGGTGGTCGTGGAAAGGGTGTTTCCTCTTGTAGGTGAGTCCAGAACTAGGGGGCACTGTTTTAAAATTAGGGGTCGCCCTTTTAGGACAGAGATGAGGAGAATTTTTTTTCTCAGAAAGTTGTGCGACTTTGGAACTCTCTGCCTCAGAAGGTGGTGGAAGCGGGGTCCCTGAATATTTTTAAGGTGGGGTAGATAGATTCTTGTTAGGCAAGGGAATCAAAGGTTATTGGGGGTAGATGCGAATATGGAATTTGAAAAACAAACAGATCAGCCATGATCTTAATGAATGGCAGTGCAGGCTCAAGGGGCCAAATGGCCTACTTCTGCTCCTGTTTCATATGTTCGTATGTTCAGCCATTTCTTGATATCACATGGAGTGAATCGAATTGGCTGAAGATTGGCATCTGTGATGCTGGGGACCTCTGGAGGAGGCCGAGATGGATCATCCACTCGGCACTTCTGGCTGAAAATTGTTGCAAATGCTTCAGCCTCATCTTTTGCAACAAAAGTTCTGAAAGATAAAACAATTTACAATATCTATCTCATACTCTAACATTAGGGTAAGTATGAGGTACATGTGAATTAACAGGCAAACTGGTCGGTCACACCACACCACGCAATAAATGACAGGCGCTACCAAAGTAGATTCCATGGATTTCTCAATAATTCACCCAGACGTTTGTCACATGGTGAGCCGACCAATCTCACTGAAAAGTTGTCTTTCTCACGAGGGTTTCTAATCTCCACCTTTGAAGATCTCGCCTTTGAATTCTTTCCAAAAAGCTTTCCCACTCGGACAGCTTCAGTGACGACCCATCTCTGTGTTTCAATCTCGCCTCCCGAGATTCCTTTCCCCTGGCTCTCCAAGCACACTCAAGCTTCACCTTCCAAGCACAGTTTCAGACTTTTGACCGTGCCAAGCAGAACATCACTGAAATGGGGTACCTTTGCCCCAGTGGCCTGCAGATGGAGTCACCAACCTTCGGCTTCCTTCTTGGACCTTCATGGCTGCTCTCGTGCCCACTTTGCTTAAAGTCTGCTCCCTGCTGCTCCTTTCTTTTAACTTCACTTAACGGGACCTATTCCTGTCCCCTCTCTCCATCCCTTACGTGGGATTATCTTTTTGGACCTCTTCCTGTCCCCTTACCTGGTTTGGGACCTTCTCCCTGTCCCCTCCCATGTCTTGCTCCTTGGGATACCTACAAGATAATGGTGCTCCTTATCAGGTCATCTGACCTGCCTCTTCATGCTGCTTTCTCTTTTCCCTTCTGCGCAGGGCTGGTTCCCAGCCTGAAGAACGTAAAACTAACTGAACTGCGCGGCCATCTCCTGACCGGAGCATATGCAAGAGGCCCGAGGGTCATTGGGACCAATGAACTAAAGAAGGTGAGTTTCTTAACAGTGTGCGTCCCCGACCTTAATTGCTGCACCATTGGTGACAGTGCCTTCAGCTATTTGGGCCCTAAACTCTGGAATTCCCTCTCTATATAAGATTACGACAGGTTTAGACAGGTAGAAAGTAAAAACTGTTCCCATTAGCTGATAGTACAAGGACTAGGGGAGACAGATTTAAGGTTTGGGGCAAGAGATGCAAGGGGAACGAGAGGAAGAACTTTCTTACACAGCAAGTGGTAATGACATGGAATTCACAGTCCACCGTGGTGATGAAAGCAGAGGTAATCAATAATTTCAAAAGGATATTAGATGGTTACTTGAAAGAAATACCTCTGTTTTTCTACCTCTCTCTCCACTTTTGAGATGCTTTTTAAAACCTACCTCTTCGACCAAGGTTTTGTTCATCTCTCCCAATATCCTTATGAGGCTGATAATACGCCTGTAAAGTGCTTGGGAAGTGCTGTAAAGTACTACATTAAAGGGGCTATATAATTGCAAGTTGTTGTTGCACTTGGGTTATAGAGTTGTGAATTGTTTTTAAAGAGATGTTGGGGAAATAATTAGTTTTGTTACTGTTAGTTTTGATGCGGTGGGATGGATTTGAACATATCACTAGCAACCAGAAGAAACCATGTTACGCCACTAAGCCACTTTCCAACTGTGTTGCAGCTGCTATTCCCACTGCTTGATTGTATTGCAGCTTGTTTCCGTCGAAATTCACAGGTTTATAACAGGACACAGCTATTTCATTCCTCTCTCCCATCTGCTGCCTCCTTTTGTCCTTTTGGGGACAAGCCCAGTAGATGTGTTTATACAATATAACATATTCTATGTGCCTCTGAGAACATTAATTTAAAAAAAAAGGCTTTTTGAGGAGCTGCCAAAGGTAGCTCTGTTTGCAGTATTTCTTTTGCAATTGCTATTCATCAAATTTTGTATTGGGTTTTGTGGTCTGACCTTACTCATGCCACTTCCAGACTGTCAGTAACCTAAGTATTTTCAACTTGTTGAACATTATGTGATTAGCAGCAACACTCCTGGAAACCCCCATCCACATGTCACCAATAAGATTCTGAGTGGTTTAAACTTGCGTCAAACTTTAAGCTATTGACTTAACCACTAGCTTGTTCTCATTGCACCTTAAACAATGGCACTGGCAGGGTGGAAACTTTTATATATAGTTTTACCACTAATCCTGAAAAAGAAATCAATAAAATACCCTGACAAAAATTATTCTGAAATTGTCCTCTGGAGAATTATCTTCTACAGTTAAAATCAAATAGGCGAGGTTCGAGTTAACAATAATTTTTTAACACACTTTGTCATGAAATTCAATAAGGCCCAAAAATGGGTGCAGGGATCGCAGTACAGGATTAAATTATGCCTGTTTTTTTCCCATGTTGGCAGCATGCAAACTTTGTGTTGCCTGCTCATTACCATGATTGTAGCATGCAGCCAGCGCTAAGCATGCTGCTGAGAGGCTGCATGCCTGAGCAGAATCAGGAGAGGATTACGCCTCTCAAAGTTAGCCTGCACTGCTTAAGGCTAGCCTGCACCTCTTAAAGATGAGGTGTATTTTGACTGGAGCAGATGCTGGAAGTGGCTGAGAAAGAGTGATCGAGCAGGATGAATACTGAATATGGGCGCAACAGAGCAGGATTCTCCAATGCAGCACTGAAGGCCTTGGTGCAGGAGGTGGACAGGAGAGAGGTGCTTTATCCAGAGGGGACCAGTAGGCCCTCCAAACATACACGGACAGTGGAAGCAGATAGCTGTCATGGTTAATGCCAATAGTCTAGCCCCCGAGGACCTGGATGCAGTGCTGCAATGACCTTACATGAGTGGTCATCCTCAAATGCCATATTCTTACAAATGAGCCACTAGCCTCACACACACAACTCCATTCGCCAACACCCCATCACTCAGCTATCAACAATGTCTTATCAACCACGACTCAGACCTCACAGCTTCAACTCACCTCACACAGTTAACATTGCTACTCACCTCACATCCACGCCTCACAGTTTGCACACACCGCCAGGTACTCAACCATGACAATCACAACCAAGCACACTACACCACGCTTACTGTCACACTTCCTTCTCTCTTGCAGGACAAAGTAACGCACAACTGCAGGCAGCAGCGCCTATCTGGTGGGGACAGGTATGGCGACATGCTCTCAGGCCAACGCTTGAGACGGTGCTTGCCATAATTGGAGCGTCCATGGGTGAATTTTATAGCCCTACGCCGGGTGTGTTTTTGGTAGACGGGAGAAATAAAAAATGATCTGTGGCTAGCTCACTGCCTTAGGAACATAGAGACAGGGGTAGGCTATCCAGCTCATCGTACCTGCTCCGCCATTCATTATGATCGTGGCTGATCATCCACTTCAATGCCCTTTTCCCACACTATCCCCGTATCCCTTTATATCATTGACATTTAGAAATCTGTCAGTCTCTACTCAATAACTGAACTTCCACGGCCTTCTGGGGTAGAGAATTCCAAAGATTCACAATCCTCTGAGTAAAAGAACTTCTCGTCTCGGTCCTAAGTGGCTTCTCCCCCTTATTTTGAAATTGTGTCCCCTGGTTCTAGGCTCCCCAGCCAGGGGAAACTCTTACCTGTATCTACCCTGTCTATCCCTTTTAAGTATTTTGTCAGTTTCAATGAGATCACCTCTCATTCTTCGAAACTCCAGGCAATACAGGCCCAGTTTCCCCAATCTCCCTTCATAAGACAGTCCCGCCATCCCAGGAACAAGTTTGGTGATCCTTCTTTGCACTCCCTGTATGATAATAATATCCTTCCTAAGGTAAGGGGAGCAGAACTGCACACAGTACTCCAGGTGCAGTCTAACCAAGGTTCTATACAATTGAAGCATGACTTCACTACTCTTGTACTCAAATCCTCTTACGATAAGCCTGCCCACCCTGACCCATTCCTCATTAGATGATGAGTGGGTAAGTTGCCCTCTAGCCCACCTGCCCATAGGCTATTGAAGCCCTTAATTGCTCAATTAAGGGGAAATTAAAGGCCTAATTCTGCCGCCATAAATGGTTGGTGTGGGAAGCTGGACGAAAGTGGGCAGGTCACTTTTTTACCAAGTGTGATGAACAAGCGGGAAGGAAGGTGGGTACCTCCTTTGGGGGCATCCCCCACAAAATTGATACCATCCCCCGCATGCCCTTTGTGTTTCTCCTCTGACCTGAAACCTGACTCCCTCTCTTGGGTGCCTGATGCCTCCCCATCTAAAATCCGAGATTTATCTGAGACCAGGATCCATTGCTGTTCTTTGTGGGACTCATTACTGAGTTCTGGTGCTGATAGGACTGCAAGAGCTGCCAGCCAATCTGATTAGCCAGCAGCTCTTGAGGGTGGGACCTCCTTCCTCTGAGGTGTGGAAGTCCCATGCTGAGCTTGTTAAGGCCACCCGCAGTGTAAATATCGGTGCGGGGAAGCCTTTTTCAGTCGGTTTACACCAACTTTTCTAATTTGAGGGGGAGAACAATACGCCCCCCCCCGGTAAGATTCACCCCCATGATTGAGGCCATGACCAGCAATGTGGCTGAAAGGACTGAAGATGCTCATAACCCAATCCTCCTCATATCCCATTTCCTCCTCATACGCGAGCTGCAGATCATCTAGCATGTGCCTCTTGTTTTCCTCCTTCACCTCACTGCAGTCCCTTGTGTCTTTCTCCTTTTGGATATCCAAGAACAGTCACCTGGCCAGGCAGTGTTTCAGGAGCAAGAAGTGAACGAGGAAGAAGAGGCTGATGAAGAACAAACACTATCACTCACTCACACTTGCAGCCACCAGCTCAGATACTGACACTTCTGCATACTTTAGAGGAGGGCTTAGAGGAAGGACTCGCACATGGTGAGTCATTAGACACCAGCGGCCTGTAGCCAGGGCAGGAGGAAAGGGAGCACAGGTACCAACCAGAGGGTAAGGTCACACATGAGTCCTATTGCAGAGGAGAGCTGCTGATACTCTTGTGCAAAGTGGCTTACAGAGTCTCACAATGGTCCAGCAATCTGTTCTCCAACACATTGCTAGGATAGCTGAGATACTGCCCCATGCAAGTGGCAGTGGCTCCATGGAGCGCAAACCTGCTAGAACATAAACAGGAGCAGGAGTAGGCCTTATGGTCTATCAAGCCTCTGTTGCCATTTAATAAGATGATCTCTGGCCTCAACTCCACTTTCCCACCTGATCCCCATATTCCTTGAATCCCTTAGAGTCCAAAAATCCATTGATCTCAGCCTTAAATATACTCAACGACTGAACATCCACAACCCTCTGGGTAGAGAATTCTAAAGATTCAAAACGTTCTGAGTAAAGAAATTTTTCCTCATAGTTTGAATTGGCCATCGACTTATCCTGAGATGATATCCCCCTAATTCTGGACTCTCCAGCAAGGGAGAAACAGCCTCTCAGCAGCTAGCCAAACAAGCTCTCTCAGAATCTTATGTTTTAATGAGGCCACCTTTCATTCTTCCAAATGATCTGTTTTCAGCCTTTGACATGGTAAACCACGAAATTCTGCTCCAAAGCACCACACCCCCACCCCAACAACAGGCTGGGTGAAACTGCACTTATTTGGCTTCATTTGTATCTATTCTGTCATAGCCAGAGAATGTTTTCTCATTCCTGCACTGTTACTTCTGGTGTCCCCCATGGATCTATCCGTGGTTCCCTTTTTCTCATGATGTCCCCTTGGCGACATGATCCAAAATCATAGCTACAGTTTCCATATATGTACTGATGATACACAGCTCTACCTGTCTCCACCTCTCTTGACCCCCCTCCTCTGTCTCTGAATTACCTGACTGTTTGATATCCTGTATATCCATTATCTTACGCAGATGGAAGGATGCCGATGTGTATTGGTCGAACAGAAATTTTCTGGAGTTAAATATTGGGAAAACCAAAGCCATTGTCTTCAGCCCTCTTTTCAAACTCTGTCCCCTCACCATTGACTCCATCCCTCTCACTGGCAACTGTCAAAGGCTGAATTAGATCAAAACCTTGGTGTCATATCTGACCCCGAGCTAAGCTTCCTACACATATCCACACCATCATTAAGACTGCCTATTTCCACCTCCATGACCTCACTCGACTTCAATCCTGCTTCAGCTTATCTGTTGCCGAAATCCTCACCCATGCCTTTCTTACTCCTAGACTTGATTATTGCAACCAGCAATCCTGGCTGCCAACCTATGTTCCATCCTCTGTAAACATGAGGTCATCCAAAACTCTGTTACCCATGTCCTATCTCAAGTCCCGTTCATCAATCTCCTCTGTCATTGGCTTCCGGTCAAGCAATGCCTCGATTTAAAAAAAAGTATTCTCATCCTTGTTTTCAAATCCTTCCATGGCCTCACCCCTCCTCGTAATATCCTCAAGGCCAACAACCTCCCCCGCCCACCCCTAAATCTTTGTGCTCTGCTTCTTGATCATCCCCGAATTTAATTGCCCCATCATTGGCTGCAGTGCCTTCAAATACCTGGGCCCCAAACTCTGGAATTCCCTCCCTGTATGTCTTCCACCTATCTTCCTCTCTTGCCTCCTTTAAAACACTCCTTAAAACTTACCTCTTTAGCCAAGCTTTTGGTCAGCTGGCCTAAAATCTTCTTTTGAGGCTGGGTGTCAGTTTTGTTCCATAACGTTCCTGTAAAATGCCTTGGAACATTATATTATGTTAAATGCACTATATAAATGCAAGTTGATGTTGTAAATTTCAGAGAGTATAGGTCCATTCTATTCAGTCTCTCCTCAAAGAACAAACCCCTTCATCCCAGGAACCTTTGTTGCGCTGCCTCTAAGGTAAATATATCCTTCTTTAGATACAGAGATCAAGTCCAGATTTTCGTCCCTGGGTCAGGTTTGCCGAGCTGGGAGATTTCCCGGCTCGATGGGCCTGACCTTTAAAAATGTTGGCCCCCAGGTCAGACTTTTGATCAGGATGGGCAACCCCGGAACAATTGCGCAGATTGCCGGGTGCGGAGGTAGGTTGGGCACAAGTCCTGCCTCTGTGCCTTGGCACTATGGTTAAATAAATGAATGAAAAATAATAATAAAACAAAAAACATTCCTCCATCCCTCACTCCCCACACACTCCCTATGCTCCACCCATGCCAACCTATGCCAACTCGTCCCCTCATCCACCCCCCTTGGCCCCTAAACCCCCATGTTAATTTTGTGCCTCTCTTCCCACCCCATTGCCTCATCCTGCCTGTGTCAACTTAGTGCCAACCCATGTCCTCCTACCCACCACCCTCTATCCTTACCCCCACTATGCCAACTCACCTAGTATCCTAGAACAATTCCTTGACAGCTTTGACACTTCCTGGATAGCTTTGACAGGCTTGACATCTGAATAGCTCTTTAATGGTTCCTTGACAGCTGTACAGTTCCTTGACAGCTGGACAGCCCTTTGAAAGCTTGACAGTTCCAATGATTTTGTGTGTAAAAAGTTCATAATTATGTTTGCTTTAACATTCCAAAAGGGTGCCTTACCTTTCCCAAAGGTGTCCTAGGACCCTATGCAAATTGGTACCTTACCTCCCCAAAGGGGTACCTTGGTCATCCAAACACATCCACCAAATTCAGACCTCCTCTTACCTGTTCTAATCTGTAAACTCCGGATTGCACACTGCTGTTCTTCCAAAGTCTCACTTCAGTGGAGGCAACTGGAAATTTAAGTGGCCAGCTGCTTCTGCGAATCGCACATGCGTGAACCCTGGTCCAACTCCAGTCCTGCCCCACGAAGATAGTAGATATGGGGCGGACTTAGAAATTTTGGCCATTTCCAGGATATCCGCCACAATGGAGAGCCTCTCTGTTGTGGCGAAAATTCAGGTCTAAAATGGCACATGGTACTCCAGCTCTCACCAAAGCCCTGTACAATTGAAGCAAAAGTTCCTTACTGCTGTACTCCAATACCATTACAATAAAGGCCAGTACACCATTTGCCTTCCAAATTGCCTGCTGTACCTGCATATTTACTTTCCGTGTTTCTTGTACGAGAATAATGGCCTGAATTTTTGCCCCAAGACTGGGAGCACAGAGTTGGGAGAATTCTTGGCCTTGCAAACCTGACTCTGGAAAACAGCCCCTGAAGATTCGATTTTCATTCTGGGATGGCAGGTGTTAGCAAGAGTCGCGCCTGCCACCACCAGATACAGTTGCAAGGCAGCACCGGGGCTGCTGGGTGTGGATGCGGGCTGGGCGACAGGCCGGCCTTGGGGATTCAGTACTTTGTACCAGCAGCGAAAAAAACCAATAAAACAAAAACAGCTCTCTAGCCCTTCCCCCCGCCCCGCCAATCACTCCCCATGGCTGATCTATGCCATCACATGCCCTCCATGTCAACTTCTGCCCCTCTGCTCACTCCCATGGCCCTTTATAGCCCCTATGCCAACTTAATGCTAACTCATGCCCCCCGCCACCCTTTGTTCTTACACCTTTCGTACCAACCCGTCCAGTACCCGCCATGGGAAGACCTCAGGACCCATGCTGAGAGGAAATAAAACAAAGTTCTAAGTGTCTATAGATGAATTCGCTATTTAGAAAGAAAATTCTCTCATTGATAAAAATCCATCACAACATTTAAATTCCTTCAACTACGTAATCCCTTACAACAAAAAGCATTTGTATTCACAGCCCCACATCAAAAACTTCATAAGCACATGGAGCTGTCAATGAAACTGACCTGACAGGCACCCTGCTATGATAATAATAGGTTGTGAAGTCAGTCACACAGCACAAATCCTATCATGATAAGCTTCAGGCTTGTGTCAACAACAGAGTGAAATAGTAAGCATAGTTCTTTTTTAACTGCCGTCTTTTTTTAATTTAAGGGACAGAAGTTTTAAATCTTTTGACAGCTCCCTTGACAGTTCCTCTGATAGCTTGACAGTTCCAATGAGCTTGACAGTTCCAATTAGTTTATCCACTTTATGTACATTCATGTCTATTTTTAACAATCCCCAAAGACAACTTACCTCTCCCAAAGGGCACCATAGCTCTCCAAAAGGTGTTCCTGGACTTTTCCAAAAGGATACCCTACCTCTCCAAAGAACTTTACCAACTTTAGACTTTCCCCTGATAGGCCTAAAAGTGCACAAATCATGTTTTAGACACCCTGCTATTGAAAATTAGATCTGACGGAAGGCAGCTGCACTTTAACATGTGCAGTTGCAAACATACGAAATAGGAGCAGAATTAGGCCATTAGGCCCCTTGAGTCTGCTCCGCCATTCAATAAGACCATGGCTGACCTGTTTGTGTTCCAAGTTCTACATTCCTATCTACCCCTGATAACCTTTGCCTAACAAGAATCTGTCTACCTTGGCCCTAAAAATATTCAATGACCCTGCTTCCACTGCCTTCTGAGGCAGCGTTCCAAAGTCGCACAACCCTCTGAGAGAGAAAAAAAATTCCTCATCTCCTATAAGGATGACCCCTAATTTTAAAACAGTGCCCCTAGTTCTGGACTCACCCACAATAGGAAACATCCTTTCTACGTCCACCTTGTCAAGGCCGTTCAGGATCTTATATATTTAAATCAAGTCACCCCTCACTCTCCAGTGGAAACGAGCCCAGCCTGTCCATCCTATCCTCATAAGACAACCCGTTCATTCCAGGTATCAATCGAATAAACCTCTGAACCGCCTCCAACGTATTTACATCCTTCCTTAAGTAAGGATACCAAAACTGCACAGAATATTCGAGATGTGGTTTCACCAATGCCCTGTATAACTGAATCACAACATCCTTACTTATATGTTCAATTCCTCTCACAATAAAGGATAGCATTCAGTAAGCCTCCTTGATACTAACTTTTTGTGACTCATATACGAGAACACCTAGATCCCTCTGCAGTTCGGAATTCTGCAGTTGTTCTCCATTTAAGTAATATTCTGCTTTTTTATTCTTCCTGCCAAAGTGAACAACTTCACATTTTTCCACATTATACTCCATCTGCCATATTTTTGCCCACTCATTCAACCTATCCATATCCATCTGCAAACTCCATTTGTCTTCTTCACATCATAATTTCCTACCTATCTTTGTGTCATCTACAAATTTAGCTACCATGCCTTTTCTCCCGTCATCTAAGTCATTGATATAAATTTTAAAACGTTAAGGCCTCAGCACAGACTCTTATGGGACTCCACTTGTCACATCCTGCCAATCAGAAAAAGGCCCATTAATGCATACTCTGTTTTCTGCCAGCCAGCCAATCTTCTATCCATGCTAACATGTTACCCCCTTCACCTTGAGTTTTATTTTCTGCAATAATCTTTGATGTGGCACCTTATCAAATGCCTTCTGAAAATCCAAATACAGCCTGTCTACAGACTCCCCTTCATCCACAGCACATGTTATTCCTTCAAAGAACTCCAATAAATTGGTTAAACATAATTTCCCTTTCACAGAACCATGCTGACTCTTCTGGATTACCTTGAGTTTTTCTAAGTGCCCAGCTGTAACCGCTTTAATGATCAATTCTAACAACTTCCTCATGACAGACGTCAATCTAACTGGCCTATAGTTCCTGTTTTCTGCCTCCCTCCTTTCATTAGTAGAGGGGTTATATTTGGTACTTTCCAGTCTGATGGAGCTCTGTGAACCAGAGATGTGCAAAGTGCAACCCGCCCTGTTCCCCCTGACACCCTTGTCGAAATGGTGGGGGCTGGGTTTGAGGCCGGAACATCCAGACTCGGGCCTATGGAGCCATTTTCGCTATGACGGAGAGCCACCCTGCGCAAAAATTCAGGCCAATGTTTTTTGAACACTGTTGCCCTCCCTCAGGCCTCCCTATAGATAGACACGCTCCTGGGGTTCCACTGCAAATACTGACACACTCCCATAAATTGACACATTGCGAGGCACCACTAATTAAATGCTGACACATTCTCAGGGATTCCACTTACAAACTTCAAAAAGACAGTCATCAGCTCTGCAACCCTGCAATTGCAGGTAAAGGAGTATTAAGATTGGAAAATAGCAAATATGACTCCTTTATTCAAAAAGGGAGACAGAAAGCAGGAAACAGAAAAATTCAAGACAATCGGGCAGAGTCAACATGGTTTTGTGAAAGGAAATCGTGTTTAACCGATTTATTGGAGTTCTTTGAAGGAGTCACTTATGCTGTGGATAAAGGGGAACCGGTGGATGTACTGTACTTAGATTTCCAGAAGGCATTTGATAAGGTGCCATACCAAAGGTTATTGCAGAAAATAAAAGCTCATGGTGTAGGGGGTAACACATTGGTGTGGATAGAAGATTGGCTAGCTAACAAGAAACAGAGTGTGAGCATAAATGGGTCTTTTTCTGGTTGGCAGGATGTAATGAGTGGTGCGCCACAGGGATCAGAGCTGGGGCCTCAACTTTTTACAATTTATATAAATGATTTGGATGAAGGGACCAAAGATGTAGTTGCTAAATTTACTGATGATACAAGGATAGATAGGAAAGTAAGTTGCGAAGAGGCATAAGGAGGCCACAAAGTGACGTAGATAGGTTAAGTGAGTGGGCAAAGATCTGGCAAATGGAGTATAATGTGGGCAAATGTGAAATTGT
Source organism: Cetorhinus maximus (assembly GCF_964194155.1). Lineage (NCBI taxonomy): Eukaryota > Metazoa > Chordata > Chondrichthyes > Lamniformes > Cetorhinidae > Cetorhinus > Cetorhinus maximus. Next base: position 13,808,985 of record NC_135903.1, on the reverse strand, counting down.
CCATTTAGCAGGAAGAACAAGAAAGAAACATATTATCTAAATGGTGATAGATTGCAGAGCTTGGAGGTACAGAGGGATCGGGATGTCCTAGTGCGTGAATCGCAAAGGTATGCAGTTACAGAAAGTAATTAGGAAAGCTATTGGAATGTTATTGTTTATTGTGAAGGGAATTGAATACAAAAATGGGGAGGTTATGCTTCAGTCGTACCGGGCACTGGTGAGGCCACATCTGGAGTAGTGTGTACAGTATTGGTCTCCTTATTTAAGGAAGGATATAAGTCCATTAGAAGCAGTTCAGAGAAGTTTACTAGACTAATACTAGGAATGGGCAGGTTGTCTTAGGAAAGGTTGGACAGGCTTGGCTTGTATCTACTGGAGTGTAGAAGAGTAAGAGGCGACTTGATTGAAACCTTTAAGATGCTGAGGGGCCTTGACAGGGTGGATGTGGAGAGGATGTTCCCTCTTCTGGGAGAATCTTGCAATAGGAGTCAGTGTTTCAAAATAACAGTTCGCTCATTTAAGACATAGATGAGGAGAATGTTTCTCTCTAGAGGTCGTGAATCTTTGGAACTTTCTTCAAAAGGCAGTGGAAGCTGAGTCTGAATATTTTTAAGACAGAGGTAGATAGATCCTTGATTAACAAGTGGGTGAAAGGTAATCGGGGGTAGGCAGGAATGTGGGGCTGAGGTTGCAATCAGATCAGTCATCATCTTACCCAATGGCAGAGCAGGATTGAGGGGCCAAATGGCCTACTCCTAGTTGTAATTCGTATGTAAGTTGGGAAATACAGAATATTGGAACGTGGCATTTTATTGGTAGCTGGTGTCCAAGAGCGATGAGGGAGTGCCAGCCTCCAGAAGAGCACACGTGGGCCAATTGGAGTATTTCCAGTGTTGGGGATAAGCCTGGGCACTATTTGCATTGTCATGGGAAGGAAGGTGCTAAATAAGCGCTAAGCGGGGTTTCTGCCTGCTAGTACTGTACATATGAAGTGCACTTCCATTGACCTCACATACTCCAGCAGCGTTAGTGTTGTAGGTTACTGGTGCTGGAACTGCCACCCATACCCATAAATCTGAAGATTTTGCGGATTCCTGTTTGAAAACTTGTGCTGTGGGCTCTTGTGAAGGGTGAGCACCGGGACACGTGTGGCACTGTATCCAGGCAACGATGATTCAGTGTAACAGTTAATATGAGAACTCATCACTAAAGAGAGACAGGGCCATTGCTGTTTGATGTTTGGTTTCAATTTGTGAAATGATGTAATGTTGTAAATCGCAGCTAATGGTGATTTTTATAGGAACGTTTTCACTTTAGGAAATGATGTGTGGTATATTTTGTTTTTGGAAAGTTGTGAAAAATTCAGTGAGAAAATCATCTGCATTTTCTCTGAATTTTCCCCAGGCTTTTTACTGGGCCCAAAATAATTGCTTGGGTAAATTTAAAACTATTAAGATTGTCAAAAAAGTAAAATGAGGTATTTTAGAAAGGTATTGATTAGCTAATATGACTTAGATATAGTTTTTAAATCTGTGCCTTTAATGTATGGAATATGAGAAGACAGGTTATATGTTTCATTTGCTAAGGAATTCCCAATATAATGTTGTACTTGCAGATCTGTAAAGGCAGATCGATATATACCTCTTACCTCATTGATCTCCAGTGCTCCTTATTAATTGTGCTGAACTATATGCAGGTGGAAGGCATTGAGTGGGTTGTTATTAGAACACATATAAAGAGACACTTTCACAACATGGCCAAACAGGTTGATAATCAGCCTGCTACTCCTTCATGGGGGTCGGTTAGCTTAGTTGGCTAGAATGTAATGTAGAATGATGCCTATGGCACGCGGGTTCGATCCCTGTACCGGCTGTGGTAGCCCATGGAGGCCTGTCTTCTTGCCTTGCTCCGTGCTTGGGGATTGGTGCTCCTCAAGCTATATATATATAACCAATTGGTTGGTGACTGCATGAACTAATTGATAAGGCCTCTGACTTTGGTCTGAATCCTGAACTTAGCAGTAGGTTATACCGTAATTGATAGGCACCGCTTGGGTTGGAGTACATCCTCAGCTCCCAAAATGACATTTTAATTTGATTAGTTAAGTTTCCTTTAAAATTTTGTCTTTTGTTACAGTGCCCCTTTAAGGGGCTGTCAATTTAATTAGTTCATTTGTTAATTAGTTTATTCTTTATTCCATTGGGTGGGGTGGGTTTTGATCCATTGGTTTGCATGGTGGATGGTATGCTTTTTATTCTTTTCATGGGATGTGGGTGTCGCTGGCAAGGCCAACATTTGTTGTCCATCCATAATTGCCTTTGAGAAGGTGGTGGTGAGCTGCCTTCTTGAACCACTGCAGTCCATGTGGTGCAGGTACACCCACAGGTGCTGTTAGGGAGGTAATTCCAGGATTTTGATCCAGCGACAGTGAAGGAATGTCGATATAGTCCCAAGTCAGGATGGTGTGTGGCTTGGAGGGGAACTTGCAGGGAACTTATGTTCTTATGTCTTAGTGCAGACAATGCTATAAATCCTAAGTATCACTCAGATACCTGGGTTCTCAGGCCTTAGAAACGGGTGGTTGTGAGTTGGCCATCTGTTTCACGCTCTGCCTCATTGGACGGAATCTTCTGCCCTCTCTAATGGTGTGTTTGAAGTCAGGGAGGGCATTTAATAAGGCAGGAGGGTAGCAGGTGAGCACTCGGCCAACTTCCTGCCTCCACCATGATTAAGTCGGGGGCAAGAAGGCATGTGGTTGGCCTTCCTGCCCTGGTGCCAATCGAGGCCCTTATGTGGACAATTAATGACTGAGGTTGTAACTATCAGGAAAGACGGAACAGGCTGGATTTAATTCTCTAGAAAAGGAAAGGCCGAGAGGCGATTGATAGAGTTGTCTAAAATTTTGAAAAGATAAATGTAGAGACAACATAAGGTAGTCACTAATAAATCTAATAGGGAATTCAGAAGAAATGAACAGATGAGGCGAGTAGTACAGATGCATGTAATGGTAAGCTAGATAAAAACATGAGGGAAGAAAAGATTAAAAGAATATGCTGATAGGACAAGACGTAGGGGTAGAAGGATTCAACCAACTTTTACATTCATACATTCTACCCTTATTTTTATATAACACTTTGAATTTGTGTTCTTACTTAACAATGTATGGCAATTTGGGAAGGGGTGAAATAGAGTTGTTGGAGCATAAATTTTCTCTGAGGTGTAGGCTGAAAAGCTGGGAATCACATAGCTGAGACCCTCCAGCATCAGTGCTAGCAGAGGGTGTAATTACAGTGTGACCTGTTTACATGATAAATACGGATCGGAATTCGTACTGGAAAACATTATGCAAAAATGCAGCAAAATCATGACAACAGGAAGTAGGAATTTGTAGGCCGAAAACGCTTACCAACAAAACATTTAATACCGTACATATAATCTCTTCAGAAATGAAAATGTACAATATTAGGAAACTCTCATACATGAAATCAGCAAATTGAATCGCGTAGCCATAAATCTGCTGGGACAATTTATCAAAACAAAATAGGGACATGTATGGAGCCTCAGCAACCAGCGGCGATTCCACTTATTATTCAGACTGGATAGTTCTGGCGAGAAAGCAGCGCCAGCACAAACGTTGGGTAGAAGGGCCTCCTGGAACAAGACCTTTATGACCATTTGATTTAAGAAAAATAATGAATGGTCACTGTACGTGAGGCACATGGACCCTGTTGGTGAAAGTGGCGCTGAAAATAACACCAGGAAGATCCAGTCTATGGTGAGGATGGAGTTTGCACACCGCCGGAATGTTTATTGTTGGTAAACACGGGTCATGTGTTTTGTCTCCCCACAGCACAGCGGTTTATGAGCCCAGAAATTCCCGTTGGTGGGATTAGCAGACAAGTGCTTAAATTAATCGTGTCACATTCCTCTGCTACTATTTTAAGAGAGCCCTCACTGAGTGAAAGCTGCTGAACTGGCAGGCAGAGGAATGTCATCCAAATATATTCGGCATTCTTTTGCTAACCCTGCCAACAGTATTATCTAGACTATGTTTATACGGTATATAGATAGACAAGGTCAAGTTGGCAGAGTGTATTAAATAAAAAAAAATACAGAACATGACGGTTGAGGGGTGGAAATCATCTTGATTGCTTGGATTTCTCACCTCGCACCTGAAGCTCCGATTGCCGAAATTACTGGCTGTTGATTCCAGTGCATTGTCCTGACCTGTATAACGAAGAGGAAAAATTGGGTGGGGAGCAATGTTGAAGCTAAACTGCAGAAATATGTGGCTGCGCAGCTGCCTGAAAGGTACCATGCAGGCCTTCTACTGTGACCATGCAAAATAATTTGAAGGGACTACACACTGAGGAGAATGGGCCATGCACAACAACTACATTTTAATGGAAACCTTGACAGGGGAAAACCATCACTGCCCCAGATTTTCCACCAGAAATGGCAACAGGTATATAATACATCCATCCAAAGACAGGGTGGTGTTTTTTAATATCAGTTGCACCTTATTAACATTAGCCATAATGGCTGCCTTTGTGTACATAGGCTCCAACATAGCTGTAAGAGGTGGGCCAGCGGCTACATTTTAAATTGTCACTTGAAAGTGGGGGGAGGAAGTTGTGAATTTCACTTAAAATCTTGAAAGCATGATTTGACTTACACTGTGACAGACATCACGCAAACTCCCCCACCTGAGTGGAGTGTCCACTAGTGCTGTACATGCCCCAAAACCTTGGGATCTGGACCAGGGTCAATACACAACTAAGAAGTGGCTAAAATCCCATCCTACCAGCCTGTTGAGGGCCCACTTGCAGAGTAATGTCACAGGAACTTCTAGACAATGTTCCCCCAAGATGTTAATGGATGTTAATGCATCCCTTTATGTCGAAAAAATGTTCATTACTGTGAAGGGTTTAATCCCAGGAACATAAGTTAAATTGTTTGGAGTAAGAAGGAAGGTCAGACAGAATCTTTCGCCTAAACAGCATTAGAGTTTTGAAATAAGTTACCAGTAAAAGATATTGCAGTAGAAATATAAATGGAATCAGAAGTTGGACTTCTGTAGAGGGAAGGGATTGAGGAGAGAAAGTGAGTGGATGCCTTTCATCTCTGATTGTTTGGGCTATAACAAATGTTTCCTATTCCTATAAATTCTGGCATACCAATTAAAATGCCTCCTCAGGCTGTTGATGTGTATGTTGCTGTGAATGCTGAAGGCAGAAGATTGTACTGGGTGTTGGACTTTGTGATGTAAATTCACTATTCATCACTTAACATGAAACTTTCAATTGCATAAAATTAATAGCCATCAAATTTTTCTGTCTTTTTTTTAGTTAACTCTGTCCTCTTCAGACTCTTTATTGATGTACATTGCTCACTGCCCAGATGTTGCCATTTCCTAAATACCTCATCCCCTTTTACACTGTTTCCTGGGGTCATGGACAGTCTAGGGCACACACCACTCTATAGTGATTTCAGTACCTTGAGTTTCAAACACTGCGACATGACAGAAGCTGTGTCTTCCCCACTCCCAGTGTGTCACGTGTCTCTCTTGGTGACATTTCGTCTAGCAGTCTAACTGACAAATTACTCAACTCAAACAAAATGCCTGTCCTGCCTGGAAACACAGTGCACTACTGGGACTGCTATGCGGACCGGTAAGCATCTAATGGAGCATATGTCGAGTTGCCGGATGGGTCTCAGTTGTTGTGGACGAAGAAGATCCTTAGCCCAAATGCACATATTGCACTGGAAGCCAGGTGAGTTGCTTGGCAGAAAGATCTCACAACCTCAATGTCTTGTTTTCATTTGAACCAACCTGATAGATAAGCTGCCATCGTGGTTTGTAAGTGCTTGTGCCTTCCTAGCTTTTGGAATTAATTCTGCAAGGCATCACACTGGCCTTCCATGTGTCTTTATAATGTTTCACTTGCCCACCACCATTTGATATTGGGATTGGAGTTTGCTCTAGACTGCTTTACAAATTCTACAATCAGGCTTAAGGGCCTGCCCAGGCCAACACAACTGGACCTTAATTGCATATTACAGTGCTTGAGAACATTATAGGCTCACTCAGCACAGGAGGCCGTTGTGCCTGTGCTGTCTCCTTGAAAGAGTTAGCCCACCCATCTGCTCTTTCCTCATAGACCAGCAAATTTTTATTTTTCTAATATTGGTCCATGCTTCATTTGAAAATTATTATTAAATGTTTCCCACACCATTTCAGTGCTAGGCACTCTGTCCTCCACACTTTGGTAAATGTGCCTTGGTGTACAGTTCACAGGAAACACATCCTTGATAAATAAACTAAGATACACAGTGATCGGAGCGTGCAGCATTTTTAACACAGTAGTTCTACAGTGAATGTTATCAGACTGCTGCCTGTTTAGATGAACAAGTGCTTGTGGGTTTTAGACTTCTCAGCAAAGCACATTGTAGTTCATGGATGTCAAATACTGTTCAGTGTACAATTGGAAAGGATTTCTATTTATTGCTGTGGAGTGAGACTGGAGAGGTGAGAACTCTGCACACCCTGCTCGCTTGACTGCTCATACACTGAGGCCCTGCTGCAGACTTGCTCATATCGGCTGTGAGAGGAAGTCTTTATCAGCATGCTACATCTCCAAAGCCCAGATAAACCCTATCTCATGGGAGCGAGACTTATCTCGCAGCATCACAGCTTTGCTGCAGTAACTCAATAGCTGGGGATTTTCTGTAGGTGTTAACAAATGATAGTCAAGCTGATCATGTCAGTTTTTTTGTCATTTTTCCTGATTGTGACGTTGATATTTTCCACCTTGATTTATCCTTTTTTTAATAAGGGGAAGGGATCTTGATCCTGAGACATTACGGATCCCCTGTGGAAATTTAGAATACGTCAAAGATTTGTTCTCTTCCAATACTTAAGCAGCACTGAGCTGTGCTGTAAGTGATTGAGGAAACTGCCTAGAGGATGTTCTCACCGTATCAGGAACAAGAAAGGAAATCAGGATTAAGTGGCACAGTAGACACTGGTCGGCTGTGGAATTTTCCCTACAATTTCCCCACATGGTACCTGTCTGGCCAGGGAAATGCAGAGACACTGAGTAGAAATAAGGCTCTTCCTCGGGGAACAAAGACAGAAAGAGCGCTGTGTGGGCTTGTGCATGGTTCTACCCACCCTCTCAACCAGGGCCAGTCCTTGACATGAGAAAACTTGGAAAAGGACACATTAAAATTTAAAATATAAAATTACAACAGAAAAAGAGATTGATGAGAATTTCCTCATTGCGTATTTAACCCACGTTAGTCAGAATCAGCACCAAGTGAAGTTAATCCAGTTTAACAGAGAACCGGGAGTAATATAGCTAAGAAAGCATTTAATCCCTCACTTTTGACCTCAGAATTTAGTCCTTTGAACACTTTGGGAAACTATTAAACAGATATCTCCATGCCTACAGGTTCCAAGCATCGGGCTGACTGCCGATGTTGAGCAAGCAGCAGGACTTCCCAACGAGAAAAGAACCTGCCACTAGCCTAATGGGCAATGTGCCCAATCTTTCTGCCAGTGATGCTGGGAGAAGCTGCATTTCCCATCTTGTGAGCCATACTCATCAGGGAGGTCCCAGGTCTGACTGTGCTGAATTTACTGATCTGGCTCAAACCTTAGTGCGAAAGAGATTCCAGTTACCTTCACTCTACCCAAGAGAGTGAGAGTAAAAACTAGGCAGGTTTCCCATTTCCGATTGCTATCCAGTGCTGATGCTGGAAGTCTGCGTATGCATGTATTGGCTGCACAGAGGCTTGGGCTGTGCTGCAATGAGCTCTCTTTTCCAAGCTCAAGAGGTTTACCAACACTTGCTGGCTGGATTCACTGGCTTCTGGAGCAGAGGAAGAGCGAGCATGCTCTGTTGATGCGCTAACTAAAACACTGAAGTACTGCACTGCAATTCAGGATGCCTAGGCTCAAACACTAACTGGAATTCTTGACTAGACCTCTGCTAGAATGCAGGCTTTATGTGGGGGAACCAGGAGATCGACCCTGGTTTGATAAAGAGTGCAGGAGGGCATGCCAGGAGCAGCACCAGGCATACCTAAAAATGAGGTGTCAACCTGGTGAAGCTATAACACAGGACTACTTGCGTGCCAAACAGCATAAGCAGCAAGTGATAGACAGAGCTAAGTGATTCCACAACTAACAGATAAGATCTAAGCTCTGTAGTTCTGCTACATCCAGTCGTGAATGGTGGTGGACAACTGAACAACTCACTGGAGGAGGAGGCTTCACAAATACCCCCATCCTCAATGATGAAGGAGTCCAGCACATCAGTGCAAAAGATAAGGCTGAAGCATTTGCTACAATCTTCAGCCAGAAGTGCCGAGTGGATGATCCATTTCGGCCTCCTCCGGAGGTCCCCAGCATCACAGATGCCAGTCTTCAGCCAATTTGATTCACTCCATGTGATATCAAGAAACAACTGAAGGCACTGGATACTGCAAAGGCTTTGGGCCCTGACAGTATTCCGGCAATAGTACTGAAGACTTGTGCTCCAGAACTTGCTGCTCCCCTAGCCAAGCTGTTCCAGTACAGCTACAACACCGGCATTTACCTGGCTATGTGGAAAATTGCCCAGGTATGTCCTGTGCATAAAGAGCAGGACAAATTCTACCCGGCTAAATACTGCCCCATTCTATTCTAGACCAATAGAATGAGTCTATTCTCGATCATCAGTAAAGTAAAGGAAGGGGTCATCAACAGTGCTATCAAGTGGCACTTGCTTAGCAATAACCTTCTCACTGATACCCAGTTTGGGTTCCGCCAGGGCCACTCAGCTCCTGACCTCATTACAGCCTTGGTTCAAACATGGACAAAAGAGCTGAACTCCCGAGGTGAGGTGAGAGTGACTGCCCTTGACCTCAAGGCAGCATTTGACCGAGTGTGGCATCAAGGAGCCCTAGCAAAACTGGGGTCAATGGGAATCAGGGGGAAAACTCTCCGCTGGTTGGACCCGTACCTCGCACAATTATTTTTTGTGCCTGTCCACTAGTTTTTAGTGATTCACTCTGTGCCTCTTTTGTTGCCTCTGCTGCATTGAGGGTCTTGCCTTTTAGAGGATCGCTGCCAAAAATCTGTATCCTGCTATTTTTTGAAGTAGCTTATTGGGAATCATTGTATTGAAAGTCACAGAGATCTTGTCCTTTAAACAGCAGAAAGGTGCCCAGTAGACAGTGTGGTGCAGACGAATTTCCATTTTTTGAGCTTTAAAGTTGCATGTAGTGTTTTTACAGAATCCTGTTCTACCCTGGTCTAATTAGGAGATGCAAACAATCTTTCAAATCAGTCACTGTGTTGTGACCTCCACATTGGCACTGCAGTATCTTTACATTTTCCACATGGCTCAATTTACTGTTGCTTAAAAGAAATCAGAGTAAAGTTTAACCCCATGTAAGCAGTTTCCGGCTTTCGTAGGATTGCTACTGTAATCAGAGTGCTTGAAAATTAAATCTATGGTTAGGTGGGAGGCCCATGGAAAATCTACTGTATCAGTTTTACTGCCCTTCTAAGAATTTCACTCTGACAAATCTGAAAAGTAAAGGCTTCTATTACATATTTGTGTTGGAGGTGAACTGGTGTAAAAAGAATGATTAATCCTCTTATTGGCAGCCTTTATTATGCAAAGTATTTTGGAAGGCACATTACTGTAATAAAAATCACTCATTAAACCCTTACTGAAGACTCAGCAATTTCAGTAATCAGCACACGATTTACACCCTCTCCAACTAAAGTCTCTTTCCTAGTTTCTCCCCCTTTCTCACTTGTCTTGAATATCCTGCTTCTTGCTGAGGTGTGCGTGTGCAGATTCCAGCCCCTTGCTATTCCCAATTTTCATGCTATGTCTTAACATCATCCACATGCATGTGGTGGTCACCTGCAAACGCCTGGCCTCTGGAATACTCTGTCAAAGTCACTTCAGCTTGCTACCTCTGCATGCCTTGTACAGCTTTGAAAAACCTATTGTACCACCCGGTCTCTCCCTTCCCCTCAGTTTGTTCACTTCCAGCTGGTGTCAGAGTCTCTGCATGTACATAACAAGGAACACTAATGTGGTGGTTATGCTACTGGGCTGGTATTGCAGCAGACTGGACTAATACTCCAGGCAGAACTTGAGTTCAAATTCCCAAAACTGCCATGGTGGAATTTGGATTCTGTTTAAATAAAGCAGGGAATAAAATGCTGGTCTCAGTAAAAGTGACCATGGTTGAAATGTAATGCCTTCCTCCCCAGCGGCAGGTTTGGGGGCCCTGGCGCACTCCCGCCTCTGCCCAATCAAGTCTAGGGCAGGAAGGCTTATGGACAGCCTTCCCACTCCGACGCTAATTGAGGCCCTTAAGTGGACAATTTATGCCAGGCCTCATCCTGCCACCGCTGATACTTAACCAATGCTGGGTGGCAAAGTCACCATGCGGGAAGCCCGATAAACAAACCCTGTCAGGTTTGCTCGTGTGCTTCTGGAGGCGTTGTCCCTTGTTCAAAGGTACGGATCGAGGGACCTGGCATTGGGAAGGAGAGGGTGTCGGCTGAGAGCCACCTCCCTGCTCTTCCCCCCCACTTCCCACAACCACGACCCCCATCCCACCCTCACTCACCTTTGGCTAGGGGTCCCTCATTGATCCTGGAGCTCTGGTGGATGTTTTACCAGCAGCTGCCACCTCTGCCAGTGGCACTGCCTGCAATGGATAACTGCCGACCTCTGACTGGTAACTATCGGGGGGGCAGGATTGCTACCCCCGGTGTCCTTAATCCAGGGGAAGGCCTGACACTGGCCAGTTAAGTACCTGATGGGCACTTAGTACCAGCAGGCCTTCACCAACAGAGGTAAAGCGGGGTTCTAGTCAGCCCTGCAACCGGTGGGTGAAACCCCAGTCACAAACGTTAAATTCCACCCAATGAAATTATCGAGTTGTTGTAAAAACCCAACTGGTTGATTAATGTCTTTTGGGAAAGGAAATCTGCTGTTCTTACCCAGTGTGGGCCTGTATGTGACTCTAGTCCCACATCAACGCGTTTGACACTTAACGACTCTCTTAAATGAAGCTAAGCACTCAGATATATAAAATTGCCGCATGGCCCCCAGTGGTGGAACAATTAAATTTGGGAGTGCTGAAGAGTCCAGAATTGGAGGGGTGCAGAGCTCTCAATCAGTTATAAGTCTGGAGGGGGTTACAGAGAAGAGGAGGGGCAAGGTTATGGAGGAGTTTGATAACAAGTATGAGAATTATAAAATGGCGGTATTGCTTAACCAGGAGCCATCAGTGCTGATTTTATACAGCAGTAACATTGTGTATCAGTATATCACAGCTGGTGTCATTCAGATGCAATGAGTAGCACGGAGTCTTCCTGAAATCGAGAGGAGAAATGGTGGGGAGCGGCAGTTTGGGTGTTGTCCTCCTCTAGTGGCTGGTTGGCAGCAGTTACAGAGACTCTGGTCACCTGATTCAACAAACAATGGGAAACTTCAAAAGAAGTAAATAACTTAAACTGATGGGAGGGTATTAATAGTGCAATTTATTTGTAAGCTTTGCAATGAGCTTGACGTAAAGTGCATTCGGTAGAGTTCGCTGGCAAGAATATAGCGAGTTTATCGTGTATGTGTGAGAGTGCCTGGGGCTCTGACCAAGCATCAGAAAACAGCAGCCTCTTTCTTTTTTTTCTAAGATATTGAGAGAACAGGCAGCATTTTGAGTTCAGCCTGCTCAGCTTTATATGTTGATGCTGCTGCCTTTGTACTTTTTACGCCTACTCTCAAACAGCCAGACTCTGGCGGGATGGCAGCACAGCTGAGGAGACCGAAAGTCAGGTGCATCCTTTAGCAAACTACTTCTTATTGAAGTGTGAAGGTCACACAAATGTAAAAGCTGATTTTCAGGAGAACAAAAATTGTCCTCACGCAGCAGATTTCACTTCACAATACATCTGATCAGCAACTGAAACACAGAAATGTTTTGCATCAACTGCAGTTTGCCTTCTTATGAGTAAAATTTCCATTTGCACACAGCTCCTTCAGTGCATAAATGAGGTAATACTGTGCAAAACTGGCTGCTGTGTTCGTATCAAAATAAAATCATTGGTCCTGCAGTGCTTTTGGATGTCCTGAGGATATGACATTGTATAGAGACACACATTCCTTTCTTCTAAACACGCTCTAATGCTAAGGCTGTGGGAATGCTGCACTGTCAGAGAAGCCGTCTTTCAGATTAAATGTTAAACGGAGGCCCTGTCTACCCTCTCAGGTGGGTGTAAAAGATCCCAGGGCACTACACTGAAGAAGAGGAGGGGAGTTCTTCCCGGTGTGCTGGCCAATATTTATCTATCAACCAGCATTGCTAAAACAGGTTATCTGGTCATTGCTGTTTGCGGAAGCTTGCTGTGTGGAAATTGACTCCCTTGTTTTTTAACACCACACAAACGCCTCTACTTCAAAATACTCCATTGGCTGCAAATTGCTTGGAACATCCTGAGTTTGTGAAAGGCGCTATATAAGTGCAAGACTTTCTTTCTTGGATTCAGAGTCCGTACTTGTTTACAGTGCACCTGCCCATCGCATTGTAATGCTATTCAAATTTAGTATTTCCTGTCATCCAAGTCAGCAACATAAGACGTCAGGGGACTATGTCCAGTTTCACAGGCTTCGATGCGATTTGCAAAATGTTTTAATTTGCTTTTGTGTTTTCAGTCGCCAGCATAGTGGGCACTGGCTCCATAACACTTCATCAGGCTTCCCTGCGAGACTTGCAGGGCGGGATTTTGGGCTTTGCGTTGGGACCCTGATGCTGGGGGTCATATGAGGGTTCTAACCCTGGACATGCGTGAGAGACAGTCACCTGGCAGTGACTCCCCTCGGGTTGGCCGAATTAGGCCCAGACGGAGGGCGCGCCGTGCAGTTTAAGTTTGTGGGCAGGTTCTTGAAACTGGAGGGACAGTAGGCGGCCCTCCGTCTCAGAAGAATCAGCAACCTGCAGTTCGGCTCTCCCAAATTTTGACAATTTTAATTTAAAAGTGACGTCAGCAGCCGGGCCACCCCTGGTGGAGGTGAAGAGCTGCAAAGCCTGTGTGAAGTGCTGGCCCTCGACCTTCCCCGATCTGCTGCCAGTTAGGCAATTGGCCTGATCCTCTAATGCCTCAGGGGGCCCACCCAGGTTGATTGGAAAATACTAATCAGCCTCTGACAATTGGACTTGATAGGCTATTAACCTAAATGAATTGGCTTTCACCGCTTGCCAATCCCACCTCCAGGAAAATGGAGGTGTCAGCTGTGGCTCAGTTTATAGCACCCTCGCCTTTGAATCAGAGGGTTGTGGGTTCATGTCCCACTCCCGGAAACCAAGAACTGTGAATGTACTCGAAAGAGTTACAATCTGTGACTGTTGAAATACTCAGCAGCTCATTATAAGAACCTCCAGGAAAATGACCCAGGGTCAGGATGATGCTGGCAAACCCGGCATACTGGTCGGTGGCTCAAGTTTTGGCACGTGCCCTCCTCTGCACTCACCCCCGCATCGGGGTGAAATTTCAGCCCCCCAGGGCTGGATTTTGAGTTTGGCGTGCGGGCACGGTTGGTGTGCCCGTTATCGGCCAGCCAACGTGAAAGGCGCGCTGAAATGCTCAGCGCTGCCAGGGTGGGAGCGGGAGGAGGGCGGGCGCTGAAGTCAGCTCGGGCGCAGGGGGGAGGAAGCGCTCACAGAAAGCTCCCCCAAGGCAGAGAGCTGCCTCAGGGAGCTGATGAATCCAAAAGCCATAAATAAAGATTTTAAAATGCAGAAAAATATGTGCGTGCATCAGAATGAGTCACCTAAGCACATGGATACTGAAAATCCTGTCCAAACATTTTTATATTGTTTTTAATTAAACTTGGAAAACTCATCACGCCCTTGGATGAGGTTTCTACAAAAAGGCAAAGGCCGCCTGGCCGATTTGCCCGCCTGCCAACCGTAACGTTGGACGGGCAACGGAAAGTCCCCGGTAATTGCAACGTTAATGGCCTTATTAGGCCTCTTAATTGTCGGCGGGCGTACTGTTGAGTCTCATGTGCACACCCACCGACCGAAATATTGCGCGATTTCACGCTCGAGCGTGTTGGGTCCACGCCTGCACACCCGAGTGAAAAATCCTGCCCCAAGTGTCAAATTCTGTCAATTACACCAGTCCGGGAAAGCAGCCAAAGCCAGGGCTGCAACTTTGTTTTGGGCTGAGCTTGTTCACTTACACAGCCATGTTAACACGGCATTTTATTTTAAAGTTACACTTGCTAATTACAAAAAAATAGTTTTGCTTTCTCAGAGCATTTTTTCACATTTCAGACCCACCTTCAAGCTATGAACATTCACGATAGTGCGAGGAATGTGATGCAGGCAAGTCTCTGAATAATAGTGCTACAGGCACGATTTGTTCACACGCTGTCCTGTCTGCTCCAGGGTGTGAATTTGACTCTGGTGCAGGCTATTCACTATAAAAGTGCTAAGTGAGATAAGCCCCGGTTAGTGTCCCCAAAACAGAACCACAGGACAATGCTGTCCATAATCAGTATTCATTTAGCTATAAAGCATACTAGTTGGATATTGTAGAGTAAGCATATCAGTGTGATGTATAATGCTCTTCTGAGATTGTGGTTGAGGCAGTTTAAAGCTGTACCTGATTCTGACAATGCTTGAGGGCAACATGAGTTACTAAAAACCGAAAATTGTTCCACCCCTTAGCACTGACAGTCATCACGTTCAGTACAGTATAAATTAACATTTCCCTACCCTTGTTGACTCTTAACTGTCTTTACAAATGCCTATCAAATCACTTCATTGTAACAAAACAAGAAAGTGGCCAACCACCACCACCACCTCAGGGGAAGTAGGATGGGCAATAAATGCTAGCCTTGCCAGTGACACCTATGTCTCTGAGAATGAATTTTAAAAATATTTTTGTATGATCTACCTGATTACTCTTATATTTTGTAAGGTAGGGTAATAAGTGTAACCCAACTCGCCTGACAAGAACATGTGGGGAGTGGGGGAAGGAATGGGTTGGTTGGTCATCTGTTTTCACACCCTGTGATTTCACTCTCTCTCAATTCACCTCTCCATTGAAGTCTCCCTGTTCCTGCACCATTATCCCTGGTGTTCCCCAAGGATATATCCACAGCCCCTTCCTACTTCTCATCTAGATGTTGCCTCTTAGTGACATCATCAAGAAGCACAGCATCACTTTCCACGTGTATGCTGGCAATACTCAACTCTACCTCACCATCATTTTTCTTGACACCTCCACTATGTCTAAACTATCAAACTGCTTATCCGACATGGATGGGCAGAAATTTCCTCCTGTTAAAAATTTGAAACCAATGTATTCAGTCCCCGCTACAAATTCCATTCCCCAGTCATTGACTCCATGCCTCTGTCTGCTGACTGAGGCTGAACCAGACTATTTGCAACCTTGGTGCCATATTTGACTCTGAGATCGGCTTTTGACCACATATCCACACCATCGCTAAGATGTCTATTTCCACTTCCTTAACATCATCTGTTTCCATTTCTGCTTCAGCTCATCTGCTGCTAAGACCCTCATCCATGCCTTTGTTACCTCTGTACTTTTATTCCAACATTTCCCTGGCCAACTTCTCCATTTTCCACCCTCCATAAAACTAAGTTTATCCTAAACTTTGCTGCCTGTATCCTAACTGAGACCAAACCCTGTTCACCTATTACCCTTGTGCTTGCTGCCCTACATTGACTTCTGGTGCAACAGTGCCTCAATTTGAAAAAAAAAATCACCCTTGTTTTCTGATCTCTCCATAGCCTCATTCCTCCCTATCTCTGTAACCTCCTGCAGCCGTACAACCACTGAAATCAATGTACTGCTCCAATTCTGCATGGCCTCTTGAGCACCCCTGATTTTAATTGTTCCAGCATTGGCGGCCGTGCCTTGAACTGCCTGGACCCTTGCTCTGGAAATCCCTCCCTAAACCTCTCCGCCTCGCTTTTCTTACTGCCTCCAGGACAGAGCAGCCCACTTGATTGGCACCCCATCCACTACCTTCAGCATTCGCTCCATCCACCACCGAAGCACAGTGCCAGCAGTGTGTACCATGTAAAAGATGCACTGCAGCAACTCATCAAGGCTCCTTCGACAGCACCTTCCAAACTTGTGATCTCTACCATCTAGAAGGACAAGGGCAGCAGTTGGATGGGAACACCACCACCTGGAAGTTCCCCTCCAAGCCACTCACCCTCCTGACTT
Organism: Cetorhinus maximus; assembly: GCF_964194155.1. Lineage (NCBI taxonomy): Eukaryota > Metazoa > Chordata > Chondrichthyes > Lamniformes > Cetorhinidae > Cetorhinus > Cetorhinus maximus. Next base: position 13,792,706 of record NC_135903.1, on the reverse strand, counting down.
GGAAATATATCGCCGTTTCTTCAGTGTCGCTGGGTCAAAATCCTGGAACTGCTTCCCTAACAACACTGTGGGTGTACCTGCACCACATGGACTGCAATGGTCCAAGAAGGCAGTTCACCACCACCTTGTCCAGGGAAGTTTGGGATGAGCAATAAATGCTGACATAGGTAGCAATTCCCTAAATCCCATGAGATTATTTAAAAAAAAGATGTTTTCTTTTTGACCAAGCTGTTGGCCATCTGCCCTGATATCTCCTTATGTGGCTCAATGTTATGTTTTTTTTCAAAATGCTCCCATGAAGCGCCTTGAGATGCTTTACTATATTAAAGGCGCTATATAAATGTAAATTGTTGTTGCTTGTCCAGACGAATCAGGTTATAACTAGTAATAATTTAAAACAGAGACATATTTGAAGAGCAGATAATATATTTATTTTAATTGTCTGTGGGTAAAGTCATGGGAGATCAGCTGGCATTTTATTATATCCTGGTCCTTTGCATATTTTTTTATAAGACCTTATTTTTATGTATTTTAAAATATACATTTCCATGTAACATATACTTATCTCAGGGATATTTATCTCAGCTAAACAAGCTCTACTGTAGTATTTAAATAGAGTCCTGTCCTGTCCTGCTTGTACCTACTCCTACCAGGAGATCTGCTGACACGGTATGTCACTCTTATCTTTCTTGTGCCAACTTCACACATCCCCTGTAGTTTGTCTGCAACCGCTCTGTGACGTCCGTCATCCAACAATGCCTAGGTCAACCCCTTTCCGCTGCCCTCCACTTTGCCCTCGAGCAGAGATCTCTGTAGCTTTTCAGTTCTGATCAAATGGCCGAACGACTGACATTTTCGTTCCTGGATGTCACACTTTAGAGTTCTTTTTGCTCTTGCAATTTCAAGCAGCTCATCATTGGTATTATGATCTGTCTATGGAATTTTAGGCACACGTATCAACAACCACATTTCAAAGGCTTCTATTTTCTTCCACAGATCTTTATTTACTGTACAGGTTTCTGAGGCAGAAAGAAAAGTGGATAGAATGTAGCATTTAATGAGTTTTTTTACTCGTTTCAAGCTTGAGATTTCTTGCTGCTAACACCTCCTTCATCTTCACAAAATTATTTCTGGCTATCTCTAGTCTGCATCTGACTTTGGCGTCGCATCTGCCATCTTCTGTGATCATTTGTCCTAAATAAATAGAGTAATCACTGCTTGATTTAATGTGTTTTGTGACATAATTGTAGACTTTTATTGAGAAAATAATGCTTTTAAAAAGGAGGGATGAGGGTATTAGCACATTAGAGAGGGATGACCAAAGTTCAGGAAACCAGGATGTAGAAGCGGTTTGGGTAGAGATGAAAAATAATAAAGGCAAGAAGTCACTTGTGGGAGTGGTGTGCAGGCTCCCAGCAGCAATCACAGGGTAGGACGGGGTATGAAGGAAAAAAATAATGGAAGCTTGTCAGAAAGGTATGGCGATAATCATGGGGGATTTTAATCTACACACAGACTGGAAAAATCAGACAGGCAAAAGTAGCCTAGATGAGGAATTCATAGAATGTTTTCAAGATGGTTTTTTAGAACAGCACATTCTGGTGTCAACCAGAGAGCAGACTATACTAGACCTGGTATTGTGCAATGAGATACGATTAATTAATGACCTCATAATGAAGACGGCCCTAGGTAGCGGTGATCATAATATGATTGAATTTTGCATTCAGTTTGAGGGAGAGAAGAGTGGGTCTAAGACTAACATTTTAAATTTAAATAAGGGCAGTTGTGAGGGCATGAAAGCAGAGCTAGCTAAAGTGAACTGACAAATTAGGTTAAGAGATAAGTAAGTAGCGATGCAGTGGCAGACATTTAAGGGACTATCTCAATACACAGAATATATGCATTCCAACAAGAAAAAAAAGTTCCAAGGGGAGGAACTACCATCCGTGGTTAATTACATAAGTTAAAGGAAATATCAAACTTAATAAGCATACAACTGTGCAAAGGTGGATGGCAGTCAGAAGACTGGACAGAATGTGAAAAACAGCAAAGAATTACTAAAGGATTAATAAGGAGGGAAAATTAGAGTACGAAAGAAAGCTAGCTAGAAAAAAAGACAGATAGTAAGAGTTTCTGTAGATATTTAAAAGAGAAAAGAGTTAACAAAGTGAGTATTTGTCCTATAGAAAGTGAGTCTAGGGATTTAATAATAAAAAATAGGGAGATGGCAGTTGAATTGAACAGGTATTTTGCATCGGTCTTCACCATAGAGGATACAGGTAACATCTCAGAAATAGCTGTAAATCAGGAATTGGAAGGGAGGGAGGAAATCAAGAAAATTACATTCACCAGGGAAGTGGCACTGAGTAAATTGTTGGAGCTGAGGGCTGACAAGAGCCCGGGTTCTGATGGACTTCATCCTAAGGTCTTAAAAGAAGTGGCTAGTGAGATAGATGATACGTTGGTTTTAGCTTCATAAAATTCCATAGACTCAGGGAAGGTTCCATTAGATTGGAAAATAGCAGATGTAACCCCTTTATTCAAAAAGGGAGAGAGACAGAAAGCAGAAAACTACAGGTCAGTTAGCATAACATCTGCCATAGGGAAAATGTTAGAAGCTATTTAAAGATTATAGCAGGGTACTTAGGAAAATTCAAGATAATCCGGCAGAGTCAACATGGTTTTGTGAGAGAGAAATCATGTTTAACCAATTTAGTGGAGTTCTTTGAAGAAGTCACACATGCTGTGGATAAAGGGGAACCAGGGGACGTGCTGTACTTAGATTTCTAGAAGTCATTTGATAAGGTGCCACATCAAAGGTTAGTGTGGAAAATAAAAGCTCATGGCATCGGGGATAACATATTGGCATGGAAGAAGCTAACACGAAACAGAGAGTAGGCATAAATGGGTTATTTTCTGATTGGCAAGATGCAACGAATGGCGTGCGACAGGGATCAATGATGGGGCCTCAACTTTTAAAAATTTATATAAGTGACTTGGAGGAAGGGACCGAAGGTATGGTTGCTAAATTTGCTGATGGCACAAAGTTAGGTAGAAAAGCAAGTTGTGAAGAGGACATAATGAGGCTATAAATGGACATAGATAGGTTAAGTGAGTGGACAAAGATCTGGCAAAGGGAGCATGGTGTGGGAAAGTGTGAAATTGTCCATTTTGGCAGGAAGAATAAAAATGAAGCTTATTATCTAAATGGTGAGAGATTGCACAGCTCGGAGATTCAGAGGGATCTGGGTGCCCTAGTGCATTAATCGCAAATGTCTAGTATGCAGGTACAGCAGGTAATTAGGAAAGCTAATAGAATGTTATCATTTATTGTGAGGGGAATTGAATATAAAAGTAGGGAAGTCATGCTTCAGTTAAATAGGGCATTGGTGAGACCACATCTGGAGTACTGTGTACAGTACTGGTCTCCTTATTTAAGGAAGAATGTAAATGCATTGGAAGCAGTTCGGAGAACGTTTACTAGACTCATACCTGGAATGGGCAGGCTGTCTGGTTGGACTGGTTAGGCTTGTATCCGCTGGAATTTAGAAGAGTAAGAGGCAACTTGACTGAAACATAAACGACCCTGAGGGGCCTTGACAGGGTGGATGTGGAGAAGATGTTTCCTCTTGTGGGAGAATCTAGAACTCGGCGGTCACTGTTTAAAAATAAGGGGTCGCCCATTTACGACAGAGACGAGGAGGAATTTTTTCTCAGAGGGTCGTGAATCTTTGGAACTCTCTTCTTCAAAAGGTGCTGGAAACAGAGCCTTTGAATATTTTTAAGACAGAGGTAAGACAGATTCTTGATAAGCAAGGAGGTGAAAGGTTATCGGGGTAGACGCGAACGTGGGGTTGAGGTTAATATCAGATCAACCATGACCTTATTGAATGACGGAGCAAGCTCGAGGGGCTGAGTGGCCTACTCCTACTCCTGGTTTGTATATTGATATGCGTAAGTCATTTTAGCCATTTTTGACGCAAAATGTTATTCACTGGAAGAATGAACTGATGGTTATTTTGTTGCTTATTGTACAGCAGATGCAGTAAAGCCTGATTATGATGAAAGTGAGCAAGCTCTCGATCTAAGGGAGGATGGATGTCACGCCGAGGAGTATGGAGGAACCAACAGCAGCAGCTGCCTGCTGGAGAATGAAAGCTATGATGGGGATCACTTCAACAATCGACCAACTTCAGCCGATGGTATTAGAGCGTCTAATGGAAAACTGACATGTGATATCTGTGGACTGTCATGTGTTGGGCCAAATGTCCTCATGGTACACAAGCGAAGCCACACTGGTAATTGGTGTTACTAAATTTACAGTACAAGACAATAATCCATTCAGCATTGTACAGTGGAACCAATTTAAATGCATAACATTTAAACAAATATCACACTTCAGTGTTAATTAATTAATATGTGATTGTTTTACCTCCTGGATACAGGATTCTTTTTAACCCACAGTATTTCTTTGCAGGAGCCTTTTAGTGCTAGGGTAGGGTAGAGTATGAGCCTTGCACTTCTCCACAGGCACTCTCAATGCAACATCATAATTTTTAGTGAAAGATGTGATTCCTGACTGTGTCTCTCACTGCATGATGACCTGTGGAAGGTTCACTCTTTTGGCTGGATTTTACATGCCCTGGTCTGGCACTTTTTCTGCGGGGGTTGGCGGGGTGGGGGAGATGGCACATAGAATAGGTCAGGTGGCAAACCTACCACCTTCCCATCCACCTCCAACCCAGTCCCCATAATACGCTAGATGGGCAGGTGCCAAAATCAGCCCGGCTGCCATATTTAAATGAATATCTAAAGGTCAGTTAGGTTTGTTAACGTAATACGGTTGGAGTGGGCAGGTCGTTTTTAAGGCCTGCATGAGCAGCGCCCCAAGCTGTCATCCACCCCTTCCTCCTGTGCTGTCTACCCTGCAAAACCCAGCCCCACCCCACCCTTCTCTCCGGGCTCTAGGATCTCTTCCTGCCCTGAAACCCCGTGACGTACCTATTCTGGGTAGCCATGATCCTCTTTGAGCTTCTTCCTGCAGTCCTGCCATCGCCCACTATTGAACCCCAGCACTACTGGCTGTGGCCAGCAGCTCCTGCAGGATAGACCTCCTTCCACTGAGGGGCGGAAATCCCATTCTTAGCCACTTTAGCCCCCCTGCAGCATGTCATGGCTGCACAGGGCGGGTGTCCCTGGTGCATTTCGCCTTCTTGCCGAGTTTCCTTCTGGGGCAATGAGCAGTCCACACCCCCCGTAAAATGCAGCCCACCTGTCCGACTCCATGACAGATACTTATTAAGGATAATGTTTGACCAATCAGCTAATGGAAAGTGTACTTTTTACTAGTGTCCTTTTTACAATTGGCGAGTAACAGGGTGCCGATTGACAGATTCATTGGCCAGTGTTTGTTGCCCGTACCATGTGCACAATTGGCTAGTAGGAGATATACGCTCACTGTTGCCATGTATTGTCCAGTGAGACTGTGTGTTACAACAAAATGTACACTGTTCATTTAGCCCTAAATTAATGCAAAAACAAAGGTTTGTTCCTATCTAGTGATTTCAAAGTCACAAATCATCCACTTTCCTAACAATCTAGTTGACCAACACATGAGGACTTAAACTCAAGCTGACCAGCCCTGCTTTATTTTATTATAGTTCCATAAATTGTAAATAAATTTCAACAATAGTGTTAAATGAACTTTAGCAAGGAGAGCATTGTAGAAACAGTGGTGAAATTTTGGTTTTTGTTTCCATGGTGACCCTAAGAAACAGAATTCTATAGTCCACATCCTATACATTGCTGACAGTAGAATCACGGAATGGTTACAGCACAGAAGAAGGCCCTTTGGCCTGTCATGTCTGCGCTGCCTCTATAAAGGAACAATTTACCTAGTGCCACTCCCCAGCCTTCTCCAATTACTACTTAAATGCCTCAATTGAACCTGCCTCCGCCATGTACTCAGGCATTGCACAGCGCCTCATCTCCCCCTGGATAAGCTGATTTATAGTTTCCACCAATACCTGGCTTTGGTTATTCAGCTGCAAACAGTTTGTAAGTTTTGTCAGGAAGGGTGGAAAGCATTTGTGAGATTTGTTTGCATCCTGACCCCAATCACTTTCCCCTGCCCCCCCACAACCTTCTCAGTACATCATATCTCACCCATTACAAAGACGATACCGTTTAAATTTCCCTATACTGTTGAGTATTGCATTTCTCACAGGTAGTGTGAGTTCACTTGAAGATGAATCATGGCTTTGAGATAACAGTCACAACAGCCCGTGTAAGAGACAGTCAGAATTCTGCCATCTAGCTGTGATTAGTGAAAAGTCAGCACAATGCAGCAGAGTAAAAACATTTTTCTAGGACACCATTATTAATTTTTAGGATAGCCATAGTGCTCACTTTTTGTTGTTGGAATTATATGGATTATCTAAGAGTCTTGGGAAGAATAGGGCTATTGGTTTGTTTTTTCACTCCCAACAAATTGGATCTCCAGTTTAAAGTTCCATTTGTCTATCAGCGAACATTGCCATGAGCCTGATGAGATACCCATTCACATGTGGCATAAATAGAGGAAGTCAGCATGAAATCCTGGCTACATTCATTTATTGAAGTTATAGTCCAGGTTGATCAGCACCAAATGCATGTTCCTGATCATCACTAGCACTCTGAAATAAATTTATAAGGGTTGATTTTACGAATTTGCATTCTTAGACCAAGATTCTCCTTCAGAACATGTGTTGAGAGTTCAGGCACTTTCTCATCATGGTTTTCTGCATGTTAACAATGAACAGGTGGAAAATTGTGGAGGGTGCACTGCCAGGAGTGTGAACTGTGGCTGACTCTTAAATGCCCCCTGAATGAGGGCAATTAAGGATGGGCAATAAATGCTGGCCTAGCCAGCGATGACCACATCCCATGAATGAATTTTTTTTAAAGTACCCATTGTTACTGGCCAGCAAACAGTTTCTCTCATTTGTTAGTGCCTGTGTTTTTCAAGCAAGACTTTAGCGCAAAGGGACACTGCAAACATCTGTTACATTCTGCAACAATCTGCCCCCCAAAATATTACCTGAACATATGAAATAGGAGCAGAAGTAGGCCATTCGGCCCCTCAAGCCTGCTCTGCCATTCAATAAAATCATGGCTGATCTATTTGCGTTTTGAATTCTGGATTCCCATCTACCTCCGATAACCTTTTGATTCCCTTGCTTGACAAGAATCTATCTACCTCTGCCTTGAGAATATTCATAGCTTTCGGAGGCGGAGAGTTCCAAAGTCGCACAACCCTCTGAGAGAAAAATATTCTCCTCATCTTTGTTCTTAAAAGGGCGACCTCTAATTTTAAAACAGTGCCCCCTAGTTCTGGACTCACCCACCAGAGGGAACACCCTTTCCATATCCATCTTATCTATATCATTCAGGATCTTATAACTTTCAATCAAGTTACCCATCACTCTTCTAAACTCCAGTGGAAATAACCCCAGCCTGTCCAGCCTTTCCTCATAAGACAACCCGCTCATTCCAGATATCAATCTAATAAACCTCCTTTGAACTGCCTCCAATGCATTTACATCCCTCCTTAAATAAGGAGACCAAAAATGCACATAATATTCGAGATGCGGTCTCACCAATGCCCTGTATAACTGAAGAATAACACCCTTACTTTTATGTTCAATTCCTCTTGCAATAAAGGATAGTCCATTAGCCTTCTTAATTACTTGCTGTATGTTTGTGTATGTAATATGGGTGAACTTCTTAAATCATTAATGATATCTTCGCATCTCTTGCTTTTGCAGGTGAGCGTCCATTTCACTGTAATCAGTGTGGAGCATCCTTTACTCAGAAAGGAAATCTTCTGCGCCACATAAAACTTCACACTGGCGAAAAGCCCTTCAAATGCCACCTCTGTAATTATGCCTGTCGACGCAGAGATGCTCTGTCAGGTCACCTGCGTACACATTCCAGTAAGTCAATCAGTCAATTCAATTATTTAGTGTCATCAAAAATTTTGACATTGTTTCAGATCAGCTTCCAAGAAGTATGAGTAAAGGTCATGATTTGCATGCAAGCTTCACTTGAGGAAATAGGCCGGAAGTAGATCGAATTATTTCATATCTATAAAATTATAATTTCAAGAAGAAATGTAAAATGTTTGTAACAACAGTAAGTTTCAGCGATTTTCTTGTTAACATAAATGTCTGCCGTGATTGTTTGCAACATGCTAATATAAATTACATTTCTCCACAATTAAGTAGGACTCACGGAAAGGAACAAGGCAGGAAGTAGTGTTAAAGTCAAATATTCAATGTACCATCAATATATTCAGTTTTATTTTCACACAATAACCTGATTTGTTAATCTGCAATAACCCCCTCTATCCATTCAACAATTCCTCATATTTAGAACAATGTCGAACATTTCAAAAATTACCAAATTATCTCATTATGTTCAAGATGGACGAGGAAGACCATTCAGTCCATTATGATTCGCCCATCTAGAAAGACCTTAAATTGTTCCCAGTGCCGCATCTAATTGTCCTTAAATTATTTAAGGACTTTCAATTCCAATACTCTAACTGAAACTCAATTCCATACAATGGTTATTTTTCCTGTGAAGAGTAAACTCCTCAATATGCCTATATGTTAGTTTGAATCTGTGTCTCCTTGCCCTATTCATGTAATTTAATTTGAAGTAAATTTCTGATTTACTTTTTCCATAATCTTCCTAGTCCTCATTGTTCTTGTAGGGGTAATCTCTCAGACACCATCTTTCAAGACTGATGATCTCCTCAATTTTTTCTGCAAAGCTTAACCCCTCTACCACTAGGAATCAGGCCCAGGGTCCATCTTTGCACTCCCTCCAACTCTTGAATTTCTCACTTTCGCCTTGGTGACAAAACTGAACTCAGTACAGTGTGACCACACTCTATATACTTTGATCATGACATCCTTTGACTTGTGCAGTTTAACATTCTGTTGGCTTTGTTGGTTGGTGCTCTGCATTTTTTTGGCCATGTTGAGTATACTAAAACTCCTAGATATCTTTCAACTTCACCCTTAGCTGCTTCAGCGCCATTCGGGGAGTGTGAATGTCAGTCATTATTCTTCACTGCGTGTGATACTTTACATGTGTCTGCATTAAATTTCACCTGTTATGTTTCTATCCATTTACTTAATTCAACTCACCTCCGCCAATTCCACTAGCTTTTCCAGTTTGATATAATCTACAAATTTGACTATTTGCATTGGGCTTCTGAATGTAAGCCATTGATTTAAATTAGAAACAGTAGTGGTCTCAACAGAAATCCTTGGGGTATCCGACTTTGTACAGCACTCACCCTACAAGTATCTATTGATTATACCCATCAGCCACTTGATTATCTGTTCCCAAGATTTAGCCTAGATTCCTCAGTAGTAGTCTTTTCTATGGAACTTTGTCAAGTGGGAAGAAACAGTTTGCATTAAAATAATACTGACATTAATTCTTAACAGACAAATTTGATGAGAGATTAATCTATACCCTATCAATGACCTATCTCTTATGGGTCTGTGCCATACCAATAATCCATTTCCTATAAACCTATGCAAAATCAATAACTAATTTCCCATTAATCTGCTGGGAAGGGATCAATCTGTATCAGAAATAACCCATCTTCTATCAACCCGTGCCACATTAATAATCAGATTGTGCTGTTAATGGCCAATCTGTGTTGCATCACTAATCCATTAATCATATTCCATGTTTTTACTTGTTCGCATCCCATTATATCTTTTGCATTTGTACTTATGTTTACTTGTTCGCATCCCATTATATCTTTTGCATTTGTACTTATGACAGTGTAGCAAGGACAAACATCTTTTCACTTACGGTCCCAAATTTTTAAAAATTAATTTATGAGATGTGGGTGTTGCTAGCTAGGCCAGCATTTATTGCTCATCCCTAATTACCCTTGAGAAGGTGGTGGTGAGCTGCCTTCTTGAACCACTGCAGTCCCTGTGGTATAGGCACACCCACAGTGCTGTTAGGGAGGGAGTTCCAGGATTTTGACCCAGTGACAGTGAAGGAACGGCGATATATTTCCAAGCCAGGATGGTGTGTGGTTTGGAGGGGAACTTCCAGGTGGTGTATCTCCTCCCCTTGTCCTTCTAGATGGTAGTGGTTGGTGGTTGTTGGAAGGTGTTGCCTAAGGAGCATTGTTGAGTTTCTGCAGTGCATCTTGTAGATGGTACACACTGCTGCTATTGTGCGTCAGCGGTGGATGGAGTGAATGTTTGTGTATGTGGTGCCAATCAAGCAGGCTGCTTTGCCCTGGATGGTGTCAAGCTTCTTGAGTGTTGTTGGAGCTGTACTCATCCAGGCGAGTGGAGAGTGTTCCATCACGTTCCTGACTTGTGCCTTGTAGATGGTGGACAGGCTTTGGGGAGTCAGGAGGTGAAGAATTCACTGCAGAATTCCTAACCTCTGACCTGCTCTTGTAGCCACAATATTTATATGGCTAGTCCGGTTCAGTTTTTGGTCAATGGTAACTCCCAGGATGTTGATAGTGGGGGATTCAGCGATGGTAATGCCATTGAATGTCATGGGGCGATGGTTAGATTCTCTCTTGTTAGAGATGGTCTTGCCTGGCACTTGTGTGGCGTGAATGTTACTTGTCACTTGTGCTACACTGTCATAAGTACAAATGCCCAAGCCTGGAAATTGTCCTGGTCTTGCTGCATTTAGACATGGACAATATTATACTTGTTGCAACCAGTCTAAAAATTGCTTGAAATTATAATGTCCCTTTCCTTACAGTGAACAGGAATTGTAATAAAACTAATGAATTTACCTTAATTGAATTACTATTTCAGAAGTGGTTTTAACTTTTAACATTTTCTTAACAATAAAGAGGAAACAATATTTGTTGTTTCCAAAAATAGCAAATTGTCCATGATTCCAGCTTTAAATCAGTTTGCTGCACTTGTAGTTTTACGGTTTTATTACCTGTGAATTAAAATCCCATAGAGTTGTAAATCCAAATTTTCAGTTGACACTAAACTAGGTGGCACAGTAATTTGTGTGTTGGAAGCAGGAAGTTACAAAGGGGCATAGATGGATTAACTAAGTGGACAAAACTATGGCAGATGGAGTTTGACATGGGTAAGTGTAAAGTCATGCGCTTTGGATCTGAAAAAGACTGATTTGAATATTTGCTTAATGGTATGAAACTAGGAACATAAGGAGCAGAGATTTAGATGTCCATGTAAACAAAAGCTAGTTCACAAATACAAGAGTAATCAAGAAGATAAAGGAATATTGGCCTTCATCTCAAGAGGTTGGAATTCAAAACTGGCAAAGTTATATTTCAATCATGCATAACTTGATACATAACAAATCTCATCAGGAGCACGGCATTCAAATTTGGCACCATGCTTCAGGAAGATTAGATTAGCTTTGGAGGGGACGCAACACAGACTGGCCAGAATTATATCAGAGCTAAAGGGATTAAATTATGAGGACAGATTGGATAAACTCACTTTCAATTCCCTTGAGTTTAAAAGGTTGAAGGGTGATCTAGCTAACTACTTTAAAATTATTAAGGAATTCAATATGGTAGGAGAGAAACTATTTCCTCTGGTGGGGGGAATCCAGAACAAGGCAGAATAACTTTAAAAATTAAAGTTAGGACGTGCAGGAGAAATCTGGAAACACGTTTCACAAAATGCAGGATGATGATCTGAAATTCACTTCCTCAAAAAGCTGTTGATGCTGGGACAATTGAAATTTTCCAGTTTATGCCTGTTCCTTAGCTCCCATATTCACAATGTTCCTATATCTAAATAGTTCTACATGTATATCAATGGAAAGAACATTATCAGACTGAACTGAAATTGGAGCACTGAAATATCTCTTTCGATCAGGCTTCAGTTTCTCGACAAAAGGTGTGCCCATTTCTCGGTGTTGTATCTTTTGAGTGGGGGACACACTGGTGTCAGCTGGGCAGGAAGAGGCTGAATTCCTGGCAAAGCAAAAATGATCGTGTAGATGGAGTAGTTTGCGAATAAAGTACACTCATTTTGTTGGCCACCATAAGAGAGGAGAGGAGCATTGTTCACTGGAACAGAGCACTAACATTTGTTGAGGGACAAGCATCTCTTATCACAGCAAATGGTTTCTTGGAGGGACTCTGATCAGTGAGGCAAAGTCAGTGACCATTGATTAGAGACACTAAACATTAAACCTTCACTGCCTAAATTTGTTAGTGATTAGAAACATATAAAATCCCCCCCAAAACTAAATAAACATATGAGGGAAAGTGGAATAGAAGGACATGCTGATAAGGTAAGATTAAGAGGTTTGGGAGGAGGCTTGTGGGGGCAATAAACATCTGTACTGACCAGTCTGTCCGAACGAAGAGTATCTGAAAAAGAGTCACATGGACTCGAAACATTAACTCTGTTTTTCTGTCCACAGATGCTGCCAGACCTGCTGAGTTTCTTCAGTATTTTGTTTTTATTTCAGATTTCCTGCATCCGCGGTATTTTGCTTTTATTTCAGTCTGCCTGAATGGCCTGTTTCTATGCTGTAGATTCATTGTAATTACTTTGATTATCCATATTATTGATTGCAATTTTAACTAATTTAATTCCAGTTAATTTTCCTGCTCTCCTGTCCCTACATTGCCTTCCTTCAGGCAGAATAGATTCAGATAACTGCACAGTTGCCATCTGTTGGTTTGGGGCAGGTCACTGGGAGGGGCAATGGAAAAGACATGAACAGCTCATTGTACATTCCTAACCGACAGCATGTATGGTAGTGAACAGAGAGTAAGTGCAGAAATAGGAAACAATAGAGAGAAGTTCTCCCATCTCCACCCACCCCAGAAAATATCCTTCTGCACAAATGACTAATGCCTTAACAGAGCCGCTTAAATAGTAAATAAAAATGTAATTGCAAGTTTAGTAATGGAGCCAGAGGGAAGTGCAGTCCAGTTCTATCTGCACCTTGTTGCTCACACAGCTGAAGGGTGTCACAGCTATATTGTTGATGCTATAACTACCTTAGCTGGAGACATACCGTTAAAAACTAAACCAAAGCCATTTTAAAGGAGTAGAACATTCAAGACAAATGAAGGCATTTGACAATTCAAATAAGATGTGAAACATTTCTTCAGAGTTCTTGTTGAAACGGGGCACGATATAGCAGTGAAAACCCCAGTATTCATGAGGAAACCTCAGGCCCAACTTAGAGAATCATAGAAACTTACTGCACAGCAGGAGGACATTTGGCCCATCATGTCTGTACTGGCTCTATGAAAGAGCTGTCGTCGTGCTTCTTGTCCATAAACCTCTAAGTTCCGCATGACACAAAACTTGGAAGTATTGTGAACTTTGACAAGGATCATGATAGACTTCAAGAAGACATAGAAAGGCTGGCGGAATGAGCGGGCAAGTGGCAGGTGAAGTGATACATTTTGGTAGGAAGAACAAGGAGAGGCAATATAAAGTTAAGGATACAGTTCCAGTTATCTCCAAGAGTAAAGGGACCTGGAAATATATGTGCACAAATTGTTGAAGGTGGCCGGGCAGGTTAATAAGGCATTGACGATCCTGGGCTTTGTAAATAGAGGCATAAAGTACAAAAGCAAGGAGTTTGTGGTTTCACGTTTATAAAATACTAGCACAGTTTCAACTAAAGTATTCTGCCCAATTCTTGGCAGCACATTTAGAAAGGAAGTGAAGGCATTGGAGAGGGTATAAATGACTTGGAGGAAGGGACCGAAGGTATGGTTGCTAAATTTGCTGATGACACAAAGATAGGTAGGAAAGTCAGTTGTGAAGAGGACATAAGGAGGCCACAAAGGGACATAGATAGGTTAAGTGAGTGGGTAAAGATCTGGTAAATGGAGTATAATGTGGACAAATGTGAAATTGTCCATTTTGGCAGGAAGAATAGGAAAGGAAGCACATTATCTAAATGGTGAGGGGTTGCAGTGCTCTGAGATGCAGAGGGATCTGGGTATCCTAGTGCATGAATTGCAAAAGATTAGTATGAAGGTACAGTGGGTAATTGGGAAAGCTAATAGAATGTTATCATTTATTGTGCAGGGAATTGAACACAAAAGTAGGGAGGCTTCAGTTAAATAGGGCAGTGGTGAGACCACACCTGGAGTACTTGTGCAGTATTGGTCTCCTTATTTAAGGAAGGATGTAAATGCATTGGAATCAGTACAGAGGTTTACTAGATTAATACCAGGAATGGGCGGGTTGCCTTATGAGGAAAGGTTGGACAGGCTAGGCTTATATCTGCTGGAGTTTAGAAGAGTAAGAGGCAACTTGATTGAAATATAAAAGATCCTGGGGGGTCTTGACAGGGTGGATACGGAAAGGATGTTTCCTCTTGTGGGAGAATCTAGAACTAGGGGTCACTGTTTAAAAATAAGGGGTCACCCATTTAAGACAGATGAGAAATTTTTTTCTCTCAGAGGGTTATGAGCCTTCGGAACTCTCTTCCTCAAAAGGTGGTGGAAGCAGAGCCTTTGAATATTCTTAAGGCAGAGGTAGATAGATTCTTGATAAGCAAGCGGGTAAAAGATTATCGGGGGTAGGTGGGAATGTGGGGTTGAGGTTACTGTCAGATCAGCTATTACCTTATTGAATGGCGAAGCAAGCTCGAGGGGCTGAATGGTCTACTCCTGCTCCTAATTCGCATGTTTGTATGTGCAGAAAAGAGTTGCCGGAATGGTTCCAGGGATAAGGAACTTCGGTTATGTGGATAATTTGGAGAAATTGGGGTTATTCTCCTTAGAGAAGAGAAGGTTGAGAAGAGATTTAATAGAAGTGTTCAAAATCATGAGGGGTCTGGACAGAGTAGATAGGGAGAAACTGTTCCCATTGGTGGAAAGCACGAGAACCAGAGGACACCCTGTGAAGTGATTGGCAAAAGAGCCAAAGGCGACACGAAGAAAAACTTTTTGACACAGTGAATGGTTAGGATCTGGAATGCACTGGCTGAGATTGTGATGAAGGCAGATCCGATCGTGGCTTTCAAAGTGAATTGCATAATTATCTGAAGAGAAAAGATTTGCTGGTCTACGGGGAAAAGCAGGATAGTGGAACTAGCTGAGTTGCTCTTGCAGGGAGCCTGGGTGGACACAGTGGGCCGAATAGTCTCCTGTGTTGAAACTATTCAATGATTCTGTCAAGTAACTGCCCAACCCCCTTTTAAAATTATTCGTAGAATCAGCTTGCACCAGCTTTTCAGATAGAGCTTTCCAGATCCCAATAACTCCGAGTGAAAAATTTCTCTTCGTCTTCCCTCCAGACCTTTTCCCAGTGATTTTAAATCTATGACTTCTGCTTATTGACCCACTCAGCAGAGGAAATCATTTTTCTCTACCTACTCTATCAAAACCTCTCATCATCTGAAAACCCCCATGAAGTCACTCACATTTTAGCCTTCTCTCTTCCAAGGAGAACAGTCCTAACTCTCCTTGTAACTGAAGTTCCCTAGCCCCAGTCCAAATACATTTATTAGTCATATACTAAGGAGGCTGAACAAGTTTCATACCTGACTCTCCTTGTTGCTGCCAACTTCTCAGTTTAACAATTTATAGCCGTGTTATTATTGATTCATCAGCTCATCAGCACAGCGGAAAGTTTCACATTGTCACCTACACTACAAAAGCCTGTACTGTAATGTGTGGGTGATTAACAATATAACAGAAAGAAACAGTACAGTTACCTCCTCCTCCGCCATTTATGCAATAATAATTTCCTCCTTTTTGATCCCTAGAACTACACACTATTCCCTGACCCAAGCTGATGCTTGTATTCTGAGACCTTCAACTGTGCAGCCTTTGAGCTGGCTTTGAGCAGTGTGCAGCATAAATGTGTAAAACTATTCCTTTCCTTCCATCTTCCCCAAAAAGGCTGAGATCAGGACTTAATGGTACACCACATTACATATTCAGCTATGGTTAGAACTGTTAGAATATTTTTCATCTTTTCAAAGAATATGAGTCATTAAAGTAATATAAAAGTGCACTGCACTTATGTAAGTAGGAAAAATTATTTACCCTGTTTCTTTGGGGACTTGTTCTATTTTGAATTTTACCATTTTTTTTCTTAATACAAATATACATGCGAACATATGAATTAGTAGCAGGAAATAGGCCATTCTGCCTTTTGAGCCTGCTCCGCTTTTCAATAAGATCTTGGCTGATCTGATTGTGGCCTCAACCCTACTCTCCTGACTACCACCCTTTGACTCCCTGTTTGTCAATAATCCATCTACCTCTTCTTTAAAAATATTCAATGACCCTGCCCACACCACTCTCTGGGAAAGAAAGCTCCACAGACTCACGACTTGCTGAGAGAGAAAAAATTCTCCTCATCTCTGTCTTAATTGGGAGACCGCTTAGTTTTAAACTATGGCTTCTAGTTCTGGTCTCTCCCACAAGGGGAAACATTCTCTCAGTATCCACTCTGTCAAGTCCCCTCAGGATTTCATACGTTTCAATAAGAGAAGCAGAGAGTAGGCATAAATGGGTCATTTTCGGGTTGGCAGCATGCAACAAGTGCAATGCCACAGGGATCAGTGCTGGGGCCTCAACTATTTACAATCTATATCAATGACTCGGATGAAGGGACCAAATGTATATTTGCTAAATTTGTTGATGACATGAAGATAGGAAAGTAAGATGGGAAGAGGATTTAAGGAGTCTGCAAAGGGACATGTATAGGTTAAGTGAATGGACAAAAATTTGGCAGATAAAGCACAATGTGAGAAAGTGTGAACCTGTCCACTTTTGTAGGAAGAATAGAAAAACAGCATATTCTTCTAAACTCCAATGGATACAGGGCCAACCTGTCCAACCTTTCCTCCTAAGATAACTCCCTCATCCCAGGAATCAGCCCAGGAAACCTTCTCCGAACTGCTTCTAATGCAATTATGTCCTTTCTTAAATAAGGAGACCAAACTGTACACAGTATTCTAGATGTGGTCTCACCAATGTCCTGTACAGCTGTAGCAAAACATCCTTACTTTTATAATCCGTTCCCCTGGCAATAAATGACAACATTCCATTTGCCTTCCTAATCACTTTCTGTACCTCACTGCTAACATTTTGTGATTCATGTATCAGGACACCCAGATCCCTCTGTACCACTGAGTTCTGCAATCTTTCTCCACTTGAATAATATGCTGCTTTTCTATTCCTACAAAAGTGGACAAGTTCACATTTTCCCGCATTGTGCTTTATCTGCCAAATTTTTATCCATTCACTTAACCTATCTATATCCCTTTGCAGACTCCTTATGCCCTATTCACATCTTACTTTCCTATCTTCATGTCATCAACAAATTTAGCAAATATACAATTGGTCCCTCCATCCAAGTCATCGATATAGATTGTAAATAGTTGAGGCCCCAGCACTGATCCCTGTGGCACTGCACTTGTTGCATCCTGCCAACCCGAAAATGACCCATTTATGCCTACTCTCTGCTTCCTGTTAGCTAACCAATCATCTATCCATGCTAATATGTTACCCCCCTCCCCCACACACATACAATGAGCCCTTATTTTGTGCAGTAACCTTTGATGTGACACCTTGTCAAATGCTTTCTGGAAATCTAAGTGCACCACATTTACAGGTTCCCCTTTATCCACGTTGCTTGTTACTTCCTCACAGAACTCTAATACATTAGTCGAACACGATTTTCCTTTCATCAAACTTGAAACAATTATGGCAGTACACCCTGCCCTGCCCTACCTCTCTCTTTGCTATCTCCGAGTAACACTGACTGATGCAAAGAATGAGACTATGGCTGCTGCATGTCTATTAGGCAACAGGATCAAACTGCAGGTGGGCTTTGAGGCGGAGCCCTGTTCTCTCTCAGCCTATCCATATTGAAAAAGGCATCCTAATGAAGTAGCAATAGTTCCTATCCTTTGAAGAGATTTGTTTGTAAACACTAATTTGAAGGGTGTTTGGCTGCAATGTTCTGATGACAGAGCGCTGGCTAACAAGATATCTGATTGAATGCAGCTTCCCCTGAGGCTGAAGGCAGCTGGATTTGGATTGGCTGGTGCAGTTGAGAGTATATCCATATTAAACATGGCAGCTTTGCAGAAAATTAAACGTGTGTCAGTAGCAAGGGCATTTTGAAAGCAGCTACCATTAATGCAACACAAAACGCTCAGTTACAAATAAAAATCTAAAGACTTTCATTTATTTACCACCTTGTCACTTCACTCAGCCACATCATAAAGTGTTTCATATAATGAATTACTCTTCTGGAATTCAGTGACTGTTATGATTCCCAGTTAGCGGTAGTCTAAACCAGACCCATCACATCTGGTCTAGTTTCAGGTCTCATACTGATATTGTTGACCACTAAAAGTTGGTTTTGGACCTATGTCTGAATTTCTCCACCCACGCACTAGCTGCTAGCTTTTTGCTGTCGTTAAATGCATGATATCTGTTTGTGCAGGCGTGCTCAGTGGTCTTGCAGATTTGGATTAGGACATTGTGTCTTCCCAGACTGTGGGTTTAATTTGAGCTTCTGAGATGAACAGCTTGAAACTGAAGATGTTCTGGCAGCCTCTCTCTTTCACCTCAGAATCTGTGATCCTGGGATACCCCATTCTCACCCCACCCATCTCACCGCACCTCAATGCCCACTGCAGCCGCCCTGCTCCCACCATCACTTCTTCCTGGCCCTGACTCCACCCTTGCCTCAACCCCACAGCACCCAATCCCCCAACTATCACCATACCCCCTACTGCCTGCCCTCGCCCCACCCCCCAACTCCTCCCAGGGAGGAATTTGGTGAGAATGAGAGTTTCTGATATTAAGCTGATGGGACCCGCAGGCTGATAGAGGCAGTGATTTCATGCAAGGGGAAGGACTAAGGGAGGGGAGTTGGGGAGTTTGAGAATATCTTGAGAAAAGAGTTGGTGGAGGCTTTTTACAGCATTTGAGGGTGTTATTGGAGGAGGCAAGGAGGGGGGGTGAAGGTGTTGAGGATGGAGGCGGATGGAGAAGATATTTGAGTTGGCGAGTGATTGCAAGATAGAGGGAGGGCCAGGGATGTGGGAGTTGGTGTGCAGGGTAAGGCTACCACTGAAGCTACAAACGGCAAGTAACCTAACCAACAGTTTTCTCATTTCACTACACCCTTCCTCTGCAAAAATAAGCTCTCCTGAAATGACAATACATTTGCTGTTAGCTGGAGTGAAATTTACATGTGCAGAAGGTTTATCACAGTCTATGCGAACAACTGAAAGTAATTAGCATTTGTCAGATCCTCCCTCTTGTGACCTTGTCTTGCTGCTCTAAACCACTCGCCACAACAGAAAGATCAATAAAGCTCAGGTGCAATACACGTTCCTTCTCATAAGTTTTTAAATTTATCCTTTATCCTACGTTTTGTTTTATTTGTATGGGGAAGCAGTTATAGTTTGATCTCGAGGTTAACAATCATTCAATGGCTTCAATTGGCATGGTGTGAATGGATGTAATGCCACCAGGAATGGATCTCTCGAGGCAGGAGTTCAGTATGAGGGCGATGGTCTGACTTGAATGGCCACAGTCACAATTTGAGCTCTTCCTCATGTTCCATGTGTGGAGCAAGTGCCCACATCTTCCCTGGTCCATCCTCAAATGGCTGAGGGTTTGCCCAGATTTCCCATGGAAGTTTGAAACAAGGGACTTCACCACTCGGATCAGTTACCAGGTTGTGGTTGGTGATGTTTGCAGTCAGCCAGGAGGTGCGCCATTGAGAGGTGGACCTGTCATTAGTTTGTAGGGTGTGGAGTGTGTTCCAGTAGGGACTACGGATTCTCAGCTGAGTGTGTGGGTTTTTTTCAGGTCCTGTGTCAATGGGAGTGCTTCGTTAGCTGTTATTTACTGGTGTTTTTTGAGGAGACTGTTTTCCCTGTGGATATCAGTAGGTTCAACGTGTGCCAGCACAGGAAGCCACTTGAGCTGTGTTGGCCTCAATGTCCAAGAAACAATCTTCATGGCTTCCTGGAGGTTGGTGTGGCGGCAGTTGAGCCAGGTAGAGCAGCCAAAAAGCGAAGCAATGCATAGTGTGTTGGCTCTGCTGCCCCGGGTGGTACTTGTCATTTCTGTATGAGATTCACTCCCGTCTTGACCTCGGTCCTGGTGTTCTGGAGGCGTTGCTGGTAGATCAATGTACGTTAAAGAGTGATGACAAGTCATTTTTGCATTGGATCATGGGTAAGTGGCCAACATCTTCAGGGTTAAGAACAGGACATGCAAAGCTACCTCACTGATTTAAATACTTATCTAGGTTTCACGGTTATCACAGAATCACACAGTGCAGAAGAGGCCCTTCGACCCATCGTGTCTGCACCGACACGTGAGAAACACCTGACCTACCTACCTAATCCCATTTACCAGCACTTGGCCCATAGCCTTGAATGTCATGATGTGCCATGTGCTCATCCAGGTACTTTTTAAAGGATGTGAGGCAACCTGCCTCCACCACCCTCCCAGGCAGTGCATTCCAGACCGTCACCACCCTCTGGATAAAAAAGTTTTTCCTCACATCCCCCCTAAACGCCCTGCCCCTCACCTTGAACTTATGTCCCCTCGTGACTGACCCTGCAACTAAGGGGAACAGCTGCTCCTTATCCACCCTGTCCATGCCCCTCATAATCTTGTACACCTCGATCAGGTCGCCCCTCAGTCTTCTCTGCTCCAATGAAAACAACCCAAGTCTATCCAACCTCTCTTCATAACTTAAATGTTTCATCCCAGGCAACACCCTGGTGAATCTCCTCTGCACCCCCTCCAGTGCAATCACATTCTTCCTATAATGTGGCGACCAGAACTGCACACAGTACTCCAGCTGTGGCCTCACCAAGGTTCTATACAACTCCAACATGATCTCCCTACTTTTGTAATCTATGCCTCGATTGATAAAGGCAAGTGTCCCATATGCCTTTTTCACCACCCCACTAGCATGCCCCACCGCCTTCAGAGACCTATGAACACACATGCCAAGGTCCCTTTGTTCCTCAGAACTTCCTAGTGTCATGCCGTTCATTGAATACTTCCTTGTCAAATTACTCCTTCCAAAATGTATCACCTCACATTTTTCAGGGTTAAATTCCATCTGCCACTTATCTGCCCATTTGACCATCCCGTCTATATCTTCCTGTAGCCCAAGACACTTAACCTCACTGTTAACCACCCGGCCAATCTCTGTGTCTTTCGCAAATTTACTAATCCTACCCCCCACATAGTCATCTACGTTGTTTATATAAATGACGAATAATAGGGGACCCAGCACAGATCCCTGTGGTATGCCACTGGACACTGGCTTCCAGTCACTAAAGCATCCTCCTGTCATCACCCTCTGTCTCCTACAACTAAGCCAATTTTGAATCCACCTCATCAAATTACCCTGTATCCCATGTGCATTTGCCTTCTTTATAAGTCTCCCATGTGGGACCTTGTCAAAGGCTTTGCTGAAATCCATATAAACTACATCAACTACACTACCCTCATCTACACACCTGGTCACCTCCTCAAAAAATTCAATCAAATTTGTTAGGCATGACCTCCCTCTGACAAAGCCATGCTGACTATCCCTGATCAAACCTTGCCTCTCCAAGTGGAGATAGATACTCTCCTTCAGAATTTTCTCCAATAGTTTCCCTACCACTGACGTGAGAGTCACTGGCCTGTAGTTCCCTGGCTTATCTCTACAACCCTTCTTAAATAGCGGAACCACATTAGCTGTTCTCCAGTCCTCTGGCACCTCCCCCGTGGCCAGAGAGGAATAAAAAATTTGGGTCAGAGCCCCTGTGATCTCCTCCCTTGCCTCCCTGGGACACAAATTATATTAAAGGTAAGTTGGACATTCACCCGGTCTTATACTGGACAGTCTGATTTTCAGGTGGACTGTCCCCTGTCCAGTACTCAATCTGAACCAGACGCCTTAGTTTAAAATGCCTATCATCTTGGTCTCTAGAGAAGCATTTAAAGTCAAAATTACTGCCTGTCTCCGCAAAGGTCCTCAGGCCTATCCAGGTAGGCAGTAGAGGAAGGGGACCTGGCTGCATTCGGGGAAGGACAGGAACTGGTTATCCTTGTGCATCTTTTACAACGCCCTCAGTCTACATTATACAGACACACTGATGCACGCAGTACACTGCTGTCAACCGAGTAGCTACCATGAGGTTTGTGGAGACAGTGTGAGAGACACACAGGCAAAAACTAATTAAAAGCATCACTCATTTTTTTAACCTACAGTAGCTTGTCCAAAGTTCATTATGAGCGAGAAACATAAGCTCCCCTTAGCTTGCTCTAAGACATTGGGTTTATTATGTGCAGTATTTTGTTTTAATAAAAATAAGTGCGCATGCCTGTGTGTGTGGGGTTTGGCAGAGGTGGCTGGTATTCCTGATGACTATCAGTGGCCACCCTAGTTAAAGTTAGGTATCCCTCAAAGCTGCAAGATCACAAAATAGCAGGCAACAGCATGTGCTGAGGTGGCAGAGCCTAATTCACTGTAATCCTGAAAGTGTGAACCTTGGAGATGCTAGGCTGCCTGTGGTTTGTCTGCTCTCGAGGCCACCTGCTGTTGTATGGGCAGGAAAGGACAGCACAGGGAGTAAAATCTTTTATCAATTTCTAAAATGTACCTCTATGCCAGATTTTCCGTTCTGGTTAAAATCAGGCCTTAAATAAGCAAGTTTGGCTTTGTGCCCGTCCAATGTCCCCCATGCTGACTCCAGTGAGGCTCCTAGAGGCAGCTGGTGGCAGGATGGTGTGGAGTGGCTGTGAAGGGCTTGGCTTTCTGTAACAGAAAGCAGGACTGGCTCTCTCCGGGGCTCCTGAAGAGAAGATCTTAAAATTTGGGTATGCAGGAGGGAAGTTTTCCACCCTGTATTGCACTGCGCTCCTTCAGGGAACTTTTAGAATTTAACCCCCTTCTTGTAGGAAATTACTGTTACCAGGTGGTATTATTCCTGCTAACTAACTGCCCATTCATCAGCTCAGCAGCAACGAGTGGAACCAAATTAATTCACTTCAATTTTCTTCGTTCTGAATTGGCTGGTCTGCTTAAATCATCTGTACCCCTTTCTGTGACAAGTCACTCTTGACATTGTCTAACCAGCGCTCCCTTGGTCTTCTTTAGCTCCTTGCTCCCTGCGCCTGTGTATGTCGGGCCATTAATGGTATTATAGTTTCTTTCTATTTTTGAAACATGTCCAAGGTAACCAATTCATGTAAAAGATTTGCATTTACGTAGCACTCACAACCTCTGGATATCTCAAACTGCTTCACACAGCCAATGAAGCACTTCTTGAAGTGCAGCCACTGTTGTACTGTATTGTAGGAAATGTGGCAGTCAATTTGTGTAGGGCAAGCTCCCAAAAGCAGCAGCGTGATAATGATCACATAATCTGTTTTTGTGATGTTGATTGAAGAATAAATATTGGCTAGGACACCGGTTTGAACTCCCCCGCCCTTTTCTTTTGAAACAGTGGTTGAGAGAGCAGAGTAGGATATGGTTTAACGTCTCAACTGAAAGCCAGCACCTTCATGCAACGCTCAGTACTGTATTTAAGTGTCAACCCTAGATTTTCCAGCTCAGGTCTCTAAAATAGATCTTGAACCCAATACCTCAGAGAGGAAAGAAGGTAGAAGGATATACGTCAGTTTCATAAGCTGATCATAGGGTAGGACCATGATATTGTGACAGTGGTGAATTTAAAGTTAGTGGGGCCTGTGCTCAGTTTCATCTTTACCCCTGGACACAACCCAAAACTATGGGGCATTGGTTATTTCACCGGCTTTTTGCACACTATCACATAACCTCAGTTTCACAAGCACAACATTTGAATCTTCACTAACTTTATAATCCTGAATTCACCACACATTCTCTCATGGCAAAAACCTTCAATGAGATTTTTTTTTAAATATATGATAAAATGACTCTTTAATCCCTAGAGCCCCCATTTTCCAGTCGCTGGGGGAGTGGTCCTTCTCTGAGTAAATTGATAAACGGATCATGTTGCACATGTCTCACAGTCGGGAGTGCCTGGTCACGATTTGCCTGTTAAAAACTACAACAGTAAACGGGACCACTCCGAGCAGGAGCCGCTCTGCCAGAGGGATCACTCAGTTCAGACTGAGATTGCTGCTGCTGGTGCTGCACTAGTTGAACCAGCTGCCTGTTGCTCTACCTCCCAGAATAAGCAATTTGTTGTTCTCTCCGCGCTGGGACGCTCGGGCTCTCTTGCCCTGTGTTGGGGGCATGTTTGTGAGGCAGCTCTGCGCTGGGGGCTAGGCCAGCATATATTGCCCATCCCTAATTGCCCTTGAGAAGCTGGTGATGTCTTCTTGAACCGCTGCAGTCCATGTGGTGTAGGTACACTCACAGTGCTGTTAGGGAGGGAGTTCCAGGATTTTGACCCAGCCACAGTGAAGGAACGGCGATATATTTCCAAGTCAGGATGGTGAGTGGCTTGGAGGGGAACTTCCAGGTGGTGCTGTTCCCATGTGTCTCCTGCCCTCGTCCTTCTAGATGGTAGTGGTCGTGAGTTTGGAAGGTGCTGCTTAATGAGCCTTGGTGAGTTTTTGCTGTGCATCTTGTAGATGGCACACACTGCTGCTACTGTGCGTCGATGGTGGAGGGAGTGAATGTTCGTAGAAGGGGCGTCAATCAAGCGGGCTGCTTTGTCCTGGACGGTGTCATGCTTCTTGAGTGCTGTTGGAGCTGCACTCATCCAGGCAAGTGGGCAGTATTCCATCACACTCCTGATTTGTGCCTTGTAGATGGTGGACAGGCTTTGGGGAGTCAGGAGGTGAGTTACTCGCTGCAGGATTCCTAGCCTCTGACCTGCTCTTGTATCCACAGTATTTGTATGGCTAGTCCAGTTCAGCTTCTGGTCAATGGTAACCCCCAAAATGTTGATAGTGGGGAATTCAGTGATGGTAATGCCATTGAACATTAAAGGGCGATGGTTAGATTCTCTCCTGTTGGAGATGGTCATTGCTTGACACTTATGTGGAGGGAATGTTACATGGCATTTGTCAGCCCAAGCCTGGATATTGTCCAGGTCTTGCTCCATTTGAACATGGGCTGCTTCAGCATCTGAGGAGTGGCGAATGGTGCTGAACATTGTGCAATAATCAGCGAACATCCCCACTTCTGACCTTATGATGGAAGGAAGGTCATTGATGAAGCAGCTGAAGATGGTTGGACCAAGGACACTACCCTGTATGTGTGTGAGTGTGCGTGCGCGAACGGCAGCTCCGCGCTGGGGACACGCTGGCAGCGAAGCTAATCCTCTGCTATCCAAAGCGGTATTAAGGATCGTTAAAGTGCAGAGTCGGCAGGGAGAACGAGTCGGCCAAGCTCACCGATGCAAAAGGCAAAATGCAGCAATCCGTCGATTTAGAACTCTGGTTAAAACAAAATCATGCAGAGAATTTTGAGGACATCGTTTTTTGCAGACTGTTACTCAGAGGTTAATTTTTTTTAAAGAAATCCCTGCGTATTATTTATTGAAGTTAGGGTTGGGGAGTGGAGCTGTTTTATTTTCCCAGTTTCATTCACAGGGATAAAATCCCGCTGCAGTTTCCAGCTTTTGCAAAGGTTACTGCTTTTCATCGAAATGAGGTCAGTGTGAGAGTATTTGAAAGAGCTGATCGTTCTAATTCAGGGTGGCATAACGCACTCAGGTCAGTTTTACACGCTGGGAGCTGGGTGACACTCGGGGCTTTGAACGCCCCATATCCAGCGCCTGTGAACATGGTGCTGATATCCTCGGGAGAATCTCAGTAGACCCAGTGCCAGCCTTCATTGCATAATTGCAGCAGCTTTCTGCTTGAGCACTCATCACTCGTCACTTTGGGGTCCCCCTGTCGTTTGGGGGAGGCCCCATGCCACGGCACAGCGTGTTTCATTTGTAAACCCCACCCCTGTATCGTGACAATTCAATCATCAAAAGCAACACATTGTGTGGAATTTAATGTAATTGTTGCGGGTTCAGCCCGCCGGTCATAGAGAACTGGTGGCAAACCCTGGTCGCGACTGAGTGGGGGAGGCCCAACCGGATTAAGTGTTTAAGTGCATTTAACTGGGCAGCATCGGGCCTTCCCTGGGATTCAGAACCTCCAAGGGGGCAGAAATCCTGCCCGCTGGGAGCTCGTGGCCAATCGGAGGCCAGCAGCTCTCCATTGCCGGCAGCGCCACTGAGAACGGTGGCTGCAGGCGGTAATGCACCTAGGGAGAGGCCTAGGATTGATGAGGGACTTGGTGAGTGAGGGAGGATTCGGGGTTGCATGGAGGGGTTGCGGGAAGTGGGGGGGGCAGGGCTTTGGAGGTAAGGGCAGAGGGGTGGCATTCAGCGGCCTCCTCCTCCTCCACCGCCAAATGCCAGATCCCTCGATCGGGCACTAAGTGCTTTTGAAAGAGTAGACCCCCCCACCCACCTTCAAGGCTGCAGCCTTCTGGAGGCACTGTAAAGTAGAAAAGACTGAGGGGGCGGGCAAAGGAGTTCCAGTACTTTGGTTAGGAATGAATAAGTTAGCATTTGATGTGGTGCAATATAGTGAGGATATAGAAATGAGGAAGCATTTATAGGAGTATAGTGAGACTCTTCCTGTAACACCCTCACATTCCTGGACATGATAGGAATTTGCAGCCTTAATCGCACAAGAGGCTGCATGTCAGTCTCCCAGTGAAAGGAATTTCCTCTATTGTTATTGATATTGTTGGAGGCAAAGAACAGCTTCATGGGGAAAACACGTCTGCTCGCAGTGCGTTGTCAGTTAGGCTCATTATTGACCCTGAGCACACTCAGGGACTTAGTGATGGCGCGGGGATTACACACCAATCAGAAGCCGGCAGCTCTCCATTGCCAGCTGCATCACTGAAAGTGGTAGCTGCTCCTGATAATGCACCTAGGGGGAGGCCTAGGATCGATGAGGGACCCAGGGTGAGTGAGGGAGGAATGGGGATTGCAGAGAGGAGTCTGCACTGAGTGCTGTTTTGAGGGTACAGAGTGTCAAGCTGGGAGTTTGGTGTGTGAGGGAGTTTGGTGAAGAGGGGAACTATAAATTAATTAAGAAAAATAAATTTATTTAATGAACACGATAAAGATGACAGAACTGGTGATGTGTCACAGATGCAGCATGTGGGAGCTCCTGGATGCCACTGCAATCCATGACAATCACATCTGCAGTAAGTTTCTGTGGCTCGAGGTGCTTTGGCTCAGAGTTGAAGAGCTGGAGGCTGAGCTACTGACATTTTATGCGCCAGGGAGGGGAAAGTTACCTGGGGACTTTGTTCCAGAAGGTAGTCACACCCCTTAAGTTAGTGTCATCTGATTTGGTCAGTGGTCAGGGACAGGAAGGCGTGACTGTGAGACAGGTAAGGGAATCACAAAGGTGGGAGTGGAGAAGCTTCAGCCCTTGCAACTGACCAACAAGTTTGAGGCTCTTGCAGCTTATATGGACAAGAGCGAGGGCTACAGTGTGGAAGAGTAGGCTGACCATTGCCCAGGGAGCCATTCAAGTGTGGGAGTTAAAAGGAATGTAGGGGTAGGCATTATAGTCAGGAGGATAGATATTGTTCTGTGCAGACCAGAGCGAAAATCCAGACAGCTGTGTTGTCTGCCCAGTGCCAGGGTTTGGGATATCTGCTCAGGGCTGGAGAGGAACTTGCAGTGGGAGGGAGAGGATCCAGTTGTGGTCCGTGTAGGTACCAATGACATAGGTTCTAGGAAAGAGGTTCTGCATAGAGAGTATGAGGAGCTAGGCACTAAATTAAAAAGCAGAACCTCAAAGGTAATAATCTCTGGATTATTACCTGAGCTATGTGTTAATTGGCATAGGGTAAATAAAATTAGAGATTTGAATGCTTGGCTCAAAGGCTGGTGTGGAAGAAGTGGGGGCTGTAGCATTAGGACGGACTTCACCTGAACCATACTGGGACCGTGTTCTAGTGAGCCGTATAACTAGGGAAGTAGAGAGGGCTTTAAATTAAATAAAGTGGGGGTGTAGCAGAGGTATAATGGAGGGGAAGATTGAGCAAATTAAAGGGAAATGGCAAGGTAATAATAATCAGAGTATTTATTTTTATTCGTTCATGGGGTGTGGGAGTCGTTGGCTGGGCCAGCATTTATTACCCATCCCTGACTGCCCTTGTTCAGAGGGCATTTAAGAGTCAACCACATTGCTGTGGGTCTGGAGTCACATGTAGGCCAAACCAGGTAAGGAAAGTGGATTTCCTTCCCTAAAGGACATCAGTGAACCAGGTGGACAATGATTTTATGGTCATCATTAGACTTTTTATTCCAGATTTTTATTGAATTCAAATTCCACTATCTGCCATGGTGGGCTTCGAACTCTGGTCCCCAGAGTGTCTGAATACCAGCCCAGTGACACAATGCCACTGCTTGCCCCAGTATGGCAGGAGGGGACAGTGATTGCAAATTTAAGAGCGTGACAGTGGATAGGGCCAGAGTTTACAAAAACAATAAAATAACTGAATTAAGGACTCTGTATCTGAATGCCCGCAGCATTCGCAATAAAACATGAATTGTCAGCTCAGATAGAAATATATATGTATGACCTGATAAGCATTAGAGAGACATGGCTGCAAGGAAACTAAAGCTGGGACCTGAACACCCAAGGATATGTGACATTCAGAAAGGACAGGAAGCTGGGAAAAGTGGTGGGGTAGCTCTGTTAATTAAAGAGGGCATTAGTCCTCTAGTGAGAGATGACCTTAGTTCTAAAGATCAAGACGTGTAATCAGTTTGGGTGGAACTAAGAAACATTGGTGTCAGAAAACATTGGTGGGAATTGTTTATAGGCCACCAACCACAGTGATAATGCAAATCACAGTATAAATCAGGAAATTAGAGGTGCGTGTAACAAGGATAATACAGTAACCATGGAGGATTTCAATCTACATATAGACTGGGTAAACCTAATTAGTACTAATGTTGTGGAGAACAAATTCTTGGCATGTGTGCAAGATGATTTTCTAGAGCAGTACTTTGAGGAGCCAACGATGGAACAGTCTATTTTAGATCTAGCATTGTATAATGAAAAAGGGCGAATTAATAGTCTTGTTGTAAAGGAACCTTTAGGAAAGAATGACCATATTATTAAGAATTTTACGTTAAGTTTGAAAATGATGTAGTTCAACCAGAGATTAGGGTCTTAAATCTAAACAAAGGAAACTATGAAGGTATGAGGGGCAAATTGGCTATGGTTGATTGGGAAACTACATTAAAAGGTATGATGGTAGATAGGCAATGGCTAACATTTAAAGAGCTGATACATAGGGCAGAATTTTCTGCTTGTCGGGCGGGCGGGCCCGACCCAATCTCCGGCGGGTGGGGAGCCGATCCCCGCCGGAGAAGCAGGTTCCGCTGCCATTTTACGTGGGCGAGCCAATTAAGGCCCGCCCAGTGTGATGTCCGGTGGGAAGCGCTATGCGCTCCCTGTGCGGGCGGGGGGAATCCCTAAAAGCGAGAGTGCGCTCTTTCACACATGCGCACGAAAGAGCTCACATCTCCCTGAGGCTAAGTGCTGCCTCAGGGAGATCGCTTCCACGTTGAAAAATATTAAAAATGGAAGAAGAAAAAAATTCCCTAACATGTCCCCCTCATGTGACAATGTCACATGAGATGGGACATGTTCATAATTTACATAATAACTTTATTAAACTTTTTAAAACCCTGCATGAAACCTCATCCCGCTGCTGGATGAGGTTTCATGTTTTCTCTATTTGCCGCCGGGGCTCCTGGCTGACCCGCCAACCTTATGGTTGGACAGTCAGGTCCTTTAATTGTATAAATTATCCTGTCAATGGCCTCAATTGGCCATTGACAGTTCGGCGGGCCCGCAGCTGATTTTGCTGCACCCCTGCCTTGCTGAAAATTTAAATGGGGCGGGATGATGTCGAGGGTTCCGCCCAACGTCACCGTGCGTCATTTTACATGTCGGCGAGCGGGCCCCGCCCCCTGCTCACCGACGGCAAAATTCTGCCCATAGTTTACAAAAAAAAATACACTCCTTTAATGCATTAAAACCCAGCAAGGGAAGTGTTCCAGTTGGCTAACGAAAGAAATGAAAGATTGTATTAGATCAAAGGAAGAGGCATACAAAGTTGCCAAAAAGATGGTAAGCCTGAGAACTGAGAGTATTTCAGAATTCTGCAAAGGAGGACCAAGAAAAAAATTAAGAAAGGGAAAATAGGATTTGAGAGTAAACTCGCGAGAAACATAAAAACAGACTCTGAAAGCGCCTATAGGTATGTAAAAAGGAACAGATTAGCAAAAACAAATGGGGGTCCATTACAAGCGGAAGTCAGGAGAATTTATATTGGGGATAAAGGAAACGGCAGAGAAACTGAACGTATACTTACTGTCTGTCTTCATGGAGGAAAATACTAAAAAACATCCCAGAAATATTAGAGAATCAAGGGTCTAGTGTAAATGAGGAATTGCAAGATATTAAAATTAGTAAAAAATAATACTAGGGAAATTAATGGGACATAAAGTAGATAAATCCCTTGGACCTGGTGATCTACATCCCAGAGCAATGATGGGCAACCTAGGCTAGTGAGTAGACGGCATGAGTGGCCCTCCTTCATCTCCGTGGCCCGCAAGATTGAAATCGGGCATGTGCACTAACCGTGACCCCATAAATAAGATTAATACATTTAATAAATGCTGAATATTTCATAACAAGTTACAGAAAATGCTTAAACATTCATACATCAATAGAACTGTCATCAACTTCAAATGGTAAAAACAAAAGAAATATTTACATTTGCCTTACCTACATCATACTCAGTGTGACTTCTGGTCAGATCTGTCCTCCACAAGCTTTCTTGGATTAGGACTCAGGGATGAGCAGACACTTCGCAATCCAGAACTGAGGTTTCCATCCGTTAGCCCGTTGCGCTTCTTGCATTTGATGTGTCCCATAGCAGAAAATTAACTTACCGCCAAAAGTAACATCAAAGAGCGCAATCTCCCACGTCCACAGGTGTCGTAACCATGACGGTCTCCTGTGTAATTTTGCTAACTGTACTTGTGTACCGACAATTCGCGGGGCATGCTGATTGAACCGTAGCAGCGTGACTCTGTGCATAGATAACAATCGACAAAATGACTCCCGAGCCATGCTTCGACCCTTGATGGGCCACCTGCAACCCGCGGGCTTCAGGTTACCCATCACTGTCCCAGAGTGTTAAAAGAAGTAGCTGCTGAGATAGTAGGTACATCGGTGGTCATCTTTCAATATTCTATAGATTATGGAATAGTTCCTGCCCATCGGAACTTGGCAAATGCAATCCCAATATTTAAGAAAGGAGGGAGAGAGAAAACAGGGAACTACAGATGTGTTAGCCTGACATCACTAGTAGGGAAAATGCTAGAATCTATAATAAAGGATGTGATAACAGGACACTTAGAAAATAGTGGTAGGATTGGGCAGAGCCAACATGGATTTATAAAAGGAAAATCATGTTTAACAACCTGTTGGAGTTTTTTGAGGATGTAACTAGCAGGATAGATAAGGGGGGACCGGTGGATGTGGTATATTTAGATTTTCAGAAACCTTTTGATAATGTTCCACACAAGAGGTTGTTAAGCAAAATTAGAGCACATGGAATTGGGGGGAATATACTAGCATGGATTGAGAACTGGTTAACAGACAGAAACCAGAGAGTAGGAAGAAATGGGTCATTTTCAGGTTGGCACTAGTGGGGCGCTTGCAAGGATCAGTGCTTGGGCCCCAGCTATTCACAATCTATATCAATGATTTGCATGTGGGGATTAAAGATAATATTTCCAAGTTTGCAGATGACAGAAAACTAGGTGGAAGTGAGAGTTGAGAGGAGGATGTAAAGATACTTCAAGGGGATTTGGAGAGCCTAAGTGAGTGGGCAAGAATTTGGCAGATGAAATACAATGTGGAGAAATGTGAGGTTATCCACTTTGGTAGGAAAACAGAAATACAGAGTATTTCTTAAATGGTGAGAGGCTGGGAAATGTTGAACTTCAAAGGGACTTGGGTGTCCTTGCTCATGAGTGACTGAAAGCCAACATGCAGGTACAGCAAGCAATTAAGAAGGCATTGGTGAAAGTGAAAGTCGCCATCGTCCCAGAGGACCATAGGCTGCTCTCTCATTAGAGGGAGATGACTGGTGGTGAATTTAACCTGAGGGTCACCACACCTCAGGCGATGGGTGAGGTTGAGAAGGGGCTTTCATGGATGACCTCAGCTAGTACAGGAATTGAACCCATGCTCTTGGCATCACTCTGCATCATAAACCAGCCATCCAGCCAACTGAGCTAACCAACCCCCTGAGGCAAAGGTATGTTGGCCTTTATTGCAAGAGGATTTGAGTATAGTAGTCAAGATGTCTTACTACAATTATATAACGCCTTGGTGAGACCTCATCTGGAGTATTGTTTACAGTTTTGATCTCCTTACCTAAGGAAAGATATTCTTGGCATTGGGAGTGCAATGAGAGTTCAGTAAATTAATTCCTGGGATGAAGGGATTGTCCTATGAGGAACAATTAAATAGACTGGACCTTTATTCTCTGGAGTTTAGAAGAATGAGAGGCGATCGCATTCAAACATAAAAAATCCTTACAGGGCTCAACAGGGTCAATGCGGGAAGGATATTTCCTCTGGCTGGGGGGGATCTAGAACCAGGGGACTCAGTCTCCGAATAAGGGACAGGTCATTTAGAACTGAGATGAGGGGGAATTTCTTCACTCGGAGGTTGGTGAATCTTTGAAATTCTCTACCCCAGAGGGCTGTCAAGGCTCAGTCATTGAATATGTTCAAGACATAGATCAATAGATTTCTACATATTAAAGACATCCAGGGATACGGGGATAGTGCAGGAAAATGATGTCGAAATAGAAGATCAGCCATGATCTCACTGAATAGTGGAACGGGCTCAAAGGACTGAATGGCCTATTCCTGCTCTTATTTCTTATGTACAGCCTTGCACAATCCAATGCAATCTTCATGTAACCAGTAGTTTACAGTGGTTTGTCCTCAGTGGTGTCCTCCAGTACTGGTCCCTTTACTTTAGTGATGTCCTTTATTTATTTTTCTCAATTTAAAGAATGGCTGAGTGAAGGATCACAGAATCACAGAATTTTTATGGCACAGAAGGAGGCCATTCGGCCCATCGTGTCTGCACCGGCTCTCCAAATGAGCATTATGACCAAATGCCATTGCCCTGCATTTTCCCGGTACCCCTGCACATTGTTTTTATTCAAATAATCATCTAATGCCCTCTTGAATGCCTCGATTGAACCTGTCTCCACCACACTTCCAGGCAGTGCATTCCAGACCCGAACCATTTGTTGTGTGAAAAAGTTTTTCTCACATCGTGTTTGCTTCTTTTGCAAATCACTTTAAATCTGTGCCCTCTCATTCTTGATCCTTTTACGAGCGGGAACAGCTTCTTCCTATCTACTCTGTCCAGTCCCCTCATGATTTTGAATTTCTCTATCAAATCTCCTCTTAGCCTTCTCTCCAAGGAGAACAGTCCCAACCTCTCCAAACTATCTTCGTAACTGAAGTTTCTCATCCCTGGAACCATTCTTGTAAACCTCTTCTGCGCTCTCTCCAATGTGTTCACATCCTTCCTATAATGTGGCGCCCAGAACTGTGCACAATACTGCAGCTGAAGTCTAACGAGTGTCTTATATAAATTAAGCATAACGTCCTTGCTGTTGTCCTCTATGCCCCTATTAATAAAGCCCAGGATACTATATGCATTATTAACTGCTCTCTCCGCCTGTCCTGCCACCTTCAATGATCTATGCACATATACATCCAGGTCTTTCTGCTCCTGCACCCCCTTCAAAATTCCGCCCCTTATTTTATATCCCATTCATGTTCTTCCCACCAAAATGCATCACCTTACACTTCTCCACATTGAACTTCATCTGCCACCTATCTGCCCACTCCACCAACTTGTCTATGTTCTTTTGAAGTTCTACACCGTCCTCCTCGCAGTTTACAACACCCCCAAGCTTCGTATCATCCGCAAACTTTGAAATTGTCCCCTGCACACCAAGATCTAGATCATTAATATATGTCAGGAAAAGCAAGGGTCCCAATACCAACCCCTGGGGAACTTCACCACAAACCTTCTTCCAGCCGGAAAAATATCCATTGACCATTACTTCCTGCTTCCTATTTTTCTGCCAATTTTGTATCCACGTTGCTACTGTCACTTTTATTCCGTGAGCAATAACTTTTCTCACAAATCTGTTGCATGGCACTGAATCAAATGCCTTTTGAAAGTCCATGTACATCACATCAACAGCATTGCCCTCGTCGACCTTTTCTGTTACCTCTTCAAAAAACTCCAGAAAGTTAGTTAAACACGATTTCCCCTTTAGAAATCCAGGCTGCCAAGAGCAAAGTAATGAGCTGGCAGATGAGACAGGAGCTAGAATTTGTCAGTTGACCTGCTGTCCATAACCAGTGACACATCATTATTGTTGATCAGCCACTACGTTGTTTTAATATTGTTATACTGATGTGTATTGTGTCCCACATAATTCTTTGAATTGTCTGCAAATTGTCATTTTGATGATATAAGGATGTTTTGACATTGTGGCAATCTGCCTGGTATGTGGCAATGTCCAGCAAGCAGTGCTGCCCCACAGCGCGCTCGCTGCGGTGTGGCACTCGTTCCTGAATGGAGACTTTTTGTTTAATTTTTTACGTTGTGGTTAATGTAGTAAATGGAGTTACTAGTAGAGACGTGAAACTTTGCTAGTATGTGGCGCACACAGGCTCTGGCTGACTAATTATGCTGAATTACATCCAAGTTGGACACTTTCATTCTGATACTACTGATACTTGCAGAAAAAGGAAACCTTTTTGTAGTAAG
The DNA here is from genome assembly GCF_964194155.1 of Cetorhinus maximus. Taxonomy (NCBI): domain Eukaryota; kingdom Metazoa; phylum Chordata; class Chondrichthyes; order Lamniformes; family Cetorhinidae; genus Cetorhinus; species Cetorhinus maximus. Next base: position 13,757,773 of record NC_135903.1, on the reverse strand, counting down.
TCAGCCCTATTGTGTGATAGATTTCAGCCTTATCAGCTCACACAGACAATTTGAAACCACAGGACTCTAAACACACAACAGTGCAAGCCAGCAACATTCACTTCGAACACCCAATCTTAGTCAGCGTAGAAACTGAGACCAGAACTTGGCTCAAGTCTGTGATCTGATGGGCCCTCGGCTTGAACTTTTTTCTCCTTCCCCATCAACAGTTTCCTGACAAAAACATACCTTTAAAGATCAGATGGACCGGAAAATTGACTTCTCAGATATTGCAGTCCAGATTAGAAACTTAGCAGGAAAATACTGATATCTTATTGTTTCATCCTAATAAATTGAAGATTGCGAGTAAATGGAAGTTAGGCTTTTTTTTATTCTTGGGGTGTGGGCATTGCTGGCTAGGCTAGCATTTATTGCCCATCCCTATTTGCCCTTGAGAAGGTGGTGGTGAGCCATCTTCTTAAGCCGCTGCAGTCCATGTGGTGTAGATACACCCACAGTGCTGTTAGGGAAGGAGTTCCAGGATTTTGACCCACCGACAGTGAAGGAACGGTGATATACTTCCAAGTCAGAATAATGTATGGCTTGGAGGGGAAGCTGCAGGTGGGGGTATGCCTGTGTATCTGCTGCCCTTGTCCTTCAAGGTGGTAGAGGGTTTAGAAAGTGCAGTCGAAGGAGCCTTGGTGAGTTGCTGCAGTGCATCTTGTGGATGGTTCACACTGCTGCCACTGGGGTGGAGGGATTGAGTGTTTAAGGTGGTGGAAGGGGTTCCAGTCTAGCGGGCTGCTTTGTCCTGGATGGTGTCAAGCTTCTTCAGTGTTGTAGGAGCTGCACACATCCAGACAAATGAAGAGTTTTCCATCACACTCCTGACTTGTGCCTTGTCGATAGATGGTGGACAGGGTTTGGGGAGTCAGGAAGTGAGTTACCCGTTGCAGGATTCCCAGCCTCTGACCTGCTCTTGTAGTCACAGTATTTATATGGCTAGTCCAGTTCAGTTTCTGGTCAATAGTAACCCCCAGGACGTTGATAGTGGGGGATTCAGTGAAGGTAATCCAATTGATTATCAAGGGGAGATGGTTAGATTCTCTCTTGTTGGAGATAGTCATTGCCTGGCAATTGTGTGGCGCGAATCTTACTTACAATTCATCAGTCCAAGCCTGAATATTGTCCAGGTCTTGCTGCATTTGGACATGGACTGCTTCAGTATCTGAGGAGTCGTGAATGGTACTGAATATAGTGCAATCATCAGCGAACATCCCCACTTCTGACCTTATGATGGAAGGAAGGTCATTGATGAAGCAGCTGAAGATGATTGGGACTAGGACAGTACCCTGAGGAACTCCTGCACCGATGTCCTGAGACTTAGATGATTGACCTCCAACAACCACAACCATCTTCCTTTGTGCTAGACATGACTCCAGCCAGTGAAAAGTTTTCCCCCAATTCCCACTGACTCCAGTTTTGTTGCTACATTCAGTCAAATGCTGCCATGACGTCAAGGACTCTCACCTCATCTCTTGAGTTTTACTCATTTCAGTTGTTCATGTTTGGACCAAGGCTGTAATGAGCAGGAGATGAGTGGTTCTGGCAAAGCCTAAACCAAGTGTCAGTGGGCAGGCTATTGCTGAGTAAGTGCTGCTTGATAGCACTGTTGACAACCCCTTCTATCACTTTGCTGATGCTTGAGAGTAGACTGGTGGAGTGGTAATTGGTCAGATTGGATTTGGCCTGCTTTTTGTGGACTGGACAATTTTCCATATTGCTGGGTAGATACCACTGTTCTAGTTATACTGGAACAGTTTGGTTAGGGGCAGAACTAACACTGGAACACAAAGCTTCAGCACTATTGCCGGAATATTGTCAGGGCCCATAGCCTTTGCACTATCCAGTGCCTTCAGCTGTTTCTTGATGTCACATGGAGTGAATCAAATTGGCTGAAGACTGGCATCTGGGATGCAGCAAATCTCAGGAGGATACTGAGATGGATCATCTACTCAGCACTTCTGGCTGAAGTTGGTTGCAAATGTTTCAGCCTTTGCACTGATGTGCTCGACTCCCCCATCATTGAGGATGGGATATTTGATGAGCTTCCTCCTCCTTTTAGTTGTTTAATTGTCCACCAACATTCACGACTGGATGTGGCAGGACTGCAAAGCTTAGATCTGATCTGTTGGTTGTTGGATCACTTAGCTCTGTCTATCACTTGCTGCTTCTGCTGTTTGGCATGTAAATAGTCCTGTGTTGTAGTTTCACCAGGCTGACACCTCATTTTTAGGTATGCCTGGCGCTGCTCCTGGCATGGCCTCCTGCACTCTTCAATGAACCAGCTTAATGGCAATGGTAGAATGGGGGATATGCCATGAGGTTACAGACTCTGGTTGAATACAGTTCTGCTGCTGCTGATGGCCCACAGCACCTCATGGATGCCCAGTTTTGAGTTGTCAGATATCTTCAAAATCTATCTCATTTAGCACAGTGGAAGTGCCACACAACACAATGTGGGGGGCATCCTCAGTGCGAAGATAGGACTTTGTCTCCACAAGGACAACTTGTCACTCCTACAGATACTGTCGTGGAAAGATGCATCTCGACAGATAGATTGGTGCGGATGAGGTCAGGTATGATTTTCCCTCTTGTTGGTTCCCTCACGCCTGCCTCAGACCTAGAATAGCAGCTATGTCCTTTAGGACTTGGCCAGCTCGGTCAGTAGTGCTGCTACCGAGCCTCTCTTGGTGATGGACATTGAAGTCTCCCGCCCAGAGTACATTCTTTGCCCTTTCCACCCTCAGTGCTTCCTCCAAGTGGTGTTCAACATGGAGGAGCACTGATTTATCAGCTGAGGCGGTCATGGTAGGTGATAATTAGCAGGAGGTTTCATTTCCCATGTTTGACCTGATGCCATGAGGTTTCATGGGGTCTAGAGTCAATTTTGAGGACTCCCAGGCAACCCCTTCCCGACTGTATACCACTGTGCCCACACTTCTGCAGGGGCTGGGACATTATCTGTAAAGTATGATTATGTCAGGCTGTTGCTTGTGTCACGACTCACTGGGGATAGTGCACTGCAATATCAAGCCCCACTGCTCCCCGAGCCTCAAAAAATGTGAAAAAGTTTGATCAACCCACCTAATTGTTTAATTTAGGTTAAAAGAATATGAGCACCAGATTTGTGAACTTAATAAGTAAATAAATGTTTATTGAACAAATTGTCATTAACCAGTGGCAAAAGAAAGAAATATGAACTGTTAATTTCTAACTCTATAACCTAAACTCTACCCCTTCTTAAATCCCGATACACACACATACAAGACACATAAGACACACAAAAGCATGGATTTTAAGGGTGGGATAAAACAGTTCAATAGCGCCAATTCTGGAGTACAGGATTCGATGGGTTGATTTTGATCAATGTCTTCCAGTTTCCTTTCAGTTCTTTGTTGATGACACGAGGTGGTCTTCCAGCACTTTCAGTCTTTAGTTCACTGGTGGAGCACTTGCCTCCAACAGTGATTTTCCCTTTTGCCTCTTGACAGGGGTTTTCAGAGAGAGAGCAGGTTGTAGTAATATGAGAAGAAAAGGCCAGCTAGCTATTATTGTAGATTAAAATCAAAATACTGCGGGTGCTGGAAATCTGAAACAAAAACAGAAAATGCTGGAAAAACTCAGCAGGTCTAGCAGCATCTGTGAAGGGAGAAACAGAGTTAATTTTTCCAGTCCGTATGACCCTTCTTCCGAGCTGAAGAGAAGTGGAAATGTGATTAAATTTATACTGTTTAAGGGGGGTGGGGCAGGTGGAGCTGGATAGAAGGCCAGTGATAGGTGGGGGCAAAGGGGGAATTGACAAAGATGTCAATCTGTTTCAATGATGCCACTTTCCAAAACAGCACTTCTGTCTTCCTTCTTCCTTAATCGAGGTTTCCCCCACACTGTGGTTGACAGGGCCCTCAGCCGTGTCCGGCCCATCTCCCGCGCCTCTGACCTCACACCTTCCCCTCCCTCACAGAACTATGATAGGGTCCCCCTTGTCCTCACTTTTCACCCCACCAGCCTCCGCATTCAAAGGATCATCCTCCGTCATTTCCGCCAACTACAGTATGATGCCGCCATCAAACACATCTTCCCTTCAGCCCCCTCGTCGGCATTCCATAGGGACCGTTCCCTCTGAGACACCCTAGTCCACTCCTCCATCACCCCCAACATTTCATCCCCTTCCCACAGCACCTTTCCATGCAACCGCAGAAGGTGCAACACTTGGCCCTTTACCTCCTCCCTCTTCACCGTCCAAGGGCCCAAACACTCCTTTCAGGTGAAGCAGCGCTTCACTTGCACTTCCTTCAATTTGGTCTACTGCATCTGCTGCTCCCAATGTGGTCTCCTCTACATTGGGGAGACCAAACGCAGACTGGGTGACCACTTCACTCAGTCCACACACATGACCCAGACCTTCCTGTTGCTTGCCATTTCAATACACCACCCTGCTGTCATGTCCACATGTCCGTCCTAGGCCTGCTGCAAAGTTCTACTGGAGGAACAGCACCTCATCTTCTGATTAGGCACTTATAGCCTTCTGGACTTAACAATGAGTTCAACAACTTCAGGCCATGAACTCTGTCCTCCATCCTACCCCCCCTTTTATAAATCCCATTTTTTCTACATTCACTTTTATTTTTTATTCACTTATTTTTATTTTTATTCATTTATCTGTGGTTTTATCCCCTTTTTTACCCCCCCTTCTAACCCGTTTTCTAATCTATTTTTCCCCCACCACTGCCTCCTCCCCCCACCCCATCCCCTATAGGGCCACCTGTCACTTGTTCCATGTTGTTCTTTCACACAATGCTACCCTTGTTCTGCTATCATCACATTCTGCTTTCTTACCTTTCTGCCACTATCAGCACCTTTTTTAGTACTAACCACTACCATTAACACTCCCTTTGGCCTTTAGTTCATGACATCTTTGTCAATCTCTCCTTTGTCCCCACCTACCACTGGCCTTCTATCCAGCTCCATCTGCCCCACCCCCCTTAAACAGTATAAATCTCATCACATTTCCACTTCTCTTCAGCCCTGAAGAAGGGTCATACGTACTTGAAACGTTAACTCTGTTTTTCTCTCCCCAAATGCTGTTAGGCCTGCTGAGTTTTTCCAGCATTTTCTGTTATTGTTGTAGAATTACTGGAATCTTACACATTCAGGAGCAAGAGGTTTTAGGTCTTTTCCCTTTCAGGCTAGGACCTATTCTGCTGCAATGCTCTCACACAAACCCTGGTCACCTGGTTAGGAGCCACTTAAAATGTTGTTGCCAGGCAGTTCCCCATTAGACCGGACTCCTCCTCAGCACCATCATGTTTTCCATGGCACACTCTGTTCCAGGGCAGCAACATTGTATATATCCCACACACTGTTTCAGTAGACATGCCCTTCAAACTGCAGCCATTGTAAATACAATCCACAGTCTAACAGGAATAAAAATATATATTCTTTACACTTGACTAGTCTGTGGGACAGCTCTCCCAAATTTGGCACAAGCCCCAGATGTTAGTAAGATGGACTTTCAGGTTTGACAGGGCTGGATTTGCCATTGTTGTATCCAGTGCCTAGGTCGATGACAGGTGATCCATCTGGTTTAATTCCTTTTTGTAGGCTTTGTTGCAGTTTGATACAACTGAGTGCCTTTCTAGGCCATTTTAGAGGGCATTTAAGAGTCAACTATATGTCTGAGAGTCTGGAATCACATGTAGGCCAGGCCAGGTAAGGACAGCAGATTTCCTTCCTAAAGGGGGATTAGTGAACCAGACAGGTGTTTACAACAGTCATGGTCACTATTACTGAGACTAGCTTTTAATTCCAGATCTTATTAATTGAATTTAAATTCTACCAACTGCTATGGTGGAATTTGAATCCATGTCCCCAGGGTAGTAGCCTGGGCCTTCTGGGTTATTAGTTCAATGATGTTACTGTTCCGCCAATGCCTCCCCGGCCTATGTAACAAGGAGTGTGAGCAAAGCAGTGCTGAATTTCAAACTTGTGTGGTCATTGATGTGAATTAATTGGGACATTCGATTACCTGGCACAAGAGAGAGTCTGAATATCCCAAACGAGAGGGAAACATTGCCATCTTGTGATGTCATCAGAAGGATCAAAGGTCAAAAATATAAGTTTTTCTCTTCGGTTAGCTTGCTGTAACTGTCTTTACAAACAGCTGCCAGTATACTCTAGTTTTGCAAGAAAATAATTTCCAGAACTGGCCTTTAAATTGCCTTTCACCTGGTCACCAGGTAGACTGCATAATTATAGATTGCTACAGTGTAGAATAGGCTATTCAGCCCAACAGGCTTGCACTGGTGATGCACAGCTACTTGGAACATGGACAAGTTGGACAAATTTGCTTTGCAAATGAGGACTACCTAATATCTCTCAGTTACTAAATTCTTCACATCTGCGGAAGGGAGCTAGAAATTCTACTGTGCCTGTTAGCAGTGAGTAAATGTAGCATTTAGGAATAAAATCAGGAAACAACCTTCCACGCAAAGAGTGGTGCAAATCTGGAACCTGCTGTCTGTTAAGGTGGTGGATGCTGAGAGGGCGGTGTCGATTAAATGTTTCAACACTGAGACTAACAGAATGTTGTTGGGTACGGGTATTTAGGGATATGGAGCTAAGGCAGGTAAAGAGAGTTGAGATATTGATCAGCCATGACCTAACTGAACAGTGGTGGAGCCACTCGAGGGGCTGAACGGCTTCCTTCTGTTCCTATGATAAAGACATAAGTGGCAAAAACAAATACAATGGAGGGGAATGGAGTGGTTTCAAAAGTTTCTAGATTAAAAATGACCTTTTTGCATTATATTTGCCTAGTGTTCTTATCACCCTGCAAGCATCATGTTATGGGAATGTAATTTCAAAAGCATGCACCATCCTAATGTGGACATAAATTACAACAACTGCCTTCTCAGGGCAACCTAGGATGGGCAATAAATGCCAACCTTGCCAGCGCCATCACATCCTGAGAATGAATTAACAAAAAACATTTTGGATAAAATTGGGTGGACAGGTTTTGTGAGAGCGGATTAAAACATTTAAGTGCTGGAGCTAGCTCATGAACATCATGGTCCCAAAGTCCAAACGAAGAGAAAATGATTAAAAAAAAAGGCAAATTAAGAAGTCCCATGGTTTGCTGAAATGGCAGATTTCTTGACTGAAAAGAAATGGGCCAAATGATTATGTTTCTGGCCCTGTGAAGTTGCCGTTGGACTGAATGAACATCAGCACAGCTACTGGTCCAGGACATTAGATCCTTGGCTCTTGAATGTAAGTCAGTAAGTAAGTAAGAGATGATTGTGTTTGGACATCACAAATGATTCTCCCTGAGTGATATTTTTGTAATGTACACAGGCAACTGTTATGTATGCCACAATTACTGTTTACTTAGAGTTTTTTTTTGTTAACTGACTCAAGTTAAAAATATTACTGCTAATAATAGCTCTTAAACTCACATGTGTTTACTTTGTATTCCTGTGAGATGTCTCACTATTTGCATGTTTTAATTGCAGTTGATAAGCCCTACAAGTGTAGCTTCTGTGGACGGAGTTATAAACAGCGCAGCTCCCTTGAAGAGCACAAGGATCGTTGCCACAGTTACCTGGAGAGTACAGGTGTCTACACTCCAGGTAAGATGAACATATGTTTAGGTATTTTCAAAAGGTGGATGGAGTTTCTTTTAAAAGCACTAATATGTCAAGTGGCAATTGAAGAATGAACCGTGTAAAGTAATGTCAGCCCCACATAACAATGTATTTCCTTCCAGAAATTCCAAGGGAAGGACCCACCATCCATGGTTAACTAAAAAAGTTAAAAGATAGTATCAAGAAGAAAAAGTGTATAATCGCACAAAGACAGTTGGCAGGTCAGAAGATTGGACAGAATAAAGAACAGCAAAGAATGGCATAAAAGTTTACTAAGGAGGAAAAATTAGAGTATGAAAAATAGCTAGATAGAAGTATAAAGGCGGATAGTAAGAGTTTGTATAGATACTTAAATAAAAGAATTAACTAAGTGAGCATTGGTCTGATAGAAAGCGAGTCTGGGGAATTAATAATGGAAAATAAGGAGATGCCAGATGAATTGAACAGGCATTGTGCATCGGTCTTCACTATGGAGGAAACAAGTAACATCCCAGAAATAGCTGTAAATCAGGAATTGGAAGGGAGGGAAGAACTCAGGAAAATTACTATCACCAGGGTAGTGGTATCTAGCAAATTGCTGGAGTTGCGGGCTGACAAATCTCTGTGTCGTGATGGACTTCATGTTAGAATCTTAAAAGAAGTGCCTAGTGAGATAGTTGATGCGTTGGTTTTAATTTTCCAAAATTCCCTGGATTCAGGGAAGGTGCCATTAGATTGGAAAATAGCAAATGTAACTCCTTTATTCAAAAAGGGAGGGAGACAGAAAGCAGGAAACTATAGGCCAGTTAGCTTAACATCTGTCATAGGGAAAATGTTAGAAGCTATTATTAAAGACGTTAGAGCGGGGCACTTAGAAAAATTCAAAGTAATCAGGCAGAGTCAACATGGTTTTTTGAAAGGGAAATCGTGTTTAACCAATTTATTGGAGTTCTTTGAAGGAGTCACATGCGCTGTGGATAAAGGGGAACTGGTGTATGTACTGTACTTAGATTTTCAGAAGGCATTTGACAAGGTGCCATATCATAAGTTATTGCAGAAAATAAAAGCTCATGGTGCAGGGGGTAACATGTTGGCATAGATAGAAGATTGGCTGGCTAACAGGAAGCAGAGAGTAGGCATAAATGGGTCCCTTTCTGGTCAGCAGAATGTAACAAATGATGTGCCAGAGGGATCAGTGATGGGGCCTCAACTTTTTACAATTTATATAAATGACTTAGACGAACGGACAGAAGGTATGGTTGCTAACTTTGCTGATGATACAAAGATAGGTAGAAAAGTAAGTTGTGAAGAGGACACAAGGAGGCTACAATGAGACATAGATAGGTTAAGTGAGCGGGCAAAGATCTGACAAATGGAGTATAATGTGGGCAAATGTGAAATTGTCCATTTTAGCAGGAAGAATAAAAAAGAAGCAAATTACCTAAATGGTGAGAGATTGCAGAGCTCTGAGATTCAGAGGGATCTGAGTGCCCTAGTGCATGAATCACAAAAGGCTGGTATGCAGGTGTAGCAAGTAATTAGGAAAGCTAATAGAATGTTATAATTTATTGCAAGGGGAATTGAATATAAAAGTAGGGAGGTTATGTTTCAGTTGTACATGGCATTGGTGAGACCACATCTGGAGTAGTTTGTAGAGTATTGGTCTCCTTATTTAATGAAGGATGTAAATGCATTAGAAGCAGTTCAGAGAAGGTTTACTAAGCTAATACCTGGAATGGGCAGGTTATCTTATGAGGAAATGTTGGACAGGCTAGGCTTGTATCCGCTGGAGTTTAGAAGATTAAGAAGCGACTTGATTGAAACATATAAGATCCAGAAGGGATAAAAGGAAAATACTGCGGATGCTGGAAGTCTGAAGCAAAAACAAAAATTGCTGGAAAAACTCAGCAGTTCTGACAACATCTGTGGAGGGAAAGAGAGAGTGAACGTTTTGAGCCCGTATGACTTCTTCAGAACGGGTTCATACAGACTTGAAACGTTAACTCTGTCTTCCTCTCCACAGATGCTGTCAGACCTGCTGAGTTTGTCCAACAATTTTTGTTTTTATTTAAGATCCTGAAGGGTCTTGACAGGGTGGATGTGGAGAGAATGTTTCCTCTTGTGGGAGAATCTGGAACTAGGGGTCATTGTTTGAAAATAAGGAGTCAACAATTAAGACAGAGGTGAAAAGAAATTTTTTCTATGAGGGGCTAGTGAGTCTTTGGAACTCCCTCCCTCAAAAGGCGGTGGAAGCAGAGTCTTTGAATGTTTTTAAGGCAGAGCTAGATAGATGCTTGACAAACAAGGGGGTGAAGGGTGGTTACAGTCAAATCAGCCATGGCCTTACTGAATGGTGGAGCAGGCTCGAATGGCCTAACCGTGCTCCTTTCTCGTATGTTTGTGGCTCAGCACATTAGAAAAATTCTTCCTTATGCTGCACTGTCAGAAATGCTGTTGAACCTCTCGGGTTGACATATAGAAGAGCGAGGAGTTCTCCTAAAGTCCTGGCCAATATCCATCTCTCAACCAACACCTAAACTCAGATCAACTGACCACTTACTTCATTGCAGTTTGTGGGATCTTGCTGTACACAAATTTGCTGCTGCATTTCCTATATTACTACGGTGACTACGCTTCAAAAGTACTTCATTGGTTGTAAAGTGGTTTGGAATGGCTTGAGGTTATAAATGGTCAGAGTAGCAGCATAGCTAACACATCAGTGCTCACCTTCTTTTCAATATTATGTACTTTCCCCCCAGACTTTTTCATTTGACTATTCTCCACAGATTAATTCCAGCAAAGTTACCAAAGGAAGTTTGGAACCCAGGAAATTATAATAATCTGTTTCTGGGTAAAATGCTGACCTCTTTAAAGTGTCCCAAATATTAAATCAGGACACTGTTTGGATGGTGTAAGGGAGCAATTTTTGAATCAACCTCAAGCAACCGTACTTGCTGCATCAGTGGTTTTCTTTCCCGTTACCACCTTGGGAAATGTTTTTTTGCTGCCAAATGAGGAGGTTGTCTGATGGTGAGAGGCTGAGTAAATTGAATGAGAGAATGAGAGGCAATTTCATTGAAATCTACAAGACTCTGAAGGGATTTGACAGGGCGGATGCTGAGAGATTGTTTCCAGTGGTCGGGAAATCTAAAACTTGGGGACACAGTCTCAGGATAAGGGGCCACTCATTTTGGATTGAGATGAGAAGAAATTACTTCACTCAAAGGGCTGTGAATCTTTGGAATTCTCTTTCTGAATGCTCCATCGTTGAATACATTTATTTATTTATGTTTTAGTCATTCACGGGATGTGGACTTCGCTGGCTGGGCCAGCATTTATTGCCCATCCCTAGTTGCCTTTGAGAAGGTGGTGGTGAGCTGCCTTCTTGAACTGCTGTAGTCCACGTGGTGCAGGTACACCCACAGTGCTGTTAGGGAGGGAGTTCCAGGTTTTTGACCCAAAGACAATGAAGGAACGGCGACATATTTCCAAGTCAGGATGGTGAGTGACTTGGAGGGGAACTTCCAGGTGGTGGTGTTCCCATCTATCTGCTGCCCTTGTCCTTCTAGATGGTAGCAGTTGTGGGTTTGGAAGGTGCTGCCTAAGAAGCCTTGGTGAATTCAAAGCTGGGACAGGCAGATTTTTGCTCTCTCAGGGAATCAAGGTTTTTGTGTTCTTGTAAAGGAATGCCTGAGGAACATGTGCGCATTTGTTGGACTGATGGCATAAGATGAGACAGGTTTCTGAAGCGCAAGGAATAGGGAACAGAGGTCAAATACCAGTTGAGCAAAGTCTCAAATTTAAAATTCTCTTCCTTGTTTTCAAGTCCCTCCATGGCCTCAACCTGCCCTATCTCTGTAACCTCCTCCTAGCCTCTTGAGCAGCCCTGATTTTAATCGCTTCACCATTGGCAACTCTGGAATTCCCAACTTAAATCTCTCTGCCTCTTTACCTCTCTCTTCTCCGTTAAGCCTTAATCACCATCACCTTCCCTGTCCCACCGGCAGGACAGACCCAGCAGAGGTGCTGGCACAGTGGTATACAGTCGGGAGGGAGTTGCCCTGGGAGTCCTCAACATCGACTCCGGACCCCATGAAGCCTCATGGCATCAGGTCAAACATGGGCAAGGAAATTCCTGCTATTTACGATCTACTGCCTCCCTCAGCTGATGAATTAGTGCTCCTCCATGCTGAACACCAATTGGAAAAACTACTGAGGGTGATTAAGTCCTTAAACACCAGTTTAAGTATCTTTTTGACCAAGCTTTTGGTCATCTGCATTAATATTGCTTAAGGTGTCTCAGTGTCACATATTGTTTGATAAAACTCTTCTGATGTGCCTTGGGGCGTTTTACTAAGTTCAAGGTGCTATATTAGTACAAGTTGTTGGTGTTGATGTGATAAACAAAAAAATCCACAACCACAGCTTGAAGTTTGTGACCATTGTAAACTCTACTTTGTAAAGCTTCACAACGTGATGTCTTCTCTTTACCCTGCTTACTTTCCAGACTTGCTCCAGAATTTGTTGCTGCCTGTTTAATATCTGTTTCACGAATTAGTGTGACCTTGTCTCAGTATGTTTGGAACCCCTGCCTGTGCACCTGTGACATTAAGATCACATATATAGGGGTCATTCTGAGAGTGTGCAGCAAGTGGTAACTCTTGCCTCTGGCATATGTGGAGGTAGATGTACTGGCTATCCAAGGGGAGGTAGTGGTATAGCGGTATTGTCACTGGTATCCCAGAGACCCAGGGTAATGCTCTGGGGACTCGAGTTCAAATCCCACCGCGGAATTAAAAGAAATGATTGTCGTAAAAGCTATCACCAATTGTTGTAAAAACCCATCTGGTTTACTAATATAAGGAAATCTGCTGTCCTTACCTGGTCTGGCCTACACGTGACTCCCTACAGCAATGTGGTTGACTCTTAAATGCTCTCTGAACAAGGACAATTAGGGATGGCCAGTGACACCCACATCCCATGAACGAATTAAAAAAAAAATAAGTTCAAAAAATTGTGGGCACTCTGTTTTAAAGCTCTGCTGGTGGGTGATCTCCACAACAGCAGTGATTTGTAAAATTAAAGTTGTTCTAGTTCAGGTTGTCTACATAACAAAAGGTTAATTAACTGTGGTTGGTATTCACTGTAAGACCAATTTTGTTTTTTACTTACCGCAGATTTAATTTCTCCTGGTAGCGCATAAGTTAATATATTTATGTAAAACTTGTTCGTATAAAATTCGGGGGCGTGGAAAAGGAGTGTATAAAATAGGATATTTGGAGCCCAGAAGAATGACAAGAAGAAAACTCAAAGGAGCAGGACCATGGTCGAGTAGTGGTGAGCTTTGGTTCAGTGATGGCACTGTTGCCTCTAAGTCGGAATGTCATGGGCTTGGACCCCACTTGAAGCTTCAGGATTTAAGCACATAATCTAGGCTGACAGTTCGGTGCTGCACTGTCAGCGCTGAATGCAAAGTTAAACCAAGGCCCAGTTTTCCCCCTCATGTGGATGTAAAATCCGACTCTTTTGAGGAGAGGCGCTTTCCTGATATTCTAGCCAACAATGTCATCACTAGAATGGATTACCTGGTCATTTATGCATGAATTGGCTGACACATTTCGTAAATTACAAGTGACTACAATTCAAAGTGCTTTATTGTCTGTGAAATGCATTGAATAAATGCAAGTTTCTTTTTCTTTTATCAGTGAGGGAGACAAGAAAGAATGCATTAGGGAGCAAAAAAAGTTTAAAAATCTGCGCATGTAAGAAGAATTGTCTGTATTTATCACGGAATGCAAGTGAAGTGCTGGGGAAATGGAAGCACTATTCAATTCTTGGACATAATAGGACAGAAATACTTAGAACCCATCTAGTTCACCAACATCCTTAAGGGAAGGAAAACTGCTGTCCTTACGTGGTCTGGCCCACATATAACTTCAGGCCCACAGCAATGTGGTTAACTCGTAACCGCCTTCTGAAATGGCCTAGCAAGCCGCTCAGTTGTACCAAATTGCTACAGAAAAGTCAGAAAGGAATGAAACTAGACGGACCAACTAGGATCGACCTAGGCACCAGAAACAACAACGGCAATCTCAGCCCTGTTGACCCTGCAAAGTCCTCCTTACTAACATCTGGGGGCTTGTGCCAAAATTGGAACAGCTGTCCCATAGACTAGTCAAGCAACAGCCTGACATAGTCACACTGAATCATACCTTACAGATTCTGTCCTAGACAACAGCATCACCATCCCTGGGTATGTCCTGTCCCACCGGCAGGACAGGCCCAGCAGAGGTGGCAGCACAGTGGTATTCATTCGGGTGGGAGTTGCTTTGAGAGTCCTCAACATTGACTCTGGACCCCATGAAGTCTCATAGCATCAGGTTGGGCAAGGAAGCCTCCTGCTGATTACCACCTACTGCTCCCCACCACCCCCCACCAACATCAGCTGATGAATCAGTACTCCTCCATGTTGAACACCAATTGAAAGAAAAGATGGTTAGGAGACTTCAATGTCCATCACCAAGAGTGGCTTAGTAGTATAACGGCTGACCGAGTTGCCTGAGTCCTGAAGGGCATAGCTGCTAGACTGGGCCTGTATAGCAGGCTGTAAGGGTACCAACAAGAGGGTGAAACCTACTTAACCTTGTCCTCACGAATCTACCTGTCGCAGATGCATCTGTCCATGACAGTATTACTAGGAGTGACCACCGCCCATTCCTTGTGGAGACAAAGTCCCATCTTCACATTGAGCATACCTTCTATTGTGTTGTGTGGCACTACCTCCACTGTGCCAAATGGGATAAAACTAGAACAGATCTAGCAACTCAAAACTGGGCATTCATGAGGCACTGTGGGCCGTCAACAACAGCAGAATGTGTAATCTCATGGCCCAGCATATCCCCAACTCTACCATTACCATCAAGCCAAGGGATGAACCTTGATTCAATGAAGAGTTTTTATTTATTCATTCACAGGATGTGGGTTTGCTGGCTGGGCCAGTATTTATTGCCCATCCCTAGTTGCCCTTGAGAAGGTGGTGGTGAGCTGCCTCCTTGAACCACTGCAGTCCATGTGGTGTAGGTACACCCACAGTGCTGTTAGGAAGGGAGTTCCAGGGTTTTGACCCAGTGACAGTTAAGGAATGGCAATATATTTCCAAGTCAGGATGGTGAGTGACTTGGAGGGGAACTTCCAGGTGGTGGTGTTCCCATCTATCTGCTGCCCTTGTCCTCCTTGATGGTAGTAATCGTGGGTTTGGAAGGTGCTGTCGAAGGAGCCTTGGTGAATTCCTGCAGTGCATCTCGTAGATGATACACACTGCTGTTACTGTGTGTCAGTGGTGGAGGGAGTGAATGTTTTTGGATGTTGTGCCAATCAAGCGGGCTGCTTTGTCCTGGACGGTGTCAAGCTTCTTCAGTGCTGTGGGAGCTGCACTCAACCAGGCAAGTTGAGAGTATTCCATCACACTCCTGACTTGTGCCTTGTAGATGGTGGACAGGCTTTGGGGAGTCAGGAGGTGAGTTACTCACCGCAGGATTCCTAGCCTCTGATCTGCTCTTGTAGCCACAGTATTTATATAGCTAGTCCAGTTCAGTTTCTGGTCATTGGTAACCCTCAGGATGTTGATAGTGGGGGATTCCGTGATGGTAATGTCATTGAACCTCAAGGGGCGATGGTTGGATTCTCTCCTGTTGGAGATGGTCATTACCTGACTCTTGTGTGGCATGAATGTTACTTGCCAGTTATCAGCCCAAGCCTGGATATTGTCTAGGTCTTGCTGCATTTGGACATGACTGCTTCAATACCTGAGGAATCGTGAATGGTGCTGAACATTGTGCAATCATCAGCGAACATTCCCACTTCTGACCTCATGATGGAAGGGAGATCATTGATGAAACAGCTGAAGACGGTTGGTCCTCGGACACTACCCTGAGGAAGTCCTGCAGTGATGTCCTGGAGCTGAGATGACTGACCTCCAACAACCACAACAGTCTTCCTTTGTGCGAGGTATGACTCCAACCAGCAAAGCGTTTTCCTCCGATTTTTTTTTAATGTTCCTTCATGGGATTTGGGTGTCTCTGGCTGGGCCAGCATTTATTGCCCATCCCTAATTGCCCTTGTTCAGAAGGCATTTAAGAGTCAACTACATTGCTGTGGATCTGGAGTCACATGTAGGCCAGACCGGGTAAGGACGGAAGATTTCCTTCCCTCAAGGACATTAGCTTCCCATTGACTCCAGTTTTACTCGGGCTCCTTGATGCCACACTCGGTCAAATGCGGCCTTGATGTCAAGGGCAGTCACTCTCACCTCACCTCGGGAGTTCAGCTCTTTTGTCCATGTTTGAACCAAGGCTGTGATGAGGTCAGGAGCTGAGCGGCCCTGGTGGAACCCAAACTGGGCATCATTCAGCAGGTTATTGCTAAGCAAGTGCCACTTGATAGCACTGTTGTTGATCCCCTCCATTACTTTACTGATGATCAAGTGTAGACTGATAGAGCGGTAATTGGCCGGGTTGGGTTTGTCCTGCTTTTTGTGTACAGGACATACCTGGGTAATTTTCCACATAACCGGGTAGATGCCAGTGTTGTAGCTGTACTGGAACAGCTTGGCTAGGGGCGCGGCAAGCTCTGGAACACAAGTCTTCAGTGCTATTGCCGGAATATTGTCAAGGCTCATAGCCTTTGCAGTATCCAGTGCCTTGAGCCATTCCTTGATATCACGTGGAGTGAATCGAGTTGGCTAAAGATTGGCATCTGTGATGCTGGGGACTTCCGGAGGAGGCCGAGATGAATCATCCACTCAGTACTTCTGGCTTAAGACTGTTGCAAATGCTGCAGCCTTATCTTTTGCACTGCTGTGCCAAGCTCCTTCATCATTGAGGATGGGGATATTTGTGGAGCCTCCTCCTCCAGTGAGTTGTTTAATTGTCCACCACCATTCACGACTGGGTGTGGCAGGACAGCAGAACTCAGATCTGACCTGTTGGTTGTGGGATCACTTAGCTCTGTCTATCACTTGCTGCTTCTGCTGTTTGGCACGCAAGTAGTCCTGTGTTATTGCTTCACCAGGTTGACACCGCAATTTTAGGTATGCCTAGTGCTGCTCCTGGCATGCCCTCCTGCACTCTTCATTGAACCAGGGTTGATCCACTGGCTTGGTGGTAATGATAGGGTGGGGATATACCGGGCCATGAGGTTACAGATGGTGTTCGTGTACAATTCTGCTGCTGCTGATGGCCCACAGCACCTCATGGATGCCCAGTCTTGAGCTACAAGAGAACATGCCAGGAGCAGCATCAGGCATACCTAAAAAGGAGTATCAACCTGGTGAAGCTATAACATGGGCCCAGACAGCGGATCCGCATGTAATTGGCAGAGCTAAGCACTCCCACAAATCAAAGCTCTTCAGACCTGCCACATCCATGGTGGGTGCTGTGAATGGTGGTGGACAATTAAACAATTAGCCAGAGGAGGAGGCTCCACAAGTATTTCCATCCTCATTGAGGGGGAAGCGTAGCACATCAGTTCAAAAGACAAGGCTGCAGCATTTGCAACAGCCACAAGGGCCGAGTGGATGATCCATGTTGGCCTTCTCCTGAGATCCCCAGCATCACAGATGCCAGCCTTCAGCCAATTCGATTCACTCCACGTGATATCAAGAAACACCTGAAGGCACTGGATGCTGCGAAGTCTATGGGTCCTGACAATATTCCAGTAATCGTGCTGAAGACTTGTGCTCCAGAATTAGCTGCACCTCTAGCCAAGCTGTTCCAGTACAGCTACAACACTGGCATCTACCCAAAAATGTAGAAAATTTCCCAGGTAGCTCCAGTCCACAAAAAGCAGGGCAAATCCAACCCAGCCAATTACTGCCCCACCAGTCTACTATGAATCATCAGCAAAGTGATGGAAGGTGTCGTCAACAGTGCTATCAAGTGGCACTAACACAGCAACAACCTGCTCACTAATGATTCGTTTAGGTTCTGCCAGGGCCACTCAGCTCCTGACCGTTACAGCTTTGGTCCAAACATAGACAAAATAGCTGAAATCATTAAGTGAGTTGAGACTGCCCTTGACATCAAGGCAGCATTTGACCAAGTGTGGTATCAAGGAGCCCAAGCTCCTTGGAGTTGACGGGAATCAGGGGTAAAACTCTCCGCTGGCTGGACTTATACCTAGCACAAAGGAAGGTAGTTGTGGTTGTTGGAGGCCAATCATCTCAATCCCAAGACATCACTGCAGGAGTTCCTCAGGGTAGTGTCCTAGGCCCTACCATCTTCAGCTGCTTCATCAATGACCCTCCCTCCATCATAAGGTCAGAAGAGGCGATGTTCGTGATTGTTCAATGTTCAGCACCATTCGCATCTCCTCCGATACTGAAGCAGTCTGTTTCCATATGCAGCAAGACCTGGACAACATTCAGGCTTGGACTGCTAAGTCACAAGTAACATTCGTGCCACACAAGTGCCAGGCAATGACTATCTCCAGCAAGAGAGAATCTAACCATATCCCCTGGGCATTCATTGGCATTACCATTGCTGGAAGCCCACTATCAACATCCTTGGGGTTACCATTGCCCAGAAACTGAACTGGACCAACCATATAAATCCTGCAGCTCCAAGGGCAGGTCAGAGGCTAAGAATCCTGCGACGAGTAACTCACTTCTGACTCCCCAAAGTCTGACCATCATCTACAAGGCACAAGCCAGGAGTGTGATGGAATACTCCCCACTTGTCTGGATGAGTGCAGCTCCCACAACACTCAAGAAGCTTGACACCATCCAGGACAAAGCAGTCTGCTTAATTGGCACCCCATCCACAAACATTCACTCCCTCCATCACTGACACACAGTGGCAGCTGTGTATACCATCTACAAGATGCACTGCAGAAACTCCTCAAGTCTCCTTCAACAGCACCTTCCAAACCTGCAACCTCTACCACCTAGAAAGAGATGGGCAGATGGGAATACCACCACCTACAAGTTACCCATGTCATCCTGACTTGGAAATATATCGCCATTCCTTCACTGTCACTGATCAGAATCCTGGAACTCCCTTTCTGAACCTACAGCACATGGACTGCAGTGGTTCAAGAAGGCAGCTCACCACCACCTTCTCAAGGGCAATTAGGGATGGGCAATAAATGCTGGCCTAGCCAGCGACGTTCAAATCCTGTGAAAGAATAAATGATAAAAATGATGTTTTAGAGTGTTAAAGGAAAGATGTGCTTAGCTTGAAAGAACAAACTAAATGTCTTGAATCAACTTTAGATGTGGGAGCTTAGATGTGCCACTTGAAACCAAAGGGAAAAATGGGGCCATTAATGTTGATACACACTAAAGGATTTAGGATTGAGCCATTGAAGGTAGAGGTGGGAACTCTTGGTTACACTTACAAAAGAGATTTGACGGTAGAGGTGGGAACTCTTGGTTGCACTTACAAAAGAGATAAAAATTGATCATGTGACCTGACTGCAGCATGTACTACTTGTCATGTAAACGGCACCCTTGTAGCCTCCTTGTTCAGCTATCGTAATAACCAAGTGCAAGGAAATGGCAGCTAAAATCAAGAGGAGAGAAACTCATTTTGGAGATGAGAAGCAGAATCTGTGGACAAGTGGAATGGCATTGCAGCAGTTTGATGGCTGACTGTGATTATATGATACACATAAGGTGGGTATGTGAAGGGTAACCTTGTTTGCTAGTCCCAGACATCCCTATGCCAAGATTAGTTTGCATCATCTATGGCAGGAGATGGCAGTTAGGGTCAGTGCTGTGTACGCTCCTGTGGGACCAGGAACAAATGCAAGCTTCAAATCAAGGTAAGAGTACCCAACAATAACATACCAGATAGAAGGCCAAAGTATGGCAGAAAAAGTTTGACATTGGAGAACTGTGAAATGGTGCATTTTGGTAGGGAGAAAGAGGAAAGACGGTACAAAAACTGGTCCAATTTTATAGGGGCGCAGAAACAGAGGAACCTAGGCCGTGTGCTAATTTTAAATCAGAGACCGATTTGAATTTTGTTCACTAAATGTATTACGGAATGAGGCAAAAGCAGATCTATAGCTAGATCACAGATCAGCCATGATTTCATTGAATGCCAGAACTAGAAAGGCTAAATGGCTGACCCCTGTTCCCATGGGCTAAATTTTGCCCTTGGGCGGGGGCGGTCAGAAAGCTGACCGCTGCCCGCCATTGGCACTGCAACACACTGCGATTTTACACTGGCGAGCCAATTAAGGCCCACCCAGCGTGAAACGCGAGCTGCAGCGCTAAGCGCTGCTTGTGTGTTGGTGTTGGGTGGGGGGGAAGGGAGCGAGCGGGGAACTCCGCACATGCGCATGAGTGAGCGCTGCTGCATGATCTCCCTAAGGCACGGAGTGGCCTCAGGGAGATAAGGAGATATAACAAAAAGTAATAAAGAAAATAAAAATGTAATAAAACATGTCCCCTTATGACATGTTATCAATCAATTGCAAAACTTTTATATTATTTTTATTTGCTTTTGGAAACCTGTGGATGAGGCTTCCAAAAAAATGCAAAGGCCGCTTGACCTTTTCGCCTGCCTGCCTGCCAACGGTTAGGTTGGATGAGCAGCGAGAATTTGACCTTAATTGATTATTTAATGGCCTTAAACAGGCCTTTTAACTGTCGGCAGGTGTGCTGCCGACTCCGGTGCACGCCCACTGACCGAACTATTAGGTGACTGACTGCACGTTGACGTCGGCATGTTGGCCGACATCACCGCGCATCGTTTCATGCTCGGACGGGTTGGGCTGCCGGCTGAGTGAAAATTTCTGCCCCATGTCACATATTCCATCATTAAAATTAAGAACAAAGGATAGCCTGAGATTTCCCCAAGATGTGTGGCAGGTCAGCATGATTTTCCGAAATTAACCCAATTATCAATAAAATGTTCCTGAGTATTCAAAGTCCTTTATAAAACCAAGTGAAGATCACCACTACTTTCAACTTTATTTTACAGGAATCGTCCAGGCAATACAAGAGCTGGGTATTATTCTGCCCAGTCCTCCATTCAGCAGCGACTGAAATTGTATCTCCATTTATTAACCTGCATTTGCTTCAACAATGAACAGCCGCACTAAGTCCATATTCCCATGATAGTGAACTGAATTACATAAAACATACAGCACAGAAACAAGCCAGTCAGCCCATCTAGTCTGTGCTGGTTTAATGCTCCACATGAGCTTCGACCCACTCTATTGCGTTTCATCCTATCAGCATTTACTCACCATCCTGAGTAAACGTCATCCTCAAATTGAGGACAGTTGGCACCAATGATCCTTCTCTTTCTTTCTCCTTCATGTAGTTATCTAGCTTCTTAAATGTGTCTATACTATTCGCCTCAACCACTCTCTGTGGTAGCGAGTTCCACATTCTCACCACTTTCTGGTTAAAGAAGTTTCTGGTAATTTCCTTATGTAATTTATTATTGATTATCTTATGTTTATGGCCCCTGGTTTTGGACTCCTCCTCAAAGGGAACCATCTCATCTATGTCTAATTAATCTAGATTCTGAGGTCGGAATTTTCCAGCCCCCCTGTGGTGGGACGGCTGAGCCATTGAAATCTCCATTCACATTGGCAGGATTGGAAGACCTCACCAGCATGCGGGATTGGAAAATTTTGGCCTAAAGACTAGTGTGGCCACATCACAAAGACAAGAATTACATTCCAAACCTAGCAGTGTTTTGTGGTCTCAGAAACCAGGGTGTGCTGGGTGGCTAAATATCTTCACAGTACACAAAAAGTTAAAGACTAAATTATTATTTAGCTACTAGAGAATTGTTGGTCTCAGTATTATCAAAAAAAGTACAGTTAGATGCTTACCGCCTAGATCATTGTACTGAATGGTTTGCATTGTGCCTTTACCTTGACAATGCTCTTTTTAAAATGTGATAACCCTGTGCATCCTGATTGGTCCTTACTGTTGCTGACTTAGCCTTCCTTAGTTATCTCCTGTTGAGGTCCTTGTGTCCCATTTCCAGCTCCAAAACCTCATCAAGTTTCCTAAAATGTTGCCTTGCAGAATTTTACCTGTTGGTTAGTGAAACTGACTTTCTTGATACTTTAAAGAGTCATATCAAAGACCAATGGCCCTCTGGTTTGAGTATTAAATGCAGTCTAGATGGTAGACTCTTTTAACCTCAGTCAGTTCCATACCAAGACTAAGCTGACCACCATTGATGTACATGATCTACAGTTTGTGTATTACTGCAGTGATGTTGCCCACTCTGCAACAGATTTGCAAGATACTCTGGACCTCTTCAATTCTGCAAACAAGAAACTTGGTCGGTCCTTGAATGTTGCCAAAACAAAACTCATATATCAACCCACATCTGATCAGCCAAATATTCCACCTTCCATATGTGTTGAAGGAGAGACTTTGGAATATGTTGAGCACTTCCCATACCTTGGCAGCCACCTTTCTCAAAAAGCCCCCATTGACAAAGAGATCCAATACTGGATCAGCTGTACCATTTCATTTTGTTCCTTCATTCATTTTCCCCATAGCCTTAATGGCACCGTTGGCATTGTCTTGTTTCTTCTCTGGCTTTTTTCAAGCCTTCCTCAGTCCACATCTCAATGTTGTCCACCCATCCAATTTTTCTTCTTCCTGTTCTATTTTTACCTTCAGTTGTAACAGGATAAGGCTGTCAGGTCTTTGTTTCCAATGTCCATACTTGGCTAACTTTCTCTCTCTCTCTGTACTTTGCAACTTCTTTGACTCCTGAACTTCTACTCTTGATCTAACCCACTCATTTGCCTTTCTGTCCATCCAGTTGATTCTGAGCAGCCTCCAAAATTACTCACATTTCAAAAGCTGTCATTCTCCTTTCATTCTCTTTCTTCAGAGTCCAACTCTTGCATCCATGGAGTGCAACACTCCACACAAGTGACTGTACTAGACATGTTTTCAGCTTCATACTTCATACTCAGCTGGCTTTTGCACCGCCTGAGCCTCCTACAAACTACAGCAGCGCGTGTTTGAGACCTCCACAAGTCAACAATAGTTCTAGAGTATAGAGCAGATGTCGCCAACACACTCCTGCACTGCACTGAGACCGAACTGTATATTAGGGACACATAAGAAACGCTAGAGAAATTCCACCAGCGATGTCTCCACCATGTCCTCTGGATTCAGCAAGAACTGTTGAACAAATGCGTGTGTCCTCCTTGAAGCCAGCTGCACAAGTATTCAGGCAAAACTCCTGCAAAATCAACTTCAATCAGCGGTGTCCGGATGGCTTAAAAGCATCTCTCCCGCCAGGTCCTGTTTTCTCAACACTCAAATGGACAATATTCCAGGGGAAGACGAAGAAAATGCTTCATTGACACTCTGAAGCTGTCCTCAAAGCGCTGCTGCATAGGCATTAATGACTGACTGACAGGAGCTTGCTACCTATTGCTCAAAATGATGACAACCTGTCTATCGAGTTGCATCAGGCTTTGAGTTCAAGCACCATAATGATGAGGCAGAGCAACAGCTGAGAATGAAAGAAAAGGAAGCAAATCCTGTCCTCCGAATCACACGGCCTCATGGGGCATTATGCCCATGTGCCTGAAGGTTTGTGGATCTTGGACTCTTCAGTAACATGAAGACCCATGACAGAAACTCATGACCCTGAGTAAGCATTCTTCCTTCAATCGTGGGACAGCTGACGCTGATGACTACAAAAACAGGCAATGGTGCAAACCAAAGGTAGTAATTTTGGAGAGAGGAAGGTCAGGTTAACGTTTTCGAACTGATTCTGATGAAAATTCATAGACCTGTAATGTAAACCCTATTTTCCTCTACCACTGCCCAGCTGGATAAAGGAACTATCATCTGCAGTGGTTCAGAAACTCATTCAGTGCCCAAACAATATGCAAGCTTTGTTGTGTTGAGATCAGCTTGATTTCTTTCGTTCACATATTCATATTTATAATGTGAAAAATTACATAACCTAAATTTGCAGCACTCAACTTCTTAATTGGAAGACATTATAATCCATGGAAAAAGGCAATTAACTTCTCTCTTGGAAAACATGCACAACTAGCAGTGTTTCGGAAGATAGATTGGTAAGATTAGTAGGAAGTTGGCACTGAAATCATTGAAAAGGAAACTGTTTCTAAAAGCACCTATCTTCCTATGAATTGTTTGGGTTGTTATTCTTCGTGAGGTGCTGCGCTTTGCGTCTTCTCACTGCCCCCTCAGCACAACATGCAATGCTAAGCTTCTAGCTCTTACAGCACTGAAAACTCCTGGCTCATGCTCCCTATGTTCTCAAGCACCGAAGCACATTAATTACTTTGCAGAAGCAACCGTGGAGAACGCTTTGATGAACCATAACTTATCATTCCTGTGGTATAAAAATCATGTGCAGCCATTTTAACAGAATGTGAAAATACCCCATTGGAGATGTGAAAATACCCCATTGGAGATGTGAAAATACCCGATTGGAGATGCTTCGTTTTGGGTAAGCACCAAGCGGAAGATGGAGTTTCCCAAGAAGAAAGATGGGGAGTTTCAGAGGAAGCTTCCTCCTCAAGGAGGCCCTGAAATCAGTAAAAATGGGGCCATGCTCCTTTCAGTTATCCCAGGCTGCCCATCACTCATCATCCACTTCCTGTTGTAACATTAATTTTCAAATAGACCAAATTCAAAAATTAAAATATTTACAAACAATGAAATGTTTTTATGCAAAGTATTTCAAAATTTGACATTCCAGCACACACAAAGCAACCATTTCCTATTGAAGATGTCAGTAGCAAACATATCCTGAAATCAAACAAGTTTCTTTTTATGCAATCATTATCGGAGGATCCCAGCTGCTTCTGATAATAATCATTGTTAATCAGATAGGCAGTTGTGATTGCAAAATAATCTACCTCTGTGCACATCCCTCTATCATGAGCCAACCACATTACATATCCAACAGGAAGTGAGCATTTTCCTTTACTTGTGCTTGGCCTACCTAGGTGGTTGAACCTGGTGTTTTTCACCATTGTGCATCTGACAAATCTGGACATCAACTAATGACGTTTGTGGCAGAAACAATTTGTTCTACGATGCTTCGAATTGCACAAGTTCATCAATAAACTGCGGCTTATTTCAAGGGCAGATGACTCCAGATGAACATGTATTCTAGACTGAAGCCAAAAAACTTGTTATCCAGAAACCCATGAAATTAAAACATCTTTGTAATTTTCACAGAATTTTACAGAATGGTTACAGCACAGAAGGCACTTGGCCCATTGTGTCAGCACCGGCTCTCCATAGGATTAATTTATGGAGTGCCACTTCCCCGGCTTCTGCCTTTTCAGATAACAATCGAATTCCCTCTTGAATACCTCGATTGAACCTACCTCCTCCACACACTCAGGCAGTGCATTCCAGATTCTAACCACTCGCTGCGTGAAAAGGTTTTCTTCATGTCGCCATTGCTCCTCTTGCCAGTTACCTTAAATGTGTGTCCGTTTGTTCTCGATCCTTCCACCAATGGGAACAGTTTCTCCCGATCTACTCCAGACCCTCATGATTTTGAATACCTCTATCAAATCTCCTCTTCTCCAAGGAGAACAATCCCAGCTTCTGAAATCTGTCTACGTAACTGAAGTTCCTCACCCCTGGGATCATTCTTGTGTGTCTTTTCTGTACTCTCCCTCTAATGCGTTTTTATCTTTCCTAAAGTGTTGCACCCAGAACTGGATGCAATACTCCAGTTAAAGCCGAATCAGCATCATATAGAAGTTTAACATAAATTCCTTGCTTTTATACTCTATGCCCCTATTAATAAAGCCTCGAATGCTGTACGCTTTATTAACTTCATTAATAATGCTCATTTCTCTCAACCTGTCCTGTCACCTTCAATGACTTCTGTACATATACACCTAGGTCCCTCTGCCCCTGCACCCTCTTTAGAATTGTACCCTTTATTTTACATTGTCTCTCTGCCTTCCTCCTACCCAAGTGAATTGCTTCACACTTCTCTGCATTAAATTTTATCTGCCACTTTTCCATCCATTCCACCAACTTGTCTATGTTCTTTTGAAGTATCCTCCTCACAATTCACAATGCTTTCAAGTTTCGTATCATCCGCAACTCTCACCTGATCAAATTCCAAGGGATAGATTTTAACTGTGAATGTGGGGTAGGCTGGTAGCGGAGTGACTGCCTGATCCATTCAGAGAGGGTCACATTAGAATGCTGTTGGTCAGCTGCACATCCTGAACTGGTGTCCCACCTCATCTCACCGACTGTATAGACTGGCCCAGTATTGGGAGCTGCGGAGGCAGATCTGTCTGCAAGGCAGGTAAACCGGTACTCAAAGGGACATGTGTCGATCACAGGTGGGTAGCCCAAGTGGGATCCGGCAACATAATTCTTGCGAAGTTCATTTTTGGGGCTTTTTCCTTCGCACCGCCCAGTCCGACTGGCGGTGTATACAGTCTATGCTCTAACCAGTTGTCACTATAAATTGCATTTGGGTCCTATGTACCTCAATATACATACAGTGAAATGCGACCTGCCTAAATCTAGCAGCTAGCCTGAGTCATCCGACCAAAGGCCCCAGTATATATGGCAGCGGGGTGATGTGATTTCTGCTGGGCAGGTCAACTTCAAATCAGCCCTGAACAGTATGAGCTCCCTTCCTGTTCATTCCTGCACTGCAGAATTCCTACAACCTAAACTCCTTCCCATTTATTTACAATTTATAGATTTCTAAGGAGTGAATTTTCAGCTTGCCACCCAAGTATGAAATTGGCATTGTGAATTGAGCACGCATTATAGATACTGCCCGATTTTCATTTCATTTTGATTTTAACTCCCAACAATCTAAACATCTCTCCCGTTCAGTCTCTCATCAAATATCTGTTCGATAAACCAACCTCTTCCATCATTCCTCTTTTAGCATCTTCCCCACATGGCTGGAGCAGAGCAGGGCTAATTAGCTGATCACAGAGAACCATATGGTGGGTGCCAGGATCTATGAGTATTTCCGACAGCGGTATATATTGATGTTGACCGGCTGCTTTATTGCTATTATAGCTGATATTGATTGGCAATGTTAATCGACCAATGCTTATGGCCATTATCTTGCTTTCTGCAGTACTTAAGAGCTCTGCAACCAACATACAGTTACCATTACCACAGTTGATCTTTATCTCAGCACCAACTGTTGTCTGTAGTCATTTTTCTTGGTTGACACCACAGATTGCAACTGAAGATTCCATGGTACAGTTAGTATCATGCTGAACATTAGCCAGCCAACAAATTCCAAATGCTGCTCTAAACACACTGATCACTTCTGGCATGTTTGAGTGTCGCAAACATTTCAGCACCAACTTGTGCTGAGCTTCACTTGGGGATTCACCCAGCAAAGCAGAGACCTAGCAGAGAAGGGCAGAAACAGCATTCCTGGAGCCCCTGAGCCATGCGACTGGTGCTGCCATATCCTGGGGCTTGCTGATAGTGTCAGCCCATCAACATCCTCTTCTGAAGTCTTTGGCTGTACTGTGCTATCTTCAGCTGGTCATTCAGAGGGATTCCTGTGTTAGTTAAGGAGGTCTTGTGTGATAATGAGATTTTAGAAAGTGAGGGTGACATTGAGCACCATTTTCCACACTTCTCCCCCCTTTCACTGTATCCAGGTTCCAGTGTAATGTTGGATTGAACGACTTGTTGGATTGAACCAACTTGGGTCTATAGTTATTTCTCAGGAAGTAGGAAAGAAAATCGATGTTTCTGCTCTCTGACACTATCCCTCAATGTCTCACCCTGCAGCAGCACCCATGTAATTTTCATCATTCATTCACAGGTCCAGCAGCAAACCCTCCCTGTCACAGATTTTTTCTCCATCCTGCTTGTTGACCCTGCGTCGTCTGAAGTGCTCAATCAGTGTGAAGTTTGAGGGTTGAAGACTGCACTGATGAGGAATGAAAGTATGTGTCAGGATTGTAATAATCGGACACAGAGGCTGCTGCTGAATCATGGCCATGAGACTCCAGTAAATTTCTCAGCTTCAAGAAAGGAACTGGTTTTACTTATGATACTTCATGGAGGTTGCTTCCCAGAAGGTTTAACAAATCCTTGAGGAAGGAGAGGTTCAGGTTGCCAATGCCACCTCAAGTTACTCATGCTGTGGGTCCACAAAGAATCACAGTAAATCTCAAAAATACTTACATCCACGTCTCCATTTAGAATTTTCACTTTGGGAATCTCTAGTTCAATTTCCAGGGTAATCGCAGCCAATACAAGATGTTTCCCAACACCAAGGACATTCACAAAACAGTTATCATAGCTGATGTTGGAATGTTGCACCATTCTCCGATGGCTTGTTATTGAGAAACTGCTTGGGCAATTATTCCACAGATACTCACACTCCAGCTGACTCACCCGGCTGTGTCATCTCATTTGGAGACAAAGCAGGACACAGTAGGAAAGATTTTGCAAATCCTTGTTTTTTCCCTGTGCATATCAGAAAATTGCACACGCACTGCTCACAATCTTCTGATGCAAGCAAACGAGGGCTTGAAATAATCCAGCCTGATGTTATTTCAGGCATCCTTTGGAAAGGTTTACCATGTTCTCAGATTGGTCTCCAGTCCTTTGGAGACTCTTGAGAGGTCAAACATTTCAGGAAACAGAATTTGCATGTCCTCAGTTTGATGGGGCAGCCATCTTCATCATTTCCAATGCCCAGCTCTTTAGGAAATGTCTACGGTTGGACCTCCTCACAAGGTACAGTTGAAAGTGGGAATAGACCAGACTCTGTGATGGGAGCTAAAGTAGCAATCCCAGGAATGTAATGTTCTGTGGAAGAGAGATGTTTTGCAACAACTGACACTTGTTACAGTGCCTTACTCAATGAGTTTCACCATCAGGCCATGTAGCTGCAATTTAAAAAAAAGACTAGCTGGTCTAGGAAGCCTGCCATTACCCTGTACCTGCCATTAGTCTAAAGGTTAAAAATGTGATCATTTTATTTCCCTTTATGTAAAATTTCCATTTTATTAAATAGGGCACTACATTCAGATATGATCGCATCACATCCCTTTATATAGGTCAGAGCTTCTGATCTGTGATGTATGGTTACATTCCTTTAATCTCTCATTTCAAAACCTTGCATTACAGCATTTCTCCAGAAATTAAACACGCCCAAATATATATTTTACATTTTATATATATGAAATAAAAGCATTTTGTATGAGAGCGTTATTGAAAGAGTTTGCTGTTCTGGGTTGTCTAGTCAGAAGGCTGGTGGAGTTGAGAGGACATTCAAAGTTCCAAGAGCTGCTAGTTGTTTGAAGTCTGTAAATGCCATCGCGCATTGCCTTCATTATTTCTACATTTACAGTCGGAGGGTATACAAAATCACGAAAGCCAGCTGGGATCAGGTAACTTCACCCAGGATACATAGGAAGGGCACCGTGTAGAACAGATATTTAAGCTGAGTGCAGCCAGTCAACCTTTTGTATAATCCCCAGGTTAAAGATGGTTGGCGTAGGAACAAGGCACTTGATATTATTGTAGTCTCTGCCTATGATATAAGCAAGTAATAAAAGGAAGACTTGCATTTCCATAGGATCTTTCACAACCTCAGGTCATCTCAAAGCATCTTACAATCAATGAAGCACTTTTGAAGTGTTGTAATTGGTCAATTCTCACATAGCAAGGCTCCCCAAATAACAATGTGATAAATGACCAGATCATTTAGTGTTAGTTGAGGGATAAATATTGGTCAGGACATCGGGTAGAATAGTGGTGTGGGATCTTTTACATCCACCTGAGAGGGCAGGTGGGACCTCAGATTAACCTCTGATTTGAAATACAGCACCTCTGACAGTGCAGCACTCCCTCATCAATGACCCTCCAACAGTGCATTAGTCCCTCAGTACTGCCCCTCCGATGATGCTGCACTCCCTTAATACTAATTCTCTGACAGTGCAGTGTTCCCTGAGTGCTGCTCCTGTGACAATGCAGCACTCTTTCAGTACTGCCCCTCAGACAGAACAGCACTTACTCAGTACTGACCCTTCAACAGTTCAGCGCTCACTTAGCACTGCTCCTCTGACAATGCAGCGTTCCCACAATATAGTGCTCTCTCAGCACTGCCTGTCTGACAGTGCAGCAGTTCCTCAGTACTGGTCCTCCGACATTGCAGCATTCCCTTAGTATGCCTCTTTTACAGTGTAGCAGTTCCTCAGTATTGGCCCTCTGACAGAGCAGCACTTCCTCTACTCTGACCCTCTAACAGTGCAGCACTCCCTGTGTACTGATCCTCTAGCAGTGCAGCACTCCCTCAGTACTGACCCTCCGACAGTGCAGCATTCCATCAGTACTGACCCTCCGACAGTGCAGTGCTCCCTCAGTATTGACCCTCCGACAGTGCAGTGCTCCCTCAGCACTGACCCTCCGACAGTGCAGCACTCCATCAGTACTGACCCTCAGACAGTGCAGTGATCCCTCATTACTGACCCTCTGACAGTGCAGCACTCCCTCAGTACTGACCCTCAGACAGTGCAGTGATCCCTCAGTAATGACCTTCCAACAATTCATCTCTCAATCAGTACTGCACATGAGATTCACCTGGATTATGTGGTCAAATTTCTGGATTGAGACTTGAATCCACAAACTTTTAGCTCTGAGGTGAGAGGTCCTATCCCTGAAACACAGTAAGGAGCTATTCCATGTGAAGAAAGATACTGCTCTTATACTTTCCCCTCCCCATTTTAGACCTTCACTAGCAAGACCCACAAATGAATGACTCCCCATAGATAGATTGGAGAAGTGGGAACTGTTTTCTTGGAGAAGAGAAGGTTGAGAGGAGATTTGAGAGAGGTATTCAAAATCATGAGGGGGTCTGGCAGAGTAGATAGGGAGAAACAGTTCCCATTGGTGGAAGGATTGAGAACCAGAGCGCATAGATTTAAGATAATTGTCAAAAGAAGCAATAGCAACACGAGGAAAATCTTTCTCAGGCAGCGAGTGGTTAGGATCTGGAATACACAGCCTGTGTGGTGGAGGCAGGTTCGATCGAGGCATTCAAGAGGAAATTGAATTACTATCTGAAAAGGAAGAATGTGCAGGGTTACCAAGAGAAGGCGGGAGAGTGGCACTAGGCGAATTGCTCCTTCAGAGAGCTGGCGTAGACACAGTGGACCAAATTGCCGCCTCCTGTGCTGCAGCCATTCTGTGATTTCTTTTTAACCCCTGCACACTTACACATGTTGTGTATCTAAATGAGGGAACTCCAGGCCCACCATGTATGTGTCAGCACAATACCAAACCCTTTGGGTGGAATCGTCCCAGATTTGCAGTAAGTGCAGTAGCTGGTGAGAAGAAGAATATTTTAACCGCTGGCTGCAATGGTGGTTTTTCATGCCTTATCGTCCTAATCCCGCCTTGTTAATCGTGCATTCCCGGGAAACACGCCGCTTTGATGGCAGGTGGACTCCGATACGCCCACCACGCCTTCCCCTCGCAGCTCTCTCACACCTGGCACCAGATTTAAAGTGCAGCCGCACACACCCCTCAGTGTTTCCAGCCCAGGACTGCTGCATAGAAGACATGGCCCCAAAAGGCAAGAAGGCTGCAGCTCCTCCGATTCAGTGATGCATCCCTAGAGTGCCTTTTGGATGCTGTGGGGACCCGCCATGATGTCCTCTACCCCTGCTCTAGCTGCAGGAGGGGCAGCAATATCACCAGTCTGACTTGGGATGGTCAGTGCCAACGCCCTGCAAAAGAGGACAGCCACCCAGTGTCGCAAGAGGATGAATGATCTCCTCCATTCAGCCAGGGTAAGTCACTCTTCTCATCACTCTCAACTCACACACTCACAAACCCATCACACATCCGTAGTGCTGCACTCACTGCCAGTTCAAGGGACATTACCACTCACTCTCCGTTATTGTCTTCATCCTGTCTATGGGGCCACTCACACAGGCCAGGCACACTTATCATCTGGCCTGGCAGGCGTCCTGTTTACACTCTCTCTTCATGCAGGACAAGCTGGCACACAACAAGAGGGAGAAGTCGCGGACTGGTGGAGGAATGCCCGACATCAAGGTGTGAACAGACCTTGAAAACAGAGCCATCCAGCCGGCCAGCGAGGATCTGGACCATTCCTGTGCTGACGATGAGGTCAGCGATGCTCAACCAAGTGAGGGTGCAGCAGTGCAACATCCATCAGACAACCATGCTGTGAGTGATGTATCCTGTTTCACAGGCCCCTGCCATGCACTAATCATCTCTCCTTGCTTTCACAGGCACATCTGGGAAACAGCCAAGTGAGTCCACGACCCAGGTCCTCAACTCAAACCCTGAAGAAACCTGAGAAGAGGAATCTGCTGAAATCCCAACTGAAGACCCATCACAGCGCTCACCCACACCCTCCACCAGCGCCGGGACACAAGCCTCGGTGGGACCTAGCTTTAGAGTAGCCTCGGGATCACAATCTGGTGAGTACATTACACTTTCTGATCCACAGCAGGCGGCGGCAGGGGCTTCCCAGGTTTCTGGCATTAGGAGGACTGCTGGAGGCCAGAAATTTGCTGAGTCTGAGTCAGATGATGAGCCTCTGGACTCGGTCATACCTCAGTTGCTGGAGCTGCAAAGGCAAGCTCGGGAACATCAGGACAGGACGTCCACTACACTCTTCAGATTGTAAGGCACGATGGAGGAGTCCGACTGCCTTCGGGCTGAGGTGATAGCGCTGGCATGCCAACGCACCAATGTCAACATTGGTAAGATGGTGGCTGCTGTGGAGACCTTGGTACAGGACATCTGTCCTGTACTGCTGTGCAGGCTGAACTCCATCGCTGATGCCATAGTTGGCCTCCAGCAGTGTCAATGTGAGAGGGTCGACGGCAGCTTGATCTCACTCCAGCTTCCCCTTCTCCTCAAGGAGTCAGCCAGGGGACCCGGGCACCCATAGGGAGGAGGATCAGCAGATGCACACCTTGGGGCCATTCACTCAGGTGACTCCGGGAGTATCCGGCCCATCCGAATCTCCTCTTCCTATGACCTCAGCAGCTCCAGCTCCACAGGCCGAGGAGGATGCCACTGCCACACAGCAGGACCCTGAAAGCAGGCCGGAACCCTCCAAGTCTCGGACCTCAAGAGGACACCCATCAAGGTTATCACAGACAGGGCGTAGCAGTCAGCAGGCTGCCTCAACCTCTGCTGTGGATGTCTGGGGAGCACCAAGACATAGTGGCAGGGTTAGGAAGGCTAAGAAGATGTAATTCTTTCGAGTTATCAACAGATCGCATGTAACTCTTTCGAGTACATTCACAGTTCTTGGTTTCCGGGAGTGGGACATGAACCCACAACCTTCTGACTCAAAGGCGAGGGTGCTATGAACTGAGCCACAGCTAACACCTCGCTAAGAAGATGTATCTCTTTCGAGTTATCAACAGTCACAGATTGTAACTCTTTCGAGCACATTCACAGTTCTTGGTTTCCGGGAGTGGGACATGAACCCACAACCTTCTGATTCAAAGGCGAGGGCGCTATGAACTGAGCCACAGCTGACAACTCCCAAAAAACTCTTTCGAGTACATTCACAGTTCTTGGTTTGTTTTTTTTTCCGGGAGTGGGACATGAACCCACAACCTTCTGATTCAAAGGCGAGGGTGCTATGAACTGAGCCACAGCTAACACCTCGCTAAGAAGATGTAGTTGCACAGCCTGGACATGGGTGTTAATCACTTGTACATAATGTTCACTATTGTAAATAAACTACTAAGAATGTCTCCTTGTCTGTGGCTCCTGTTCTGATGAGCAGTGTTCATGTCACTCAGATGTGAAACCTTGGTTCCTGCACAAGATAAAGGCAGGTGTCTCAGTCCAGGGCCTCTTCCCTGTGCAGTGTGTAACCTTCAGACCAAAGTGATGGTCGGCTTCACACTCACTGGACACATTACTGATGCCTGCACCTGGATGGTGCTTGTCATTGCTGCCAGAATGTCGTTAGCAGGCGTCACCAAGTTCCGTCATTCTCCCTGTGAGCTCTCAGCCCCCCCATTTCTTCAGTATCTGTGACCAGTGACGCTGTGCTCCTGAAGGGGTCAGGACAAAGGATCAGGTGCATTTAAAGTTCACGGCTGCCTCTCCATGATATGACCCTGATCACAGAGCGCAAGTGAGCTGCGCTTGGCCAGACAGGAGTCAGACATTTACATTGGCTATGTGACAATCTATGGAGTATCCTCACTCATGTTGTCATCATCCTCCTAGAATCTAATGACTATTAGGGCATCTGCTGCATGGGAGGAGCCTTATCACAGAGGGTATGTGTGCTGCCGTCAGCCAGACTGTAGCCAAATGGTCTCAGATACAACGTGAGGATCTATGGTGTCTCCTCACTGCATGTCATCATCATCCTCCATGAATCTAGCAGCTATGAGGGCCTCCTGAGCGCACCAACGTCGTCCGGCCAGTGTAAGGGCCTCATCCCCGTCATCCCTGTCGGCATCCTCCTCATCGGAGGAGACCTCCCAGCTTCTCCGTCTCCTCCTCAGCCAGCTCCTCTCCCTGTTGCAGCACCAGGTTGTAAAGGGCACAGCAGGCACTGACGATGCGTGACATCCTCTGTGGACTGTATTGCAGGGTTCTACCAGGCTAGTCCAGGCACCAGAACCTCATTTTCAACATTCCAGTGGTTTGCTCCACCAAGGTATGAGCTGCAGCATGAGCCTCATTATACCGTTGCTCTGCTGCAGTCTGAGGCCGTCGCACGGGTGTCATCAGCCACGTCCTCTGCGGGTAGCCCTTGTCCCCGGGGAGCCATCCTGCAGCCACTGTGGACCCTGGAAGAAGTCAGGGATTGAGATTTACTGAGAATGTAGGAATCATGGACACTCCCTGGGAACCGTGCGCAGACCTGCAGGATGCGTTTGTGGTGGTTGCACACCAGCTGTACGCCCAGCGAGTGGAAGCCCTTGCGGTTGACATAGTTGACCGCGTATTGCCACAGAAATCTGAGTACCATGTGAGTGCAGTCGATCGCACCCTGCACCTATGGAAAAACCTGAGATCTGGGCTAATCCCAGCAGTGCCCTTGCATCCTAGCTTTTCTGATCCTGGGCAAAATGCACAAGGTTGTGTACCTTTGCGAAGATGGTGTCTGTGACCTCATGGATGCATTTGTGCTTGGAGGCTTGCGATATCCCACAGAGGTCACCTGAAAGGAGCCATTGGCATAAAAAGTGCCACAGTCTCTTTCACAACCACTGGCAGTGGATGCCCTCCATGTCCCCGTGGCACCAAATCCTGCAGCAGGTGGCAGATGTGACTGACCAGTTCCCTGGACATGCGCAGTCTTTGGCGATACTGGTTCCCGGTCATCTGCAGGAATACAAGTGCCGTCTGTAGACCTGGGTCTGGCAATGGCTCGCTGTGGCTCTTTAGCAGTGTACACGGCAGCCCAGCCTACCCTGCTTCCTGAGGGTGCTGATCCACTCTCCGCCCAGCCAGGCGCCTCTGTCTCTCTCTTCTCCTTCGTCTCTGCTCTCTGTAAGCCATGAGGCATACAGCTACGTCACCAGGCTCCATGCTCCTGATGTACTTCTCCTGCAGGTTGAAAGAGAGAGACGCGTCGGTGAGCTTGGGTGCACTAAGAACCTCTCTTGGTTAAGTCTGAAGGCCCCTTAGCGCATCCCAGGGAGAGCTGGCCACCACTTGGACGGTCAGAGATTACTGCGCTGCATGACTGCCCAAAACCCCAGCCACCTCCACCCGACCCCACCTGACCGATTGGCGACAGCTTTGCCCATTGGACTGCATGCTGTGCTCTCAGCTCAGGCACAGGCATTCTCCTAACCTGCACTGCAAGGCTGTAGTTTTAGCTCGAACTATGGGGGAGACTGGTCCAAACCGGGATGATGACATTGCAAGAGGCTGTGAGCACCTCCAGCAGTGACTGCTCCATGGCCCAGCTTTCACAATGAGATTGTACAACTTGCCCAGTCGTCCAACTGTTCTGCAGTTCACTAAAACGCTCATTAGTTTGCAGTCTGTGCCCGAGAGGTGAAAAGCTCTGGAGCACCTGGTGGCACTTTCATGCCTCTGCGTTGCTCAAGTGGGCAGATAAGCTGGAGGCCCGATTCGAAGCACATCAATGTGGCTGGGCCTAAACTGTCTCAGCTGCAGTGGAATGGTAACTTTATACAAGGTTTCCCTAATGCGTGACTTCTTCCCTCGCCCACTGCATGTGCTTGTGCGCTACCATCAACCACAGTGCAGCTCTTGCCCCGGCACCACTGTCAGCCAGCCAGGGCAAGAGCTTGCGCGCCGCCTCAACCTTGAGGTCCAACAGGCGACCCTCGCGAGCGCTGTGCAACGTTACTGTGCACTCACCTCCGAGTTCCCTCGACGTGCAGCTCACCAGGTGCAGGCCTTATAAATGCTGTTGTGAAACATGTTGGCATACAAACCCGCCGATGTACTCGGATGATCCAGCGTGGGGGAGGGGAGGGGGATGATTCTGGAGAGCTGGACTTATAATAAGATGCTAAAGTATTGAAATTAGATTCCCGACATGTGGTGGTGGGAAACGCGGCCCACCATTGACAGGCAGAGCGGACGATTGCAAACGTGTTTCACAATGGCGTGAAACCAATTTTTGGCCTTCCCGCCATATTGTCCACCCACTCCCGCCATGACCCCTGACGCCAACAGGCACAGAAAATTCCACCCTTTGTCTCATCACTGCCATGATATAAAACATTAGCGCAATGAACCATCTAACATTCAAAGTATTGGATAGTGCAGTTGGTTAGATACGCATCTCCCCTGGACATGAGTATGACTGCCGCCTGAAGAAAGGTACAACTCTGTTAACAATCTGCACAGGGACACAAACTTGATATTATAGTAAATCCCTGTGCTTCAGGGGGAGATGGTAGCACAGTGATAATGTCGCTAGGCTAGTGATCCAGGAGCCTGGGCTAATGCGCTGGGGGCATAGGTTCAAATCCCACTATGGCAGCTGGTGGAATTTGAATTCAGTTAATAAATCCGGAATATACAAAGCTAATGGTGACCACCATAGACTTGCTGTAAAAACCCATCTGGTTCAGTGATGGAAATCTGCCATCCTTAGCTGGTCTGGCCTATATGTGACCCCAGACCCATTGCAATATGGTTGACTCTTCACTGCCACTCAGTTCAAGGGCAATTAGGTGTGGGCAACAAATGTTGGCCTTGCCAGCGATGCCCACATTCCATGAAAGAAAATTTTTAAAATCTGGTTGCTGAGGCTTCTGCAGTTTCCTCACACACACAGAGCAGTTTCACCTTTCATTTACTCTTTCATCTGGGGAAAGTACACAGCACAAGGAGGTGTTTCTGTGTAGAAATTACAATGTAAATACTGACTGTTGAGCTCAACCAGTCAGTGTTGATCCTCTATACAGGCAGTATCCTAACCTCATGTGCCCCATCCCATCCCAGTTCCCTTTATCCTTAATGCCTTGGATACATTAAGTGGTGTTTGTTCCCAAATGTTTTCTCACAAGAGGCAGGTGCATTCCCAGAGCTTTCTGATGTGCTTATAGGCAGATTTATTCTGCTTTAACAGCCTCTCTGGTGGGCTTACACCTTTCATTATTTGGTCCTGGAATGTAAGCAAGCTGGAAAATGAGTGTGAATTTCCCATCCTTGGGACACAAAGACACAAATGCAGCAATTTAAATAAAGACAGAGAGCTGCAGATGCTGGAAATCATGGAAAGAAAAAGAAAATTACTTCAAAAGT
Source organism: Cetorhinus maximus (assembly GCF_964194155.1). Classification (NCBI taxonomy): domain Eukaryota; kingdom Metazoa; phylum Chordata; class Chondrichthyes; order Lamniformes; family Cetorhinidae; genus Cetorhinus; species Cetorhinus maximus. The sequence goes on along the minus strand of NC_135903.1, from coordinate 13,720,345 downwards.
AAATGCTAATCGTCCTTTCTTTTCAGAAGCAGAATACCTGCCTAGCTCTGTAGTTTATGCCCTGCTGATGAAATCACAGAATGCAAAACTTCGAAATATGAAACAAGTACAAAGAAATATGGGTAACCTTCCATTTTTTGTTCTAAGGAATTTCAGTACCAAATTCTTTCTGCGTGTAATCTGGACCTTTCCAGGTATTTACCACTCATGGTCTGGCGTTAGTGATCTCCTCGTCTGACCAGTGCAGAAAATAAATTGAGCCCATTTTTATGTGACTTGCTGCATGAGTAGATGCGGCCTGTGTGATTGCATAAGTTCCACACTGGCTCATTCGGAGATAGCATAATGCTTCAATAATAAAACTGCCTAGCTTATAGCTGATTCTTTTTCACCAGATTAACAGAATTGTCTTATTTTAAAACAGAAATACTTTAAAGAGTTTGCCAGAATTTGTAAGCAGGGTGAGTCAGAATTACAGAGTTTCGTGCTGATTTGGCGAATGCTCCTCGCTATCTCCCTCTTTTTTTCACCCCAGACCCAGTTTTGATCAGCTATTTCCTCCATTGATGAAATAACACTGATAGTGCATCTCTTTAGTGACTTTGGTAACCACAAGGTCTCTCTCTCTCTATGCCCCCACTGGTCATAGTCAGTACCCTCAGCCATTACGTCAGAGCTTCCTTTCACCTGCCACACAAACTGTTCAGAGGTGAAACCTCATGTTATTCTGTTGATTTTTTTTTTTCTCTTTTTAGCAGAGACTGAAGAAGTTCGACAGCACAGCCTGAAGGCAGAGATGGGATCCGAGAGAGCTCTGGTCCTGGACAGGCTTGCTAGCAATGTTGCCAAACGGAAAAGCTCAATGCCTCAAAAATTTATTGGTAAGACCAAGAACTTTGACACTTTATTTTAGTCATTGTAAGTAATCTGGCTTCTGACGCCCACCAGTTCCTGCAGATGAAGTTGAGGATCTTTACACTCTGGTGTTTGCGTTGAGCTCTTATTTTCATAAATGGCAGTTGTCGCTTTTTCTGGCGTTGCTTGTACCAAAGATCAAGCTTTACAGAAATAGATCTCTGGTAACTAGCTGCTGTAGAGTTAGCAATTGCTGCTGGACTGTTGAATTTTTTTATGCAGTTGAAGAGTGCATCTAGGTTGGAGTTTTAAAACTTTTTGGAACTTGTTCTTTCAAGGAAAAAAATGATATTTTTGTAGTGGATTTTAGAAAAGTTACCGTCAAACAAGTTACTGTGTTACCTCTAGACATTGTCTGTGTTTATTTAATATACAGACACTGCCTGTAAAACTGTGTGCCTGTACAGTCACTGTCTGTGATCTAAAGACTATTTTACTGGAAGCTTAAACATTTTTGATTCATTGAGGATCTGAAGGATTCGGAGCTCAGTTTTCTGTTGCTGTTATGTTATTTGAGAATGTCATAACATTACTCATTTAAATGTAAGTTTTGCCAAAAAAATTAACCAGTTCAGTTTCACTAACAGGATCCCACTTCTAAACCAGTGAAATAAAGCAGATTTTTTAATTAATGCTAACTAAAATGAAGAATGTTGTTCTTAGTCAAAGAGCAAATCCGGAAAACAAGCAGTGAATTATATTAAACATCCTAGTGCAAAACACTGAACGTTTCAGTCTAATAGGAAACAGAAGCTAGTTCAGCCCTTGTATTTGTGCCACTATGCTCTGCATTTTAAAATTCTGACCTATATTTTTCTCTTGAGCTGCCATTTATCATATTTGAAATTCTATGTGTGCTGCAGGATTTAAAAAAAAAGCAGAAATGCTTTACAATTTATGTGACTGCATTTACTGACAGATGCTAATCATTTTAGAAAAAAATTGAAACAATTTGTATTTTATTAAGATTTTCTGCTGCTCAGAGCATTGAGAAATTTAGCCAGTAGATTTCAACTCTGAGAATCAAATCAATACTTAGGGGCTTTAGGTTAGAGCCTCCAATGCAAAACCACAGTGGGAAGAGCTTGTATTACATTCCTGTTGTGCTAATTTTACCAATTTAACTGGATTAACACCAGTGTAAAAGTAGCACACCCAGGTACATAATATCAGTTTACACTGTGTTTACATATGAATTTCATCTATCAGAAATTATTCCATTTTGGTTTGTCCTGTTCCATTTATATGGACCAGTGTAGTTTAAGTTGTTTTATTAAATAATGAAAAAGCAAATAGTGCTGTGTGTGACATCAGGAAATTAAGTGCATGGCCTGACTAAACTGCTGGCATAATTGCAAAATGTCACGTTGTATCAGTTTATTTTCTTTGCAGCTAAATGTGTAAGGGTTAACTCAACACATCAAATAAAATTACCCATGTCCGATCTACAAAAGTGTAATATTATAGTTTCATATTGGCAAGAGATAAAAATACTAAACTTTATGACACCTCTGCCTGTGGTATTTTAACCCTTTTTAAGTTTCTAGGAGTTCTCTGTCTGTACATCACAACCCCTAAAGATTTCCACTTTACAGGAAATACATTTTTTTTTAAAAAAAATAACTTTTTCAATGAATATTTCCCAGTTTATAGCATTTTGTTCCCAGCTATTTGCAATGAAAAGATACTTTGCAAAGAGTTTAACAAAGTGATTCTGCAAAGCTGCATTGAAACCCAGTAGCTAAAGTGTTAATGTGGATCAAAGTGCCAGAGTTCTTTTCCTGTTCACTAGAGGCTTTTTCACACCGGTTTTTCTGAACTCTTGTTATCTGTATTTTATAAAATAAGAGAGAAAGTAACAAGAATCCAACCAAGATGATTTGAACAATCGCTTTCATCTGCTCGAGATCTCTTGACATTTATTCTACCCGTAAATGGAAGAACATTGTGATAGATATCTGTACGTTTTACTCATTTAGACCAAAACCACAATACCATTTGGATTATGCGTGTTTTAGTAGGGAGAGGGAAGAAGCAAGATCCTCGGCCACAGGGTCAGGGTTACTTCACATCATATTGATGAGTCTTTAAGACTGTGAGTCACATTTCTCAGTTTCAAATGGAGACAGATCTGTTAATATCAATGGCTGTCTGGTACAGACTCGAGGATTCCAAAAGCTGTGCACTGCTACATCTTAACTGAACACTGCTTCTATATTCCATACAGGGCAGGCCGGAACACCATGGAGTTCCCATTCCCAGCAGGAGAGCACTGCACCTTGATTTAGCTCCCAGCGGCTTTTCTCCTTCACTTGGAACCTGCAGAATTGTGGCCTCCTCATACAGGCATTAGTTGACTGAAGGGCAAGAACAGTGCTGCTGGGGTCAGGGTTTGCCTGTAAATCCGCTGTGATCCTGTTGGCACTGGGAACTCCATTCCGTTCTGGGCATCGCATCACAGAAAGAATATATTGGCCTTGGAAGAAGTGCGGAGCAAATTCACCAGATGGGTATCAAGGCCCAGGGTTTAAATGATGAGGACAGGTTGGATAAGCCTGGCTTGACAACACCTTAAATACCTCAATCAGATCATCCCTTAATATTCTATATTCATGGGAATGCAAGCCTAGCCTGTCTTTCCAGGAGCCAGTCTTGTGAGATATTTGTCTGTGCTCCATTGCTTCTGCCTGTATCCAAATTTAATTCTGTATCCTTTAAGAATGAAGCTTTACTACTCTTACCAGTTCCAAGTAAGCGCAGGTGCACAGTATTAACTGAGCACTGACTGATTTGTTAGGCATCACAAGGCCAGCTGAGGTTGTTGTCTGTTTTCCTTTACATCTAACCTATGCTATTGCTTGACATTGACAGGGGAAGAAAAATGTAAAACTCCTTTCTCAACAGCAATGTCCCCCATTCTGGTAGGAACAAAATTGACCAAAAAAAAATGGCTAAATTAAAACAATAGATTTGATGCCATTTTCACTGCGAGCAACTATAATTTATTGCCTCCTAAAATAATTTACACCAAAGATTTTGTTGCTGACAGAGCTTCATCATGATGCACCAGCAACAACTTTCTAAGATGTTAAACTTGCTGTTAATCCTGAACATGTTTATTGTTTCGCAGCTGTGGCTCTTAAAATCTAGGGAGACAGGGCATCCTACCAAACAATATCACACTGCACCACAATCAAACTTTTGATTCAGCAATAAAAATGTAAAATAGTTTCTCACCTTGTATTTCAGAGTTTTTAAACAGTGGATAATAATACATTAGCTACCTGTTTCCACTGGTAAGAGTTCCTGATATTTAAACAAGCTGCACTCTGATTCTGGATCACCAACAGCTGGTGTGAAATAGACATTAAATTTAAGCAGGAGATGAATGTGGTGAGAATTTCAGTTTCAAATACTGTACATTTCCACTTGCACCATGCAGAAGTGGTCACATGTGGAACGGTTTCATGAAGCATTGATTTTCATGCTGCAGACTTCCCTCCCTTATTACCTGTGCTCCTTTCCTGTAAAGATGGGCTTTCAGTAAACATTGTTTACCGCATTGTTCTCTCCTGCATTTAACCAAACCCTCTCCTCCCACAGTCCATATTCAGCCTACCCTATTACAGGCTTTATCCCGCTTACTACAAGTACTCGTTGTTTCCTAAAGGAATTAAGAAAAACTCGGAATACCAATCTATCTCCCACCCTGGACTTTGTCCCCTACATAAAATAACTTCCCCAGAATATGGATTGTCGTTGCCCCAGCACCTGAGAATTTGCTTTTCTCGACTGTATTCCTAGTCCTGATTACTACCAGCTGGTTATGCACTTGCCTTTGGAAGGAGTTGATCAGTTGCTGTTGCTGTCCAGCTACTCCAGGGGGGTGGTGGAAAGCGTTTGCTTTTCTTCTTCTTCCTCCCTGAAGGTTTGTTCATTTCAACCCCATGGCTCAAATATTAACCTGAAGCTGATTTCCCGAGCGGAGGCTGTCTCTAGTCTCAGCTCACAGTCCGAGTGCTCACCACTTATACGCCTCAGCCTTGGGTCATATCTTCCAATGACCTTTCCTCCAGTGGGAACGCATTAACCCGAGTGTGGACCAGAGAGGGAGGACTGGATCTGTCCAGAATAACGAACGTTGTCAGAGACACGAAATCAGCCCTATTGTCAAACAGGGCGGAGTTGGCAGATTTGAAGCCTTGGAGTTGAGGGGGAAGATAAAAACTGAAATGTAGATGGAATAGAGGTCTTTAAAATTATGAAAGATTTTGATAGACACAATTGACAGAATCATCCCAGATTTGCACAAAGTGCAGGGGGGTGGGGCGGGGGAGTGGGGGGTGGGGGGGGGAGTTGTTTTACCCGCCGGCTACAATGGTGGATTTTCACGCTGTATCGTCCCATTCCCACCTCATTAATTATGCAGCCACAGGAAACACACCATCTTGCTGGCAGACGGTCTCCAATTTGCCCACCACACCGTTACCTCACTGCTCCCTCACACAGGGCACCATGTTTAAATTACAGCCGTGCGCACACTTCTCAATGCTTGCAGCCCAGGACGCTGCGGTGAAGACATGGCCCCAAAAGCCAAGAACAATGCAGCACCCCCCCGCCCTGCAATTCAGTGACACATCCCTGGGATGCCTTTTGGACACCATGGAGGCCATTGTGATGTCCTGAACCCCCGCTCCTGCCGCAGGAGGCCCATCGATCTCACCTCTCCGGCTTGGGACATGATGGCAGAGGTGATCAGTGCCAATGCTGCACGCCTGAGGTTGGCCATCCAGTGCAGGAAATGGATGAATGATCTCATCCATGCCACCAGGGTAAGGCAGCCATCCTATCACCCTAATTTCACACACTCACAAGGCCATCACACATTCACTGGCATCTCACTCACTGCCAGCTCGAGGGACATCACCAGTCACACTCTCCCACACACCCTCACATCTCCATCTGGCCTCATCTCCTCTGGACACTGCCTCCTCAGCCCTCACCATCTTGAGGCCATTTGCGCAGACCAACATGTGCCCCCACACACACCCTGGGATACCCCCAAAGCCGCCCCTGCCTCATGGCTGGTCTGGTAGGTAGAGACTTGCCCGTGAGACCCCCCTCCCCCTAAAGGTGATGTGGTGCTGCCTGTGAAGCCTGGCACTGATGACTGCGAGTGCTGCCCAAAGCCAGGCAGGCAAACAGACCTCGAAGCCCCGGGTGAAGTGCCGGTCACCCGGTGCACGTCGCTTATGTACAGTTGCGAAACGCTTCGTGTGCCCAGATGATCCAGAGTCAGGGGGGATGATTCCGGTGACCGGGGCTTATAATGAGATATTAAAGTATTGAAATGAGGTTCCCGACGTGCGGCAGCAGCAAACGGGGCCGTTGATGGGTGGAACAAACAATCGCAAACTGGTTCCACAATGGTGTGAAACTGATTTGTGACCTTTTCGCCATATTGTACTACCACCCAACCCACCCCCACCCCCCTGCTCGCCATGACACGTGACCCCAACAAGGCTGGAAAATCCCAGCCAATGTTTCTCCTTTTGGGGAAGAGCAAACTAGAGACACTCGATATAAGATAGTCAGTAAGAATTCAAATCGGGAAACTCGGAAGAAACTTCTTTTCTACCCAGAGAGTGGTGAGAATGTGGAACTCGCTACCACAGGGAGCAGTTGAGGTGAATGGTATAGATACTTTTAAGGAGAGATTAGATAAGTACATGAGGGAGAAGGGAATAGAGAGTTACTCTGATGTGACACACAGAGAGAGACAGAGCTGTCGTATTAAGCAATGGCATCAGAAATGTTGCGATGTGCACATGACTGGGAAGTCAGTACAGTCAGTATGCTGACACTTTCATTCTTATTGCCCCTTTCCCAAGTCTGTTTACATCTGTGTGCACCCTGGAATATACAGGAAACCAGGAGCAATGAATTGTAGTACACAGAGAAGTATCTATTGTATTTTCTTTTCCCACCTATTTCTATTATTACTTTTAAATTTATTTCCATCCATTGTTTTATCTCCACCTTTTAGCCTATTTCGATCCTTTCCCCCCACCCCCACTAGGGCTATCTGTCACTTGCTCGTCCTGCTTTCTACCCTTAATGTCACCATTAGCACATCCTTTAGCTAATATCACTAACGTCAACATCTCTTTGTCCTTTTGTCTATGACATCTTTGGCAATCTCTCCTTTGCCTCCACCTATCACTGGCCCTCTATCCAGCTCCACCTGTTCCACGCCCCCTCTAACAGCTTATATTTAATCTCATTTCTATTTTTCTTCAGTTCTGATGAAGAGTCATACGGACTCGAAACGTTAACTCTTTCATCCTCTCCACAGATGCTGTCAGACCTGCTGAGCTTTTCCAGCTACTTTTGTTTTTGTTTCAGATTTCCAGCATCCGCAGTATTTTGCTTTTTATCTATTGCATCTGTCTGACCTTTGAAGTAGGAATACTGTGTGTAGTCCCAAGAGGGGAGATTGTTGTTGTTTGTCAGAACCTCCTTTTTATTCAGTGACTTTCAGTGGCCTGTAATGCTCTGGGGTCTTTAGCATCTCTCCAGCAACATTAACACATACCCAGGTATCTGAATTATTCCCTTTATCACCCAGATCCTTGATTAAAGACTGAATATAGAGTAGTTTGATCAGTTTAATTATTAAAAGTGAAATCCTAATTTTTTCATGCTGAGTTCAAAAGGACATGATTCACATGGGTTGTTTGTTCACACTGAGTCATCTAGAGACGGCTGAATAAAGTTTCCCTATCTGTGGGGTCATAAGCAATGTACCCTCTCATCTGTTTAAGTGCATGGCTCCTTTAAATTTTTTGGCATGCCTGCCCACGCACAGTAATTTCAAGGGGCTCAACTAAGCTGTGGCTGTGCAGCTTTTAACAGAGATGAGACCCTACAATATCCACAGTATAGACTTGGGTGTGTGGCTTTACAGATAGACTGATCAGTCAAAAGGTTGCATGGAATTTACAGCACAGAAATAAACCATTCCTGTGATCCACATGAACCCTCTCCCACCCTGTTCCCTTCAGTCACACTCCCCCACATAACCTGCCCGCTGACCCAGTCTCCCTGTCTTCAGAGAATATAGCAGAGCCTGGCTGTAATTCTGGCTTCAGTAGTTGTGTATTAAATGTGTTATGAAGTAGGCCTTGGTATAGAGTAGGTAGCTTTCAATGGGTTTCCGATTAGTGAACAATGCTGCCGTATTAGAGGGTTCCAGTCATTAAGCTTTAGTTTTTGAATGTTAGTCACTCTAAAAGAAGCTGTAAACAACTACATCAAAGTCAGGTATTGGACAAAGTTAGACAGGTTTGGAGAAATTGTGCAGGAGGAGGTGCAAACTAATTTGATTTGTTCAAGAGATGTTGAATCTATTGTGTCACTTCCCATATGAAGAGTTAGCACCATCAGCACAAGCAGGATGACTCCATAGAGTCATAGAGATCTACAGCACAGAAAAAGGCCCTTCGGCCCATCACAAGTACCTAACTGTTCTAATCCCATTTTCCAGCACTAGGCCCATAGGCTTGTATACCATGGCATCACAAATGCACATCCAAATACTTCTTAAATGTTATGAGGGTTTCTGCCTCTACCACCCTTTCAGGCAGTGAGTTCCAGATTCCCACCACCCTCTGGGTGAAAGAATTCTTCCTTACATCCCCTCTAAACCTCCTGCCCCTTACCTTAAATCTATGCCCCCTGGTTATTGATCCCTCCACCAAGGGGAAAAGTTTCTTCCTGTCTACCCTATCTATGCTTCTCATAATTTTACACACCTCAATCATGTCCTCCCTCAATCTCCTCTGCTCCAGGGAAAATAACCCCAGTCTATCCAACCTCTCCTCATAGCTAAAACTTCATTCTGCACTGCAATCTGAGTGATCTTTTAGCACACCCACCCCTGCCCCCAATTCCCAGCATCAGTCAGTAATGTTACGTTTGCAGGTTTGTCTTTCCATGAGGTTTGAAGGATTAATTTTCCGTTAGGAATGTTCCATATGAACATTTAACACACCCAGACCAACCTCTGTGCCTTTTTTAACAACTGCGTTAAATATACAATGGGATCTCATGGGTTAACATTGGGGGTGGAATTTAATGCCCTCCCCTGCAGCAGGTTTGGTGGCAGGGGCGCATTTAATCAGGCGGAAAGGAGGTGGTGGGAACTCTGCTGTATTCTCACCTCCACCCCGATTAAGTCCAGGGCAGGAAGGCTCGTGGATGGCTTTTCCATCCCCACTGTCAATTGAGACCCTTAAAGCCCACTTAAAGGCCTCATCCCCCTCCTCCACTGGTATTAACCCAGCGGTGAGTGGGGGGGGGCTTGCCATGTCAGGAGCATGACAGGTAAACTCTGGCATGCTTGCTTGTGGGAGCAGGGGGGGTGGGGTCCCTCGTTTAAAGTCACTCAGTGTCCAGCCAAGGGATCTGGCAGTGGGAGGAGGCAGCCTGCTGAAAGCCACTGCCCTGTCCTTGCTCCTGTGCTCCCTGCGACCCCCTTCCACCATTATTCACCTGTGCCTGGGTCCGGTCCCTCCTCAGTGAGTCTCAGATGGGTGTCGTACCAATTGCAGCCACCACCTCCCTGCTGGCACTGCTGAGTACAGAAGAGCTGCTGGACCCTGATTGGCCAGCAGCTCGATGGGCAGCATTTCTGCCCCTTCTCCCCCCCCCAGGGTCCTTGATCTTGGGGAAGGCCACCGCTGCTCTGTCAATTGCTTGAGCAGCGCTTAATTTGGCAGGCCTTCCCTAAAAGAGGTGAAGCAGGCCTCCCGCCAGCTCCAGCAGTCTGCCAAGACCCCTGTCGTCTCCATTAATTCCACAGCTCATTGTGCAGCCTCAGGTTCCCAACATGGAGTCAAGCTCACACCAGGAGTACAGGTTAGAGAAAAGCCTGTGACATTGTCTAGCCCTTGGTCCCTACAAGTGCAGCTCCACATTGGAAATACAGGATCACAAAGTTACCCTTTCAGTAGTAGGGAGTGCATTGCACTGAAATCTAATGATGGGGATAGATATATCAAAGAGAATAGAAATGGTGGCATTGTTTTAGAAAATATAAAAGAGACAAAGAGATTTAAATTTGAGGTTAAAGTAAATTAAAAAGTGTTGAACATTGGGTTAACACCATATTCCCTATAAATGATATTTGGAAAATTCATACTACGGGCGGCATAAACACAAAACAGGAAATTAACATTAAGAAGAAATTGACAAGGGTTTTGATTACTGATATCTAATGTGACAGTCTCAGTTTCATATATCATTAGTTTACAGCAACATTACAAATAGTTTCTCTCATTTTTAAGTACTCATTCCCTCCTGTAGTAAACAAGCAAATATTAAAATTATGGACAACCCCTACTTCTTGGACCTGAGCAGAATCTTGAATACGGACTGTGGAATATTCCAAACATACTAGGCTCTGGGCCAAGTCCCAGAATAGATGCTGTAGTATATTCCCCAATGGTAGAGGGAGACTGAGGGCTCGCAGACCCTGGTTAAGTTACAGATCTGCCCCTCCTCACAGACCCCACTTTATATGAATTGGACTAGCCATATAAATACAGTGGCTACAAGAGCAGGTCAGAGCCTAGGAGATGTGCGATGAGTAACCCACCTCCTGACTCCCCAAAGCCTGTCCACCATCTACAAGGCACAAGTCAGGAGTGTGATGGAATACTCCCCACTTGGCTGGATGAGTGCAGCTCCCACAACACTCAAGAAGCTTGACACCATCCAGGACAAAGCAGCCCACTTGATTGGCATCCCATCCATGAACATTCATTCCCTCCACCACCAACGCACAGTAGCAGCAGTGTGTACCATCTACAAGATGCACTGTAGAAACTCACCAAGGCTCCTTAGACACCATCTTCCAAACCCACAACCACTACAATCTAGAAGGACAAGGGAAGCAGATACATGGGAACACCAGCACCTGGAAGTTCCTCTCCAAGCCATTCACCATCCTGACTTGAAAATATTTCACTGTCACTGGGTCAAAATCCTGGAACTCCCTCCCTAACAGCACTGTGGGTGTACCTACACCACATGGACTGCAGCGGCTCAAGAAGGCAGCTCATCACCACCTTTTCAAGGATAATTAGGGATGGGTAATAAATGCTGGACCCAGCCAGCGACACCCACATCCCATGAATGAATTTAAAAAAAACAGATATGAGGCTTCCATTTTAGTGAGTGAACCAACTCATGTAACAAAAAATTGCACTTGATGTTGTCTGTAAAACCAGTTATCCTCAGTATTGAAATCACACTCCTGGTGTCCCTGGAGCTCTTCAGCTGATGCAGAATTTGAGTTGTGATGCTCATCCAGAGCCCTAAAATCTCTTTTTTTTTGTATACAGGTGAGAAGCAATTTTGTCTAGGCTACCCTGACCTGCAGTACACCTCAACCCCATCTTATGACAAGGAGGGTGAAATGATGCAGACGCGTTACATGGACCAGGCTATCAATAATGCCATTTCATACCTGGGGGCAGAATCATTGCGACCCCTTGTTCAGACAGCCCCGCCTCCCACGTCAGAGATGGTGTCTGTCATCAGCAGCCTTTACCCACTGTCACTCACACGTTCCGACGCCCAGAATGGCCATCTGCGGGAAGCGGCCACGGAGAACAGCGGCTCCCAATTGAAAACAAAGCCCTCCGAAAGAGGGGTGTCCCCCAGCAACAGCTGCCAGGACTCCACAGACACAGAGAGCAACCACGAGGAGCGGCAGAGCCAGGCCTACCTGCAGCACCAGATGATTGCGCCCCGAATAAGAAACGGGGTCCCCGTCGCCAAAGAGGGCCCCAAACCATTCGACATCATCAAAACAACGGGGGGATTGGGCCGCGAGATGTTTAAGGTGATCACGAACGAGGGCGAACAGGTCAGGGTCTTCAAGTGTGACCACTGTCGAGTGCTGTACCTGGATTACGTGATGTTCACTATACACATGGGCTGCCATGGTTTTCGCGATCCTTTTGAATGTAATGTGTGTGGGCACCGCAGCCAGGACAGATACGAGTTCTCCTCACATATAGCAAGAGGGGAGCATCGTTACTACAGAAAATGAGCTGCAGAGATCGTATTCCATCCAGGGACCCAAAAAAGAACAAAAATATTTTTAGACCTCATGCTTTGCTTTCATACTTATCGCTGTGTTTCTGTGCCTTACTGTGCACGAATCTGAAATCTATACACCTGCACTTGGAGGGTGGGGGGTGGGGAAAGACGTTTCATTTGTTCAGCAATAACCAGAATCACTTTGGAGGCATTACATTGTAGCAGTAATGAACTCACCGAGTAACATTTAAGCAGTAATGCTAAAGACAAGAGTGACTGTACCTTCAGTAAGTGTTATCCAGGCACAGAGCTGACTGGACCTGAACATTGCACAAAATACCTTCTGAAAGAACAATGAACCTAACCAATTAGAACAGTTAATTTTCAATATTCTGTGACTTTCTGTGAAGCAATAGGCACCAGATTTGAGTTGCCACCCTCTCATAAATCAATGCTCCTGTCTTAACAGCTGAAGGACAATGAGGTTATCCACCCCACAGTTGAAATTGTGAGCAGTGTACTTCATTGCTTCCTCAGGTATTTAATCAAGATCTGCCTGTAACCGGATGTCATTTGTTCTTTCTGGAAGTTAGTGGAATTCTGACCTTTCTCACCTCTCTGCCCGTTGCTTTGTAACTCTGCTATCTCTGCAAAGAGTGTTTTTCTCTTGACTCCATTAACCCAATCTCTTGGCTTCCACCAGATGGTTACAGCTGTCAATTCCGACGCTTTCTGATGTTCAGAACTCATGTACCTATCATGGTAAGAACTTGTTCCAGTGCCACCTGACACTCAAAACACTTGCTACAGTTTGGAGAAAGGTAATCTCAGAGTTACCTGTCAAATGGATGAGTATCACCAAATTCTGGCTGCAAGAGGAAGTGTCATTTAATTCCATCCATGTTGAAGGGGAGAACAGCCCATATTCCCAAATTGTATTGTGCAGAGGAGTGGCATCAGGCACTGTATCCTGCCATTCAAAGGGAGAAGCATACCCGAAAAATATCAAACCACAGTCAGACACTTTGCGATTGCCTTTCTTGTTGCATTCTTTATGCTTTTGTAAATAACACTGCTTTTATATTGTATAAAGACCAGCAATATTGGAACAGAACAAAACAGAAGCCTCACAGGTGCCTGTTACAGAGTTGGCGCCTTGTCAGGTTTCAACTTGTTCCCTTATTGCTCCAGCTAAATTGCCATGAGGGCAGCCCCATGCGCTGTGTGCGCATCAAGCGAGAGCGCTCATTACTATGTTCTTTAACTACATTAGATATCCATTCATGAAGAGAATTTATGTCATGGTGTAGTTCTGAATTTGTACAAATATTTTAGGATACCAGCTTCAACAGGCAGCGCTAGAATCTCATTCTTTACATTCTACCCTCAGCGGCGTCATTTTAATTTTCGTATTTCTTTTATGATTTTCATCATTGTAATCTTCACACAATGTTGCTGTAAGATACTAAGTATGTAATTTTAGACAGCATGTCTGTGTGTTGCAGGGAAGATAGGAATCTCAGGACGTACTGACAAAGCACTTTTATTTCCCATTTCCACACAAGTAAATAGGAAATGCAGAAAGTGTGCCCTGTGTAATTGCCTGATGGTATTGTTTAGGAGCCACAATCTAACCTGTGCACATTCACAGACATTTACAGATAACAACTACATTTGAGCAGTGTCACTCTGCAGTATGACCAAAGTGACAGGTGTGGGATGGCACAATACCCTCAGCTTACAAGTGAACCCAAGTATTCCTTTTGTTAATGTAAATTTCAGTATAACACTAGGAATGGCCTCATCAGAGTTTAATGTCCTGCGATTGGGTAATCTGGCTTTGGATTCCCAATTCTTGCATTTGGATCATTTCTGCTTTGGTTTATCCTCCTTTCTTGTACACCCATTCAAGCCTTGCAGACCTGACCATCTAATCATGCATCTAATTTCAGCACTGTCATTCCACAGCCTACGCCCTGCCGTTGCCCCGGGGAACCCCAGTTACTCTTGCGGTGTTTCTATACTTGACAAGTTTTACTGGAAGCATGAAATTGGATTCATCCAGTAATATTGCTAGTGGGGAACCCTGAAACCAATAATCTCACCTTTGGCAGGTTCTGAGCTCACTTACAGTACGATTTACTGAGGGTACATCCAACCAAGAAACCTGTTAAGATTAGAACTTTAGATAACCTTGTAAATGTTGAAAGCATGTTGCTTGAGCTTGCACTGTAGCTCATATCAAGCGCATGGATTGTACAGTAAATAAACTTTTTCAGACCTATCTCATTTTTTATACAGACCTAATGGACTGCACGATTCAGGCTGCAATGACAGTTTTCCATGAGCCTATCCTGTCTAGTCTGAAGCATAAACTTGTCCTGCTAATAGAGCTCATTAACATAAATACATCTCACGAGCAATATCTGGTTGTGACAGTTTGTTCACAGTTCTACAGCTTCCATGGTTCACACCGACATGGGATATATTGCATCTCCAACTCATTAACCCTTCACCTTCTCTAGGCTTTTTTTGTCCATTGCAAAGTAACCAATGGATCTTTATAACAAAGAACCAAAGGCTCAAAAAAAAAAATCAAAATTCTGGAGATACACAGCAATCCTGTCAGCGCCTGAGAAGGAAAAAGTCAAGTTGATGTGGAGAATTCTAACCAACCACCTCAATCAGAATCCTGTGTTTGTCTTTGCTTTCAGAGGTTGATGGGCGAGCTGTGTTTGATTTATTATTCTGATATTGAAGGATTTTTCACCCTTGAGCATTCTCAGTTTTGCTTGTGTTGTAGACTGGAGCCTGTCTGCACAGAGCCCAGCTGTCAGAAACATTTGATGGAGTGTCGGTGGGAGGAAACAGTGCTGGGCAGGCAGCCTTCTGTATAGTCCAGCACTTTGCTGAGATTTAGGTCAGGTTCCATTATTAGGGCAGTAATTGAGACAGCAGACTAAGCGATCATTGACCCATATCGGAGCAGGGACCCGCGGGAACAGTCTGTGCAAACAGGAAAGCAGATTCACTGTGCTGTCTGAAAGAACCAGCTGTTGCTGTAATAAACACCCAAAATACCCTATTTCTACTGTGAATGTAAATGTGAAACGTTTTTATATTTCCTGCTTCTCTAGATTTTACACTAGATTGACACAGTAAAGTTATTTCCAACAAAGATCTTTTTTATTTTATATAGTTTTGTTTTTAACTATTGAGCTGTGCTTTGTTCGCTTTCTGTAATATAATTCCTTTTATTTGGAACCATTTGCGTGTAGTTTTAATAATTTGCTGTCATTAGAAGTGAATGGATTCCAGTTGGTTTTGTTTCTTTGAAAATAAAGGTTCCAAGCATTGACCATGGCTGCTGAAGCAGCAGACTCACAATAAGAGTTTCCATTTCAGTTTGTCAGACTCACTGACAATGGAATACTGATGCAAATCTTGTTGCTTGTTATTTAAAAAGCTGGATTACGATCATGTTCAAAATAGACACCAATCCTACCAATTCTGTCCCAGCCATTGGAAATTAGCAAACACAATCCTGAGATACTCTGCACCAAACCTGCTGGGCTGTACCTGTGAACTCCAGACTCCAAACAATCAACAAACCTTTACACTGAATCCAGTCCGACCCCCACAGTCTTGGTAGTTGTACCAGTTAAATTTTAAAATACTTACAAGTCTCTCTTTTAAACTTAGCAAGGCCTGTACTTTGCTTGAAGCAAGTTAGCAGCATTGTAACACACCTTATTCCATAAGCGCGTGAGGTGTTGAGTGCTTTCAGTACAGTAGTTACAAGAAGTCATTTTCAGGGTGCACCTCACCCGATCAGAATATCTAATAGAGCAGCAGGGAAAGGACTTCCAATTGCCTCTTGCTCAGCTGTGCTGTTTGCAGTTTGATCCTGTCTTAAGCAGTCATGGATTGGAGGCTCTGAGATGAAATCCCAAACTCAGCCAAAGATCATTCTTCCCCTGACCAATCTCATCTCCCCTCTCCCCAACCTCAAGTCATGCAGCCCCGCACAGGTGGCCACGAGTGATGTTGGCGTGGGATTGTCTGAACTTTGAGAATGAACAGATAGCTCAGTCTCGCTTTGTAACAATAGCAAGAGCCCACATCTCCATGTCAGGACAGAGCCAGACAGAAAAGATCGGCACTAAATAGGTTAAAATTTGTAGATTGAGTCATTCAACAGCTATCGAATTGTGAAGTGGTCTCTACGTTTTCAATCCTTCCTAATGCAGCCCACCCACTCCCAAAGAGGAGGAGCCTCAGAGGCCCGACCTGTGAACCTGACAGCGGTAAAGTTTCACTTTAATGGTGCAACTATCAACAGGAGTTTGGTATTTTGGATTTTAGCATCTGCGTCAGCCTGGCTGGGTGGGGAGCATTCTCACCTGAGTCAGGAGGTACCGTGGGTTCAAATTCCCTTTCCAGAGATTCGAGCCTAAAAACCTAGGCTGGCTCCCCGGTGCAGTACTGAGGGAGTGCTGCCCATGTGGAAGGGGCCATCTTTCAGATGAGACATTAAACCAAGGCGCCACCTGTCCATTCGAACTCAGGTGGACCTAATAGATCCCATGGCTCTATTTTGAAGAAGAGCAGGGGAATTCTTCCAAATGACCCAACTAATATTTATCCCTCAATCAACATCACCAAAAAACAGATCGTCAGGGTCATTATCACATCGCTGTTTGCGGGATTTTGCTGTGCACAAATTGATACCCTTGCACAAGATACATTTCCCACATTACAACAGTGTCTACACTTCAAAAATACTTCAATTGTCTGTAAAGTGCTTCGGGACATGCTGAGGTTGTGAAAGGCGCTATATAAATGCAAGACTTTCCATTTTTGAATCATGTTCTTGTGCAATGCAAGGTTATGCTACTTTTTATGAAATAAATTGTCAAATTAAATGACGACTTTGAAAATACTTTGCGTTGTGATGTGTGAATGAACTAGGTAGTCTTTCTTTAGTTTTATATTCTCCTTTGTTCAGATAGGGTAATGAGTTCGCAAACAGTAATTTAATCTCGGAAGCCCAGCGGTTAAACTAACAGCTTTTGAAATCAGTCAGATCGTTCGGTGCTCCTTGTCATTTCAACATACTTGCGCCTCTGTTTTTTAATTAGAGAGGCTGGGATATTTTCCTTCACTAATACTGCAAGCCGCTTTGAATATTGAACGGCCTGTTTGACCACTGTTTTTAAAAGCCCAGCATTGACCGCACAGCTCGTGGGAAGAGAACAGTTCAGATGCCTGTGGGTACCACCAGATAGCCCAGATGGTGAGAAGCCTGGTCCATTTGTGTTAATGCACTATCTGGAGAAGGCTTTTGATGTCGTTGTACAGAGTATTGTTGTTTCTGCCTCTGCTGGAGAAGTAAAGAGAAAAAAACGGCACAAGCAACTGTGAATATTATTCATGCAGCAAATAACTGCAGGGGATACCTTGGCACTGCCCTCAATGCATTCTCAGAGTGCCAGTACAGCTGGCTCTCACTCCCTTGGTGATTTGTGCAAATGATATGAATTTCCCCAATTAACTGTAAACTTGCACAGACCTCCCACTGGCATAGATTTCCCATCAGGCTGACACATATCACACCACTCACTCCAGGCCCATTCTGTACTGGCAATTTACATTTATTTTTATAATTAGAATGTCAATGAGTCAAACAGAGGATTGTAAGCAGTCCTGAGGGAGATAAACCAGATTCATTGTTTCTGGACAACTAACAGACAGCGCAGGGGGATTGGGTGAGGCAAGAAATTAGTCCTGAATTAATACTGTGGGTGAAAGACCGTTAAGTCTAATCAACGGTCAGAACCCTCCCTGGGTTTTAGATACCAGTCTGTGCCCGGCCACACGTACAGTAAATCACGGTTCAAAGATCACAGGCATTCTCCACAAAAAGGGCCACTGGGAAGATCAGAATAGTTGCAGACCATTCGAAGTAAATTATTTTAAGAAATCATTTGAATACAAAACCAAATGAGAATTTACATATGATGCTGTGCCAGATACAAGCAATGAAAATATGATCAAAGTTGCAGTTCGCTGTTCAACTATCATAACTGGGATATATTTTCATTAAAGGATGTCGCCTCCCTGGTTGTGGAGAGTCCATTTCTGCCCCAATAAGACATTTCCCCATCCTCACAGAGCCACCCTGTGCCTCCCTTGGTCAAATTTGTCAGCTGGAAGTGTATTTAGTGCTCCATCAAGAATTGATTAAAAATTGTCCAAATGCATTTCATCTACATGCAGAGGGACCCTTCATCACATTGATCTGGACACGAATTGACCTAGGTGCATAAGTGAACAGTGCCATGAGAGTGCATTTGGACTAAAAATCAATTTTAAAATTGAGGGAGAGATGATGCAACATATGTGGCAATGGAATCACACAGCAATACAATGATTAGGTACTGTTGTTTCTGCAGCTACCCCTGTGACAGTGTCATAAATTCCTGTACCATGACAATGACACCATAATAAACCCCAGTTGGGTGACACTGTCTCTGTAATAAACCCCAGTTGGGCGACACTGTCTCTGTAATGAACCCTAGTGCGGTGACACTGTGCCCTTAATAAACCCCAGTACAGTGACACTGTCTGTATAATAAACCCCAGTGCGGTGGCCTTGTCCCTTTAGCAAACGCCAGCATGAGAAAATTGACACTATAATAAACGCTAGGACAATGTCCAGATAATAAACTCCAGTGTGGAGATTCTGTCCCTGTATTTTTTTTTTGTTCACAGGATGTGGATTTTGCTGGCTAGGCCAACATTTATTGCCCATCCCTAATTGCCCCTTGAGAAGGTGGTGGTGAGCTGCCTACTTGAACCGCTGCATGTAGTGTAGGTACACCCATAGTGCTGTTAGGAAGGGAGTTCCAGGATTTTGACCCAGCGACAGTGAAGGAACGGCGATATATTTCCAAGTCAGGATGGTGAGTGATTTGGAGGGGAACTTCCAGGTGGTGGTGTTCCCATGTGTCTGCTGCCCTTGCCCTTCTAGATGGTAGTGGTCGTGTGTTTGGAAGGTGCTGTCAAAGGAGCCTTGGTGAATTCCTGCAGTGCATCTTGTAGATGGTACACACTGCTGTTACTGTGTGTCGGTGGCAGAGGGAGTGAATGTTTGTGGATGGGGTGCCAAAGAAGCTGGCTGCTTTGTCCTGGATGGTGTCGAGCTTCTTGAGTGTTGTTGGAGCTGCACTCATCCAGGCAAGTGGGGAGTATTCCATCACACTCCTGACTTGTGCCTTGTAGATGGTGGACAGGCTTTGGGGAGTCAGGAGGTGAGTTACTCGTCACAGGATTCCCAGCCTCTGATCTGCTCTTGTAGCCACAGTATTTATACGGCTAGTCCAGTTTCTGGTCAATGGTAACCCTGAGGATGTTGATAGTGGGAGTTTCAGCGATGTTAATGCCATTGAACATCAAGGGGCGATGGTTAGATTGTCTCTTGTTGGAGATGGTCATTGCCTGACACTTGTGTGGCGAGTATGTTACTTGCCACTTGTCAGCCCAAGCCTGGATATTGTCCAGGTCTTGCTGCATTTGGACATGGACTGTTTCAGACCCCATGAGATGACACCGTCCTTATAATACAGTCCAGTACGGAGACATTGTCCCTTTAATTAAACCCCAGTGCGGTGACACTGAAAATCACTGTAGTCCCAGAGGACCATTGGCTGCTCTCTCATTAGAAAGAAACGACCGGTGGTGAGTTTAACCTGAGGGTCACCACTCCTCAGGCGAGGTTGAGAAGGCAGGGCCTTCATGGATGACCTCAGCCGGTACGGGAATTGAAACCGTGCTGTTGGTATCATTCTGCATCACAAACCAAGCCCCAGTGTGGTAACACTATCCTTTTAATGAACTCCAGTGCAGTAACACTGTCACTATAATAAACCCTGGTGCATTAACATTCCCTATGTAAACCCAGTGCAGTACACTGCCCCTGTAATAAACTCCAGTGCAGTGACACTATCTCTAGAATAAATCCCAGTGCATTGACACTGTCCCTTAATAAACCCTAGTGTGATGTCACTGTCCCTATAATAAACCCCAGTGTAGTGACACTGTCCATATAATTTATCCAGTGCGTGGTACCTGTCTCAATTATAAACTCCAGTGCAGCGATACTGCTCCAATAATAAGCCCCAGTGCCGTAACACTGTCTGTATAATAAACTGAAGTGTGCTGTCACTGTCCCTATTATAAACTCCAGAGCGGTATCATTGTCCTTATAACAAACCCCAGTGCCCAGAATAAACTCCAGAGTGCTGGCACTGCCCCTATAATAAACCCCAGTGCACTGACACTGTACCTGTAATAAACCCCAGTGCACTGACACTGTACCTATAATAAACCCCAGTGCACTGTCACTGTCCCTATAATAAACTCTAGGTTATCAGTATGTTTGTCACTTTAACCCGACTCGGCCAAGGTTGAGGAGTCACTGAATCAATGGCTGATCAGTAAATAAAAACACAGAATGGCGAAAATGTACAAATCAATGAATTGGGGAGAGTCAGGTGGGAGATTTTGCTGATTGTTTAAATATTTTCACACATAGTGAAATCCAATATTTCAAAAGTGGAAACCTAATTTACAGGAAAAATATGAGCACTGAGTGAAATGACAAGAATTGTGGAGGGTCATCACTGATCGTATGGTAACAGTCTTTATGTGGGCTGTCACCAAATGAATTTCAGTTTTGATATTAATCGTGAATTCATCTGTGCCTGTCACCATCACTCCTAATTTGTCAACATGTCGAGGACATTGTCAGGCAAGCTGCTCTCATTCTTATTTTATGTTGAGTTAACCTGAGGAAAGGGAGCTATTTAAAATGAAGAATAATTATTACCTCCTTTAATCATTTAAATATCTGATTAGATGGTCCCTTCCTGTTTTAAACTCGAGGGAATACAGAATCACAAATGTTACAGCACGGAAGGAGGTCATTCAGCCCATCGTGTCTGTACTGGCTCTCCAAATGAGCAGTTCACCTAGTACCACTCCCCCTGCTTCTCCCCGTAATCCTACACATTCTTCCTCTTCAGAAAACAGAATTCCCTTTTGAACTCCTCGACTGAATCTGCCTCCACCACACCCTCAGGTAGTGCATCGCAGACTTTAACCACTCTCTGCGTGATAAAGTTTTTCCTCAGGTCACTTTTGTTTCTTTTGCCAACTACTTTAAATCTATGCCCCCTTTCGTTCTCGATCCTTCCACGAGTGGGAACAGTTTCTCCCTATCTGTTCTGTCCAGACCCCTGATGATTTTGAATACCCCTATCAAATCTCCTCTCAGTCATTTTTCCTCCGAGGAAAACAGTCCTAACCTCTCCAATCTACCTTCATAACTGAAGTTCCTCATCCCAGGAACCATTCTAGGGAATCTTTTCTGCACTGTCGCCAATACCTTCACATCCTTCCTAAAGTGCAGTGCCCAGAACTGGACACAACACTCCAGCTGAGGCCCAACTAGTAACTTATACAAGCTCAATATAACCTCCTTGCTCTTGTACTCTGCGCCCCTATTAATAAAGTCCAGGATGCTGCATGCTTTATTAACATCTCTCTCAACCTGTCCTGCCACCTGTGATGACCAAGCCCGGCTTCCTCTGCTCCTTTAGAATTATACCCTTTATACCGCCTCTCCATGTTTCTCCTACCAAAATGAATCGCTTCACATTTCTTCGCATTGAACTTCATCTGCCACATGTCTGCCCATTCCACCAACCTGTCTATGTCCGGGAGGAGGGCGAGGGCAGAAATTCACACACACGCGTGAGCGCACGCAACGAAAACTCCCCGAGGCACAGAGCTGCCCCGGGGAGCTGAAAATTGACAACATTAAAAATAAAAAAGCTAGCCACGTTAAAAACATGCGACTCCGTCACATGAGCAGGGACACGTTATGGATGAATTTAAAAAATTTTAATTGAATTTTTAATTGCTGTTGGAAACCCCATCCCGCTCGTGGATGAGGCTCCCTAAAAAAAACCCGAGGGGCATTTGGCCTTTTCGCCTGCCCGTCGGCCACAGGGTTGGATGGGCAGCGAGAAGCTTCATTCAATTCGAACTTTAATGGCCTTACTAGACCTGCTAATTGTTGGCGGGCGCGCTGCCGAATCCCGCGCCGCCTGACAACCGGAATGTGACGCAAATGCACGATGACATCGGGACGCTCGACTGACGTCATCGCGCATCATTTTACGCTCGAGCGGGTCGGGCACACACCTGCCCGCTCAACGCCAATCCCTGCCCCGTGTTGCCACTGTCCCTTTTATTCCACGAGCTATAACTTTTTTCACAAGTCTGTATCGAATGCCTTTTGGGAGCCCGTACACCCCACATCAACAGCGTTTCCCTCATCAACCCTCTCTATATCACCTCCTCAAAAAACTCCAGCAAGTTAATTAAACATGATTTCCCCTTAAGAAATCCATGCTGGCTTTTTTTAAAATTCATTCACGGGATGTGGGCTTCGCTGGCTGGACCTGCATTTATTGCCCATCCCTAATTGCCCTTTGGAAGGTGGCGGTGAGCTGCCTTCTTGAACCGCTGCACTAACCCTCCTTTGTCCACGTGAGTATTAATTTTGTCCTGAGTTACTGTTTCCCCCACCACCAAAGTTAAACTGACTGGTCTGTAGCTGCTGGGCTTATCTTTACATCCTTTTTTGAACGAGATGTTAATGTTCGCATTAAAAAAAAACCCCTAGTCTATGCAACTTGTTTTCATAATTTAACCCTTTAAGTCCCAGTATCATTCTAGTGAATCTATGCTGCACCCGCTGTCCGCCTGCCTCCCTTAAGGCCAGTACAATTTGCAGTTGGAGCTGAACGCTGTTGCTCCAGATGGGATGTAGCCAAGGCTCTGTACAACCGAAGCATCACTTCCTCTACTTTGTCTTTCAGCCACCTGGAGATAAAGACCAACATTCGGTGCCTATGCCTTCCATTTTAGTGATTTGTGTACAGGAGGCACCTTTAACAGTGCGTGCAGTGCAAAGAAATTCGCAGAGTGTGAAAGCGTTGAATAGAAATGTTAATAAGTGCTAAATGAAGCGATGGCTGTGTTTTTAAACTGTCATATTTTCCTGGCGACAGTGGCTGTTTCTGTGTCGCTAGTCTCCACACCATGACTGGCTATGACAGTTCAGTTTCAAATCAGTTTGTCAGCTATCCCCAGGATACACACACTCTGACCTCAGCCCCGGGCACTTTAAGCTGATGTCTGCTTGTCTCTCAGTGTTTGAGCATCATGAACCCTCTTTGGTCCCAGACTGTTTTTAACTGCTAATCTTGGTAAACAATCCATTCATCAGGGAACTGACTGGATGGTCAAAGAGTCTCAAACACTGCGGTTATACCTGCTCAAAGACATTCTTTAAAAGAGGAGTCAGATTTAATAAAACATTACAAATCATAAGAGTTTAACCAACAGATATGGTCAGATACATTTAAACAGAACCCAGTACTGTGGTCCCATTCACTGCTAGACTCCAATCTCTCTCTCTCTCTCTCACCTTATTCAATCCCACTTCTGTTTTATCAAAAGCTTCTAACTCCTGGAGATGATCTATTTTGTTCCCCCAAATTCCAAGGCCAGGATTTTACTGTCCATCCCGCCCAGCCGGGTATTACAGTCCCACCAAACTGAGTGGAGATTTAAATGGCTCGCTGCATCTGCTGGGGGAGACACGCCACGTTCGGGCTGTAAAATCCTGGCCAAATTCCCCATCCCACAACTTCTCCCCCTGCCTTACACTCTACCCCCTCCCCCCACCACATACTCTCCCCTCTCCCTGTATTTTGTTGTGTGTTCCTGTGACGCTTTTCAAAAGATCGCAAGATAGTTACAGCATAGTAAGGCCCTTCAGCCCATCTTATTCATTCAGAAAGACCCCATCACAACATCTTAATCTTACTTAAAGAAGTGGAGGCAAACCTTTAACTGAAGGCCCATTCTGTGTCATGATTTATGTAATCACATTCGGCTAAACTGACTTCGTAAATAAGTCATTGAATACAAACCTTTACTGATGAATAGTTAGGCCCCAGATGGAGTATTGTGTCAAACTCTGGGCACCAAACTTTAGGAAGGATGTCAAGGCCTTGGAATTGGCTCAGAGAAGATTTACCAGGATGATTTCAGGAATGAGGGAGTTTAGTTAATGTGGACAGGCTGGACAAGCTGGGATTGTCATCCTTCGAGCAAATCAGTGGTTTGAGACTTAATAGAGGTGTTCAAAATTATGAGGGGTTTTGATAGAAGAAGTAGGCAGAATAATTTTTTCTAGGGTCAGTGACCAGAGGACACAGGTTTAAAATAATTGGCATAGAAACTAGGGGGAAATGTGGAGAAATTTCTTTACTCTGAGATTGTTAAGATCTGGAGCACATGACCTGAAAGGATAGTAGAATCAGATTCCATAGGAACTTTCAAATGGCAATTGGACATGGACTGGAACAGGCCAAATGTACAGAGTGGTCAGGAAAAGAGTTGGGTAGCTCTTTCAGGTTGAATAGCCTCTGTGCCCTATGATTTTATAATTCTATAATCACTCTTTGGTTGATAGTAAACTGACCATCCAGTGCACATTCTGCCACTCATTGGCCTTTGCATGAGAAGGAGATTCCTGATAATGCCTTTTACTAGTGTCCTCCCTATGCTAGTCTCCCAACCTCACACAATCCAAGCTGAACATCAACCTAATCACTCATTCCTGGCATTCCTGTCAATCTCCAATAGGTCAGCGTGTCCTTGTGTCTGGTGCATCTGAGCGGCACCCGCTGGTGTCAATGTGGGTGAAAGGGCAGGTTATTTCAGAGAGAGACTGATGATGCTGAAGGAAGAAGATTTGGCTGGAGCTCAGAATCTGAGCTCGGTCCCAGTCAGGATGAATTGTAGGATGGAAATGGGAGAATGGGAAGGAAAACTGGAAAGGATGTTTTTTCCTTGGAGAGCCTGTAGGGTTCCTGTCTGAAACACAAACCTGTCTCTCCTGTTTCCAAATGCTGCACGTTTCTAGGATCATCACCAGCCTACAGCCCAGAGGAAAGTTAACTGAAGGAGATTGTGGCTGCGTTTGTGCAGAATATTTGGAAGTTCTTTCAGGTTTACTTAGCATTGATTTGGTATTTTCAGCATGGCTTGTCTTTGGTGGCTTGTATCAGATTCACACTTCGACATCATGAATCTGAAAGATTAAAGCTTCTTTCCTGTGCATGTTTTTTTTCGTTCTTCTGATGTGAACATCGCTGGCTGGCCCAGCATTTATTGCCCGCCCCTAATTGCCCTTGAGAAGGGGGTGGTGAGCTGCCTTCTTGAACCGCTGCAGTCCATGTGGTGCAGGTACACCCACAGTGCTGTTAGGGAGGGAGTTCCAGGATTTTGACCCAGCGACAGTGAAGGAACGGCGATATATTTCCAAGTCAGGATAGTGAGCGACTTGGAAGGGAACTTCCAGGCGGTGGTGTTCCCATCTATCTACTGCCCTTGTCCTTCTAGGTGGTAGTGGTGGTGGGTTTGGAAGGTGCTGTCTAAGGAGCCTTGGTGAATTCCTGCAGTGCATCTTGTAGATGGTACACACTGCTGGTACTGTGCGTCGATGGTGGAGGGGGTGAATGTTTGTGGATGGGGTGCCAATCAAGCGGGCGGCATTGTCCTGGATGGTGCCGAGCTTGTTGTGTGTTGTTGGTGCTGCACTCATCCAGGCCCCCAAGAACACACAAGCCTCACAAAAACACACACACCCACACACAGCTGGAATCACGGCTGGGGAAGTTTCATGTAAAAAGCAAATGGGGGCCAATCAGGAACAAACTCAAGCTGATGATGTGGAAATAAAAATAACAGCAACTCCCCAAATCGAAAGTCTTTAATAATTTAGCCCTGAAACAATTCATTTTTTTTTTACAAAACTAAGTGATGAAGTGTCTGTACAGACTCACAATTTGGAGCGTTACATTTAGTGGTTAAATTCTTGCTGAACTTTATCTCAGAGATCTACAGTTATTTCTGCGGGGAGCAGTGGAAATTGCAGTGCTGAGAGACCCGGAGGTGATAGCATTGCATTAAATATAGATTAAAGAGCTTGGAATGGAGTGTTGGTTCGACACTTGATGGTGAGGCTGAAGGTGTAGCTGGCTGCCGGCTCCGTGGCGAGTCCAGGCTGATCAAAATCTTTCTTTACTTGTCTCTTGCAACAGAGTCTGGATTGTAACTGTTTCAATGCTGAATGTCACCTCTTTAACCCTCGGTGCACATCTGGCTCCAGCTGGATAGAATAAAGGGATCCTAATTACAATTGCAATTTAATTCCATACCCAGAGTTACATGTATCCCTCAAACATGAACTGGAAATGAAATTTCAGACCAATTGAATACTGCAGAGAATCATTGCAAGTTACAGCACAGCCAGGGAGGCCGTTCGTTGGAACATTGTGTAATAATGGACAGTCCATTAAAGACTTCAATTACAGGCGGGACTTTTGCAAGTGACTGTCTTAGCTGCTAACCCAGGGTACACAGGTTTTAGAGAAAGAGAGACTTACATTTCTTTAGTGCTTTTCATGACCGCCAGACGTCTCGAAGCACAGCAAAGCCAATGAAGCACTTTTTGAAGTGTCATCACTGTTGTAATGTAGGAAATGCGGCAGCTAACTTGTGCACAGCAAGATCCCACAAACATCAATGTGGTAATGACCCAGATAATCTGTTTTTTGTGAAGTTGATTGAGAGATTAGCCAGGACAATGCTGGGTTCCAAAGCCCGAGACAAGAGAAGATCATTCAGCTCATCAACCCATTCGGTCCACGGACTATGTACCCTCATCCCTATCAAGTCCACTTGAGCTGAAACTTCTCCTGCACTCCTGAGGGAACACTTTTGGAAATGCCATATTTGGGATGAGATATTAAACTGGGGCCCTGCCTGCCCTCTCAGCAAAAGATCCCGTAACACTATTCTGAAGTGCAGGGGAATTCTCCTTGGTGTCCTCGCCAATATTTATCCCTCATGAAAAAACAGATTGTCTGATCACAAGAAATAGGAGCAGGAGTAGACCATTCGGCCCCTCAAGCCTGCTCTGCCATTCATTATGATCATGGCTGATTTGATTGTGGTCTTAACTCCTTGTTCCTCTCTGTTCCCCATTACCCTTGACTCCCTTATCAATCAAAAATTTGTCTAACTCAGCCTTGAATATATTCAATGATCCAGCCTCCACTGCTCTCTGGTAGAGCATTCCAAAGATTAATGACTCTCTGAGAAGAAATTCCTCCTTATCTCTGTCTTAAATGGGAGACCCCTTATGGTTAAGCAGTACCCACTAGTTCTCGATTCCCCCAAGAGGGGAAACATCCTTTCAGCATCAACCTTGCTGAACCCCCTCAGAATCTCACACAATAATATCACCTCTCACTCCTCTAAACCCCAACGCATATCGACTCAACCTGCTCAATTTTTCCTCAGAAAACAAACCCCTTCAGCCCAGGAATCAGCCTAGTGATAAAAGCAAAATACTGCGGGTGCTGGGAATCTGAAATAAAAACAGAAAATGCTGGAAAAATTCAGCAGGTCCGGCAGCATCTGTGGAGAGAGAAACTGAGTTAGCGTTTCGAGTCCGATTGACTCTTCTTCAGAGCCTAGTGAACCTTCTTTGAACTGCTTCCAATGCAAGCAAAACCCTTCTTAAATAAAGAGACCAAAACTGCAACAGTACTCCAGGTGTGGTCTCACCAATGCCCTGTACATTTGTAACAAGACTTTTATACTCTTTTCATACCCTACTTTCATCCAGACATACCCTACCTTGCACTTCCGGGGTCCGTATCCCTCTATTCCCATCCTATTCATGTATTTGTCAAGCTGCCTCTTAAACACCACTATCATACCTGCTTCCACCACCTCCTCTGGCAGTGAATTCCAGACACTCACTACCCTCTGCGTAAAAAACTTGCCCCGCACATCTCCTCTAAAGTTTTCTCCTCTCACCTTAAATCTATGTCCCCTAGTAATTGACTCTTCCACCCTGGGAAAAAGCTTCTGACTATCTACTCTGTCCATGCCACTCATAATTTTGTAAACTTCTATCAAGTTGCCCCTCGATCTCCGTCGCTCTAGTGAGAACAATCCGAGTTTCTCCAACCTCTCCTCATAGCTAATAACCTCCAGACCAGGCAGCATCCTGGTAAACCTCCTCTGCACCCTCTCCAACGCCTCCATATCCTTCTGGTAATGTGGCGACCAGAATTGCACGCAATATTCCAAGTGTGGCCTAACCAAGGTTCTATACAGCTGCAGCATGACTTCCCAGCTTTTATACTCAATACCCCTGCCGATGAAGGCAAGCATGCCATATGCCTTCCTGACTACCTTATCCACCTGCGTTGCCACTTTCAGTGACCTGTGGACCTGTACACCCAGATCCCTCTGTTCGTCGATGCACTTAAGGGTTCTGCCATTTACTGTATAATTCCTACCTGTATTAGACCTTCCAAAATACATTACCTCGCATTTGTCCGGATTAAACTCCATCTGCCATTTCTCCGCCCAAGTCTCCAACCGATCTATATCCCGTTGTATCCTTTGACAATCCTCTTCACTATCTGCAACTCCTCCAACCTTAGTGTCATCTGCAAACTTACTAATTAGCCCAGTTACATTTTCCTCCAAATCATTTATGTATACCACAAACAGCAAAAGTCCCAGCACTGATCCCTGTGGAACTCCACTAGTCACAGCTCTCCATTCAGAAAAGCACCCTTCCACTGCTACCCTCTGTCTTCTATGACCAAGCCAATTCTGTATCCATCTTGCCAGCACACCTCTGATCCCTTGCGACTTTACCTTCTGTACCAGTCTGCCATGAGGGACCTTGTCAAAGGCCTTACTGAAATCCATGTGGATAACATTCACTGCCCTTCCATTGTCGATCAGCTTTGTCACTTCCTCGAAAAACTCGATCAAGTTAGTGAGACACGACCTCCCCTTCACAAAACCATGCTGCCTCTCACTACTACGCCCATTTGCTTCCAAATGGTAATAGATCCTGTCACAAAGAATCTTCTCCAATAATTTCCCTACCACTGACGTAAAGCTCACCGGCCTGTAATTTTCTGGATTATCCCTGCTACCCTTCTTAAACAATTGAACAACATTGGCCATTCTCCAGTCCTCTGGGACCTCACCCATAGCCAGTGAGGATACAAAGATTTCTGTCAAGGCCCCAGCAATTTCCTCCCTTGCCTCCCTCAGTACTCTGGGGTAGATCCCATCTGGCCCTGGGGACTTATCCACCTTAATATTCTTCAAGACACCTAACACCTCCTCTTTTTTGATCTCAACATGATCCAGGCAATCTACACACTCTTCCCTAGACAAATCGACCGCTAAGTCCTTCTCTTTGGTGAATACTGATAAGAAGTATTCATTTAGTATCTCTCCCATTTCTTCTGGCTCCACACACAGATTCCCACCTCTGTCCCTGAGTGGGCCCACCCTTTCCCTGGCTACCCTCTTGCTTTTTACATATGTATAAAAGGCCTTGGGATTTTCCTTAATCCTGGTTGCCAATGACTTTTCATGACCCCATTTAGCCCTCCTGACTCCTTGCTTAAGTGTCTTCCTACTTTCTTTATATTCTCCACGGGCTTCATCTGTTCCCAGCCTTCTAGCCCTTACAAATGCTTCCCTTTTCTTTTTGACTAATAATCCTTCTTGTTACATCTCAAAGAACGCTAATAAATTTGTCAGACACAATTTCCCTTTCACAAAACAATGTTGAATCTGCCTGATTGTATTATGATTTTCCACATGTGCCCTGTTCCTACCCCCTTAATGGATGCAAATGTCCACCTTTACTTGCCCTTGAGAAGGTGGTGGTGAGTTGCCTTCTTGAACCACTGCAGTCCATGTGGTGTAGGTACACCCACAGTGCTGTTAGGGAGGGAGTTCCAGGATTTTGACCCAGCGACAGTGAAGGAACAGCAATATATTTCCAAGCCTGGATGGTGAATGGCTTGGAGGAGAACTTGCAGGTGGTGGTGTTCCCATCTATCTGCTGCCCTTGTCCTACTAGATGGTAGAGGTCACGGGTAGAGGTCACAGGTTTGGATGGCTCTGCCCAGAGTGCCATCATCTCTAAATTGAAACAATTTGCTTTGAGTTCCAACTCTAGATCCTGGCACATCGACTTAATAAATTCCCCAGACACCCAGACACACCTGGACACACACAACTCAGACACACACAACCCAGATACACAGACATGCCCAGACACACACAACCCAGTCATACAGACACACCCAGACACACAGACACACCTGGAAACACCCAGATGCATCCAGATAGAAACCCAGACACACCTGGTCAGAACCAGACACACAGACACAACCAGACACACAGCCACATCCAGACACACACAACTCAGACACACCCGGACACACACAACCCAGACACACACAACCCAGACACACCCAGACACACAGACATGCCCAGACACACACAACCCAGTCATACAGACACACACAGACATGCCCAGACAGACACAGTCAGACACACCCAAACACACAGACACACCTGGAAACACCCAGACGCATCCAGATAGAAACCTAGACACACCTGGTCAGAACCAGACACCCAGACACCCAGAAGCACCCAGACACAACCAGACACACAGACACATCCAGACACACAGACACACCTGCAGACACCCAGGAAGACAGACACACCCAGACATCCAGACACCCAGACACACCCAGACATCAGGACACACCCAGACAAACCCAGACATAGTCAGACACACCAAGACACCCAGGATCACTTGCATCCACTCAGACATCCAGACACCAGGACACACCCAGACACCCGGTCACACCTAGACACCCAGACACACCTGAACACACCTGGACACACCCAGACATCCAGGCACCCAGACACACCCAGACACCCGCAGAAACCCACCCACACAGACACCCAAACACACCCAAACACCTGGACGCACCCAGACACTGAGACATGCCTGCACACACCCAGACAGACACACCCAGACTCATCCAGACACCCAGACGCACAGACACACCCAGACACACTTGGACACACCCAAACACCCAGATACACCAGACAGCCGGACACACCCAGGCACACAGACACACCTGGACACACCTGGATACAGACAGACACACCCAGACACACAAACACCCCCAGACACTTGGAAACACCCAGACTCCCAGACTCACCCAGACACACCCAGTCACAATCAGACGCCCAGACACACCCAGACACGCAGACATATCTGGACACCCGGACGCACCCAGATACACTTGGACACAGGCAGACACTCCCAGACTCTCCCAAACACACCCAGTTGCCCGGACACCCAGACACACCCAGACTCCTGGACCTGAATTCCACCCTCGGGGTGCGTCCGAAGTTGCTCCCGGCCGTGTTCGCACTGTGAACGTGATCTTACATTGGGTGGTCAGTTAAGGCCGGCCCAGCGAGAAACACGACTGCCAAATGTGTTTCCGTGCGTGGGGATGGGAAGGTGTCGGGCGTCAGGTCCATTGGGGACCCAGCGAGATGCTCAATGAAATGGAGGAGGCAGCCCCCTGAATGCTGCAGGAGTTGTGGGGGAGGCTGAGGGAGCTGTTTGGAAGCACTCCAACAAATGTCCTGCTGTGCAGTCATGGCCTCAGCGCCTGGTGCTCGTGGAAGGAGGGAGGGCATTGGGTGGGCACTCTGCCCCCTGTTTCTCAGATGAGTGCCTGGGAGTGCTGATCGGGGAGGTCAATGCCAGGCGGCATCTCCTAATGCCCAGGGATGGCAGGAGAAGGCCTCCCCACCTGACCAAGAAGGCCTGTCCAGAGGTCGCCGCGCAGGTCAGTGGGCACGACGTGGTGCACCGCACGTGGATTCAGTGCCACAAAAGGTTCAATGATCTGCTGCAGTCAGCAAGGGTAAGTGCAGAAGTGGCATGGACCTGCGCCAAGAGCTTTAGCTGGGTGCCCGTTGCTTGGAACATTCAGGGGTCTAAGAGTGTGTGATGCCAACTGGCACTGAAGACCTGCCCTGCCAAGGCTGGGATGTCAGCACTCAGTGACCGGCCTCAGTGCATTGCAGGGTGAGATGTGCCACAGTGACACTGCCCGCCTAATGCCCGCGGGGGTAGGGGGGAGGGGAGAACCAGGAAAGGACCTTCAGGGAGATGGAGCAGTAATGAGGATATTTTTCCCTGTCAGGAGGAGTCATAACACCGCAGAGCGCCACAGAGCGGGGTGGAGGAGCCAAACCTGTGCTTCCTCACTAAGCCTGAGAGTGATGCACTGGCGCTGGAACGCCAGCGACCAGCTCGCTCCCCCGGTCGCGGTGAGGCAGGGGTCTCGGGTGAAGGTAAGAGTGCAGGTGACAGGTGCGTGTGCAGCGGGTGCTGGAAACATAACTGGCTCCTCTCATCGGAAATTGAACTGTTGTAGCCAGAGAGCCCATTGAAGCTCCAATGGAGTTGGCACCAGGCAGTGGGTCTCTGTCTCCTCAGCCCGCCCAGCATGCACAGTGACTCTGATGATTGAATGTACTGATCTTATGCCTTCCTCCTGCACACGCACCATCGACAGGAGCTGCCGGTGACCCTGAGACCCCCCCCATTGAGCTCCAAGGAAAACAGCTCACCCGCGCCAGTGTCACACTGATTCTCTGAACCAGGCACCAGCGCAGATACCCACACGTCGGTGGGCATTAGTTATTCGGTTGTGTGGGTAATGCACAGCGGTGAGGGCATATCACACTCGCATGAGGAACTGGTAGAGGTAGAGAGGTCTCAGGGAGCCGACAGTGGGAACACAGCTGGAGACCAGGAGCGTGCCGCCCCCGAGGCAGGTGACGATCCTCTGATGTCGTCCATCAGGCGGCAGATGCTGGATGTCCAGCGGGATGCGCAGGGAGAACTGGCGGAGATCCATGAGGGTCTGCGTGCCATGGCCTCCGTCATGGAGGAGTCCATGCGGAGCATGAGTTCTGCGTTGACCTTTAACACCGAGCGCACAGCCTCCTCCATTGAGAGAGTGGCGACTCTCATGGAGAGGCAGCTTCAGGAGCAGACTCAGGGCTTCCTGAGGTTGCACTCAGACCTACAAACTCTCGCACAGGCAATGACCTCAGGACATCACTGCCAGTGTGAGAGGTGGATGAGGCACCTAGTCTCCCTGCTGGGTCTCTGTCCATCGATGGTGAGCAGGGAGGTGCAAACGCACCTCACGCTGGCAGACGAGCTGCCTGTCATCTCTATGGGCTTCTCTCAGGACGCACTGGACAAGGGCACCAGCTCCTCCACCCCTCTGCCAGTGTTTGCTGTATGTGATGATGCTGCGAAACAGAGGATTGCCCAGTCATGGGGCTGGATGCACCCTCCCAGGCTGACCCTGCGCAGGCTCCGGCAACCAGGGAATGATCGCCAAGGTCATCAGGGTCAGCAGGACAGCAGGGTCAGCAGGCTGCCCCCAACGCTACTGTCGGCAAGAGGGGGGTACCAAGACACAGCACCCACAGACGTAAGTTGAAGGCACCTTGAGCACAACAGGGGTGTATCACAGGTGACATTTTTTATGTTAATTATTTTGGCGCTTGTGTTAGGGTTGGACACTTTGTTCATTAATATTTATTTGACTTAAATGGGCTGAGTTGCCTGGATGGTATGACTAGGTGCCAGATACAGCACAGGTTGTGAAAGTTTGGTGTTGTGTGGTGCTGGCGTACTGGGTTGGGTTCTCATTTCTTGACTGTTAGCAAAGGAGACTGTGTCATTGGCTTGACAAGGCATCGATGCCTTGGATGCCTAGCTGAAGGTTCGCTGGATCAAAGCATCCCTGGCGTCCCTGCCTCCATGAAGGTTCTCATAGACTCATAAACGTTTACAGCACAGGAGGAGGCCATTCGGCCCATCGTGTCCACGCCACTCAACAAAAGATCTGACTACACTAATCCCATTTTCCAGCGCTTGGCCCATAGCCCTGGAGGCTATGACAATGCAAGTGAATATCTAAATACTTCCTAAATGTTACAAGAGTTTCTGATTCAACCACCCTTTCAGGCAGTGAGTTCTAGACTCCCACCACCCTCTGGGTGATAAAATTTCTCCTCAACTCCCCTCTTAGCTTTCTACCTCTTACCTTAAATCTATGGCCCCTGGTTATTGACCCCTCTACTAATGGAAAAAGTGCCTTCCTGTCCACCCTCTCTATGCCCCTCATAATCTTATACATAATCAGGTCCCCTCTCAACCTTCACTGCTCCAAGGAAAACAACCCCAGCCTATCCAATCTTTCCTCATAGCTCAGACCCTCCAGCCCAGGCAGCATCCTGGGAAATCTCCTCTGTACCGTCTCCAGTGCAATCATATCCTTCCTCTTATATGGTGACCAGAATTCTACACAGTGCTCCAGTTGTGGCCTAACCAGTGTTTTATACAGTTCCAGCATAACTTTCTTACTCTTGCATTGGCTAATAAAGGTAAGTATCCCATATGCCTTCTTAACTACCTTATCTACCTGCCCCGCTACCTTCAGGGATCTGTGGATATGTACACCAAAATCCCTCTGATCTTCAGCACTTTCCAGGGTCCAACTGTTCATAGTGTAATTCCTTGCCTTGTTAGCCCTCCCCAAGTTCATTACCTCACACTTTTCCAGGTTGAATTCCATTTGACCAGTCCATTGATATCCTGCAGTTTATGGCTATCCTCCTCACTCTTTATCACTCTACCAATTTTCATGTCATCCGCAAACTTCTTGATCATACCCCCTACATATAAGTCCAAATCATTTATATACACCACAAACAGTAAGGGCCCCAGCAACGAGCCCTGCAGAACCCCACTGGAAACAGACTTCCAACCACAGAAACATCCCTCTACCATCACCCTCTGCTTCCTGCCTCTCAGCCAATTTTAGATCCAATGATCCACTTTGCCTTGGATCCCATGGGCTTTCTTGACCAGTCTGCCATGAGTGACCTTATCAAAAGCCTTTCTAAAGTCCACGTAGACCACATCAAATGCACCGCCCTCATCAACATTCCTGGTCACCTTCTCAAAAAATTCGATCAAATTTGTCAAACGTGACCTTCCCTTAACAAATCCATGCTGACTATCCCTGATTAATCTGTGTCTCTCCAAGTGCAGATATATTCTGTCCCTCAGAATTCTTTCTAGTAATTTCCCCATCACCGAGGTTAGGCTGACTGGCCTGTAATTTCCTGGTCTATCCCTTCCTCCCTTTTTTAATAATGGGACAGTGATAGCGGTCCTTCTGTCCTCTGGCACCTCACCTGTGGCCAGGGAGGATTTGCAAATTACTGTCGGGCCCCTGATATCTCTTCAATTGCCTCCCTCAACAGCCTGGGATACACCTCATCCGGGCCTGCGGATTTATCCACTTTTAAGGCCACTAAACTGGTGAGCACCTCCTCTCTCTATGTTAATTTCCTCTAATATTTTACAGTCCTCCACCCTGATATCTATACCTGCGTCATCCTTTTCCATTGTGAAGACCGACGCAAAGTATTAATTGAGGACTGGACCCATGTCTTCCGGGTCCACACACAGATGGTCTATGGCCCCTAATTGGCCCAACTCTTTCCCTAGTTATTCTCTTGCTCTTTATACATTTAAAAAAAACCCTTTGGGTTTTCCTTTATTCTACCCACCAATGCTTTCTCATGCACTCTCTTAGCTTTCCTAATTTCCTTTTTAAGATCCCCTCTGCACTTTTTATACTCCTCTAAGGACTTTGTTGTATTGAGCCCTCAGTATCTGCCATAAGCTTCTCTTTTTTTCTTAATCCTAACCTTTATGCCCCTTGACATCCAGGGTTCTCGGGATTTGGTTATCCCCTTTGTCTTTACGGGAATATATTTGCCCTGTACACCCGCCGTTTCCTCCTCGAATGCCTCCCACTGCTCTGACACAGTTTTATCTGCAAGTAGCTGCTCCCAGTCCACTTGGGCCAAATCGCATCTCAGCTTAGTAGAATTAGCCTGTTCCTGTCCTCTGCCTCGAGGTCCTCACCCTGTGCCTCCCCAGGCTTTTCCTCTGAGCCGTCACTTGAGTCATCCTCCGAGGCCAGTGGAGCTGCCTCGCTTTTCTCAGCCTCCAGTGGGTACCCCCTTGCTGGAGCCAGGTTGCGCAGGGTGCAGCATGCGATGACAACGAGGGAGACACACTCTGGAGGATACTGCAATTCTTCCCCTGATCAGTCCGGGCATCTGAAGCGCATCTTCAGCAACCCGATGGTTCTCTGCACCACCGCCCTTGTGGAGCCAGGGCTCCTGTTGTATCTCTCCTCAGCCTCAGTTCTTGGGTGACAGAGTGGGATCATCAGCCACCTCTTCAAGGGATAGCCCTTATCACCCAGGAGCCATCCATCCACTCGGACAGGGGCCATGAACAGCCTTGGTACCGGTGAGTGCTGCAAGATGTAAGCATCATGTGAGCTCCCAGGGTAACGGGCACAAACTTTGAGAACCTGTGTCCTGTGGCCACATACGATATGAACATTCATTGAGTGGAGCCCCTTTCTGTTTATGAAAGCTCCCGGCTCACCTGCTGGTGCCCTGATGGCCGTGTGAGTACAATCCATTACACCCTGGACACGGGGGAACCCAGTCATCACAGCGAAACCTCGTGCCCCCTGTGCCTGGCTCATCTCGTCTGTCTGAAAATGGATGAACATGCGGATGTGTCTAAAGACAGCACCAGTCACGAGCTTGACACAACTGCATGCAGCTGATTGAGAAACACCGCACAGATCCCCCACTGAGACCTGAAAAGAACCAGAGGCACAAAAGGTCAGGGCCACTGTGACCTTCAAAACCACCGACATGGGGTGTCTGCCCACACAGTTGGAGTTGATTTCCATATTGCTGCCACTATGTCCCTGGAGAGGCAGAGTTTCTTGCGGCATTGGACCTCGGGCATCTGGGGGTAGTTGGAGTGCTGCCTGAACACTCTAGCCACTGGGTAGTGGCGTCTTCAGCGTACCCTCCTGCCTTGGCCTCCCTGCTGGCCCTGCACCAACTGAGCCCGTGCCTCTCCTCTTAAAGGCCTGTCCCTGGGCAGCTGCCCACGCCCACCTGGCCTCCTCTCCTTCCTGCCCCTCTCGTCCTCTTCAATGGAGGTTCCCCCAGTGGAATACGCTGTCCCCATTGGATGGGATGCAGAGGAGCAGTGCCTTGAAAATGAAGGATCACTGGGCTGCAATACTTCGGGGGAACCTTCCAGAGAAGATAAGAACCTGAGATGCTGAAGGACAGGTTTGACAATCAAACGAGTTGCCAAGAAACGCTGGGCTGAATTTGCTGTTGATCGGGCGGGCGCGCACCCGGCCCGATCGGGCGAGATGACGTCGGGCGAGCGTCCCCATGTCATTGCGCACTCATGCGATACTTCACTCGGGGAGCGTGCGCAAGAGTCGGAAGCGAGTGTTTCCAGTACCCATCGCACACGTATCTGTCAGCTGCACTCTTACCTTCATCCGAGGTTCCCACCTCACTGCGGCTGGAGGAGTGAGCTGGCCAGTGACATTCCAGTCCCAGTGCATCACTCGTACTTCCTGAGGATGCACAGATTTAGCACTCCTCCACCCAGTCCACAGCGTTACAACTGCTCTTCTCCCGACAGGCAAATATAGACTCATTATTGCTCTGGCTCCCTGAACATAAGAACGTAAGAAATAGGAGCAGGAGTAGGCCATTCGGCCCCTCAATCCTGCCCCGCTATTCAATAAGATCATGGCTGATCTGCCCCAGGCGACATCTCCTCTTTCGTTCCAGCTCCTCATAGCCCTCAACTCCCTGATATTTCAAAAATCTATCTACCTCCTCTTTAAATACTTTCAGTGATCTAGCCTCCACAACTCTCTGGGGTAGAGAATTCCAGACATTCACCACCATCTGAGAGAAGAAATTCCTTTGCATCTCAGTTTTAAATGAGTGTCCCCTTATTCTGTAACTATGTCCCCTGATTCGAGATTCCCCCATTAGTGGAAACATCTTCCCAAATTCTACCCTGTCAAACCCCCTCAGAATCCTGTATGTTTCAATAAGATCACCCCTCATTCTTCTAAACACTAATGAATAAAGGCCTAACCTGTTTAGCTGTTCTCGCATATTTGATATCTTTGGAAAGTTTATTGTGTCCTCCACTGTGAAGACCGATGCAAAATATTGGCTTAAATTATCTGCCATTTCCCTGTTCCCTGTTATCAATTCTCCAGTCGCATCCTCCAAGGGTCCCACACTCACTTTAGCTACTCTCTTACTTTTTATCTACCCATAGAAGGTCTTGCTGTTTGTTTTTATATTTCTTGCCAATTTACTTTCATAATACATTTTCTCCCTCTTTTTTAGCTATTTAGTCTCCGCTGCTGGTTCCTAAAAAATTCCAAATCCTCTGGCCTATCACTAGTTTTTGACGCTTTGTATGCTTTAGTTTTTGATTGGATACTCTCCTTGACCACCTTTGTTAACCATGGATGGTTCATCCTGCTCATCGAGTCCTTCTTTTTATCTGGGATAAACTTTTGCTGGATGTTATGAAATATCTGCTTAAATGCCTGAAGGTCCTTTCCTGGTTCCCCCCTCCCCTCACCCCCGCGGGCATTAGGTGGGCAGTGTCACTGTGGCACATCTCAACCTGCAATGCACTGAGGCCAGTCATGCTGACATCCCAGCCTTGGCAGGGCAGGTCTTCAGTGCCAGTTGGCATCACACACTCTTAGACCCCTGAACGTTCTGAGAAACAGGTACCTGACTAAAGCTCTTGGCGCAGGTCCATGCCACTTCTGCACTTACCCTTGCTGACCGCAGCAGATCATTGAACCTTTTGTGGCACTGAATCCACGTGCGGTGCACCACGTCGTGCCCACTGACCTGCGCGGCGACCTCTGGGCAGGCCTTCTTGGTCAGGTGGGGAGGCCTTCTCCTGCCATCCCTGGGCATTAGGAGATGCTGCCTGGCATTGACCTCCCTGATCAGCACTCCCAGGCACTCATCTGAGAAACAGGGGGCAGAGTGCCCACCCAATGCCCTCCCTCCTTCCATGAGCACCAGGTGCTGAGGCCATGACTGCACAGCAGGACATTTGTTGGAGTGCTTCCAAACAGCTCCCTCAGCCTCCCCCACAACTCCTGCAGCATTCAGGGGGCTGCCTCCTCCATTTTATTGAGCATCTCGCTGGGTCCCCAATGGACCTGACGCCCGACACCTTCCCATCCCCACGCACGGAAACACATTTGGCAGTCGTGTTTCTCACTGGGCCGGCCTTAACTGACCACCCAATGTAAGATCACGTTCACAGTGCGAACACGGCTGGGAGCAACTTCGGACGCACCCCCAGGGTGGAATTCAGGTCCAGGAGTCTGGGTGTGTCTGGGTGTCCGGGCAACTGGGTGTGTTTGGGAGAGTCTGGGAGTGTCTGCCTGTGTCCAAGTGTATCTGGGTGCGTCCAGGTATGTGGATGTCTGTGTGTGTCCAGCTGTGTCTGTGTGTCTAGGTGTCTAGGTGTCTGGGTGTCTGCGTGTGTCCAGGTGTATCTGGGTGCGTCTGGGTGTCTGGATGTCTGTGTGTGTCCAGGTGTGTCTGGATGTCTGGGTGTCTGGATGTTTCTGGGTGTCTGGTTGTGTCCGGATGTGTGTCTAGGTGCATCCGTGTGTGACTGCGTTTCTGGGTGAGTCTGGGTGTCTGGATCTTTCTGAGTGCCTGGGTGTGCCTGGGTGTCCGGGTATGTCTGGGTGTGTCTGTGCATCTGGGTGTCTAGGTTTGTCTGTCTGTCTGGGTGTGTCTGTCTGTCTGGGTCTGAAAGTGTCTGGATGTGTCAGAGTGTCTGGTGTGTCTGGGTGTCTGGTTGTGTCTGGGTACGTCTAGGCATGTCTGCATGTGTCTGATTGTGATTGGGTTTCTGGGTATGTCTCTCTGTCTGGGTGGGTGTGTCTGTCTGAATGTGTGCATGTGTCTATGTGTCTGGGCGTGTCTGGGTGTCTGGATGTGTCTGTGTGCCTGTGTTTCTGGGGGTGTCAGGGTATGCCCAGGCGTGTCTGGGTGTTGGGTGTGTCTGGATGTTTGAATGTGTCCGGGAGTGTCTGTGTGTGTCTGGATGTCTGGGTGTGTCTGGGGGTGTCTGGGGTGTGTCTGAGTGTGGTTGTGTGTCCGGGAGTGTATGGGGTGTGTCTGAGCGTGGCTGTTCGTCTGGGTGTCTGTGTGTCCGGGAGTGTTTGGGTGTCTATGTGTCTGGATGTCTGTGTGTTTGGTTGTGTCCAGGTGTGCCCAGTTGTTTCTGGGTGTCTGGGTGAGTCTGGATATCTGTGTGTCTGGGTGTATCCTGGTGTCTGGGTTTGTCCGGGAATGTCTGGATGTCCAAGTGTGTCAGGGTTTCTGTGTGTCTGGGTGCCTGTGTATCTGTGTGTCTGAATGTGTCCAGTAGTGTCCAGGTGTTTCTGTGTGGTCTGGGTGTGTCCTGGTGTCTGCGTATGTCTGGGTGCCTGGATGTCTGGGTGTGTCGGGGTATGTGTGGGTGTCCGAGTGTGTCTGAATGACTGTGTGTCTGGGTTTCTGGGTGTGCCTGGGTGTGTCGAGGTGTGCCTGTGTATCTGGGTGTCTGTGTGTGTCCAGGTGTGTTTGGATGTGTCCGGATGTCTGGATGTGTCCAGGTGTGTCTGGATGTGTCTGTCTGCCTGGGTGTGTGGGTGTTCATGGGTGTCTGGGTGTGTCTGGGTGTGACTGTCTGTCTGGGTGTGTCCAGGTGCTTCTGTGCACCTGGGAGTCTGGGTGTGTCTCGATGTCCACGTATCTGGGTGAGTCTGGGTGTCTGTGTTTCTGGGTGTGTCTCTGTGTGTCTGGGTGTGTCTGAGTGTCTGTATGCCTGGGTGTCTGGATGTCTGGGTGTGTCCGAGTGTGTCTGGGTGGCTGGGTTTGTCTGAGTGTCTCTGAGTGTGACTGTTTGTCTGGGTGTGTCTGGATATCTGGGTGTCTGGATGTCTGTATGTCTGGGTATCTGTGTATGTCTGGGTATGTCCTGGTGTCTGGGTGTGCCTGGATGTCTGGGTGTGTCTGTGTGTCTGGGTGTGTCTGGGTGTCTGGATGTGTCTGTGTGTCTGGGTTGTGTGTGTCTGAGTTGTGTGTGTCTGGGTGTGTCTGTGTGTCTGGGGAATTTACTAAGTCGATGTGCCAGGATCTAGAGTTGGAACTCAATGCAAATTGTTTCAATTTAGAGATGATGACACTCTGGGCAGAGCCATCCAAACCCGTGACCTCTACCTGTGACCTCTACCATCTAGAAGGACAAGGGCAGCAGATAGATGGGAACACCACAACTGCAAGTACCCTTCTGAGCCACTCACCATCCTGACTTGGAAATATATCGCCGTTCCTTCACTGTCGCTGGGTCAAAATCCTGGAACTCCCTTCCTAACAGCACTGTGGGTGTACCTACACCACATGGACTGCAGTGGTTCAAGAAGGCAGCTCACCACCACCTTCTCAAGGGCAATTAGGGATGGATAATGAGTATTGTTCTGATGATCAGAACACTGAGAGGGCCAATGGGAGTTAGAGAATGTGAATGGGGAATTAATAATGGGAAACAAGGAAATGGCAGAGACATTCAACAAATATTTTGTATCTGTCTTCACAGAAGAAGACACAGGCAGCAACTCAAGAATAGTAGGAAATCAAGAGGCAAAAGGAAGGGGACTTAAAATAATCACGATCACTAAAGAAAAAGTACTGGGAAAATAATGGGACTGAAGGCTGACCACTCCCCTGGACCTGATGGACTGCGACTGAGGGCCTTAAAGGAAGTGGCTACATAATAGATGCATTGGTCATAATCTTCCAAAATTCCCTAGATCCTAGAAAGGTCCCAGAGGAATGTAAAATCACAAATATAACACCACTATTCAGGAAAGGAGGGATACTATAGGCCAGTTAGTCTGACATCTGTCATAGGGAAAATGCTAGAATC
Organism: Cetorhinus maximus; assembly: GCF_964194155.1. NCBI lineage: Eukaryota > Metazoa > Chordata > Chondrichthyes > Lamniformes > Cetorhinidae > Cetorhinus > Cetorhinus maximus. The sequence continues at coordinate 13,678,272 of NC_135903.1, read as the reverse complement.
CATTATTAAGGAGGTAGGAGCAGGGCACATGTAGAAAATCATAATACAGTCAGGCAGAGTCAACATTGTTTTGTGAAAGGGAAATTGTGTCTGACAAACTTATTAGCGTTCTTTGAGGTGTAACAAGAAGGATAGATAAAGGGGAACCAGTAGATGTAGTGTATTTGGAATTCCAAAAGGAATTTGATAAGGTTCTACATAAAAAGTTACTGCACAACATAAGAGCTCATGATGATGGTGGCGATATATTAGCATGGATAGAGGATTGGCTAATTAACAGGTAAACACACTGTAACTAGTGGAGTGCCACAGGGATCAGTGCTGGGGCCTCAACTAATTACAATCTATATTGATGATTTGGACAAAGGGACCGATAGTATTGTAGCCAAATTTACTGATGATACAAAGATAGGTAGGAAAGCAAGTTGTGTGGAGGATACATAGAGTCTGTAAAAAATTTGGCAGATGGAATAAAATGTGAGAAAATGTGAGGTTGTCCACTTTGGCAGGAGGAATAGAAAAACAGAAAATTATGTAAATGGAGAGAGATTGCAGAACTCTGAAGTACAGAGGGATCTGGGTGTCCTGGTACATGAATCACAAAATGTCAGCATGCAGGTCCAGAAAGTGATTAGGGAGGCAAATGGGGTGTTGGCATTTATTGCAAAGGGGGTGGAGTATAAAGGTCGGGTAGAGTATGTCTGGATGAAAGTAGGGTATAAGAAGAGTATAAAAGTCTTGTTACAAATGTACAGGGCATTGGTGAGACCACACCTGGAGTACTGTGTGTAGTTTTGGACTCTTTATTTAAGAAGGGTCATGCTTGCATTGGAAGCAGTTCAGAGAAGGTTCACTAGGCTCTGAAGAAGAGTCATACGGACTTGAAACGTTAACTCAGTTTCTCTCTGCACAGATGCTGTCAGACCTGCTGAGTTTTTCCAGCATTTTCTGTTTTTATTTCAGATTCCCAGCATCCGCAGTATTTTGCTTTTATCACTTGGCTGATTCCTGGGCTGAAGGGGTTTGTCCTCTGAGGAAAAATTGAGCAGGTTGAGTCGATATGCATTGGGGTTTAGAGGAATGAGAGGTGATATTATTATGTGAGATTCTGAGGGTGTTCAGCAATGTTGATGCTGAAAGGATGCTTCCCATCTTGGGGGAATCGAGAACTAGTGGGTACTGTTTAACCACAAGGGGTCTCCCATTTAAGACAGAGATAAGGAGGAATTTCTTCTCAGAGAGTCATTAATCTTTGGAATGCTCTACCAGAGAGCAGTGGAGGCTGGATCATTGAATATATTCAAGGCTGAGTTAGACAAATTTTTGATTGATAAGGGAGTCCAGGGTAATGGGGAACAGAGAGGAACAAGGAGTTAGGGCCACAGTCAAATCAACCAAGATCATAATGAATGGCAGAGCAGGCTTGAGGGGCCGAATGGTCTACTTCTGCTCCTATTTCTTATGATCGTAGATATTATGAGGGCAGTAGAAGGGGCAGTGGGGTGGTCAATGGGAGGGGCCATAGGAGGGTCAGTGGGATGGACAGTGGGAAAGGCAGTGGGAGGGGTAGTGGGAGGGGCAGTGGAGTGGACAGTGGTGGGACAGTTGGAGGGGCAGTGGGAGGGAAAGTGGGAGGGGCAGTTAGATGGACAATGGGATGGGCAGAGGGAGAGAAGTGGGTAGGGCAGTGGGAGGGGCAGTGTGATGGACAGTGGGAGGGGCTGCGGGGGGGCAGCGTGATGGACAATGGGATGGGCAGAGGGAGAGACGTGGGTGAGGCAGTGGGAGGGGCAGTGTGATGGACAGTGGGAGGGGCTGAGGGGGGCAGTCAGGTGGGCAGTGGGATGGACAGTTGGATGGGCCCCGGGTTGAGGGCTGTACTTTTGCTCCTCCTGCCCCCATAGAAATGAAAGTTGAAAATATCTTTGGCCATTTTAACAGTCATCCCAAAAGGCTCTTAAAATGTCCTCAATGCCTGTCTAAATGCACTGTGCAAACACCACCCACTTCTACCTATCATTGCACTTCGGGGCCTAAGACACCGGGATAATGGGAGGGGAAGTGATAGGGGCATTGGTAAGGTTAGGGTTAGTGGGAGGGGTAATAGGAGAGGTAGTGGGTGGAGCAGTGGTAGAGGCAGTGGGAGGGGCAGTGGGTGGGGCAGTGGGTGGGGCAGTGGGAGGGGTAGGGGTAGGGGTGGGGCAGTGGGAGGGGCAGTAGGTGGGGCAGTGGGTGGGGCAGTGGTGGGGCAGTGGGTGGAGCAGTGGTAGGGGCAGTGGGTGGGGCAGTGGGTGGGGCAGTGGGTGGGGCAGTGGGCGGGGCAGTGGGTGGGGCAGTGGGAGGGGCAGTAGGTGGGGCAGTGGGTGGGGCAGTGGGAGGGGCAGTGGGTGGGGCAGTGGGTGGGGCAGTGAGAGGGGCAGTGGGAGGGGCAGTGGGTGGGGCAGTGAGAGGGGCAGTGGGAGGGGCAGTGGGTGGGGCAGTGGGAGGGGTAGTGGGAGGGGTAGTGGGTGGAGCAGTCGTAGGGGCAGTGGGTGGGGCAGTGAGAGGGGCAGTGGGTGGGGCAGTGGGAAGAGCAGTGGGTGGGCCAGTGGGTGGGGCAGTGGGAGGGGCAGTGGGTGGGGCAGTGGGAGGGGCAGTGGGTGGGGCAGTGGGAGGGGCAGTGGGTGGGGCAGTGGGTGAGGCAGTGGGTGGGGCAGTGGGAGGGGTATAGGGTGGGGCAGTGGGAGGGGCAGTGGGTGGGGCAGTGGGTGGGGCAGTGGGAGGGGAAGTGGGAGGGACAGTGGGTGGGGCAGTGGGAGGGGCAGTGGTCCCCCAACTGAAGCAGGTTGGCATTCTGGCCAAATTTCTCAGGACACCATTCAAGATGGCAGTGGCTGGTGTGAATGTGTTGATAAATAACTTGGTGAAACCTCTCTATTCCTGACTCACCAACCGGTGGAAACAGATTATCCTGATTATCAAAACATCTCATAATTCTGAACACTAATTGAGAGTCGACTGATTGGGCGGTAATTGGCAGGATTGGATTTGTCCTGCTTTTTGTGGGCAGGACATATCCGGGCAATCGTGGCTAGTTCTGGAGCACAAGTCTTCAGTAATATAACAGGATATTGTCAGGGCCCATAGCCTTTGCTGTATCCAGTGCCTTCAGCTGTTTCCTGGAGTGAATCGAACTGTCTGAAGACTGGCAACTGTGACACTGTGGACCTCAGGAGGGGGCCGAGATGAATCACTCACTCGGCATTTCTGACTGAAGGTGGTCACAGATGCTTTTGCTCTCACGTGCTGGGATCTGTAACCATTGAGGATGGAGCCTCCTCCCCTTGGCCAGTCGCTTGTTTGAAGTGTCTTGCAGAAATGGGAAGGCTTTGCAATGAGCATCTGCTGTGAGGTGAGTTTTAGGCGTCTCCCTGAACCTGTTTTGTTCTGGTTTCTGTTTTGCAGGTGGACCCGTGTGCACCGGAGGATGTGGTGTTTCAGGGACTGTTACAATGGGGGGGGGGTGTGACGCTGTGTGTTTCGTATGGTTTGTATTGTGAGCGAAGCAGTCAAAAACAAGGCCCGTTATTGATACCAAAAACGGAGATTTACTGAAATATAAACCACTAATAACACGAACCTCATAACCCACAGATGATAGGTGATGTCAATTAGTGGTTCACTTCCCTGGAAACCACATTGCTGATCATATATTTAAACCCACACACAGGGCTTCCAAATTTCTGCTAATTAATGATTTTTTTATTTGAGTCATTGTTTTGTGCAGAATCGGTTACCACTAGTTGCAGAGAGGGGCTAGTGATGGATCCACTCTGCTCGGGGTCGGCTGAAGAGACAGTTTAGCACCCAGCATGCAGGAGAGTTTGATTAAAACCCAGGGACAGCTTTAACGTTATGTGCCCGGTGGCAATGTGACAGTCGTGGGAGTGACAGCCGCGGTGTAAAATTGGCTGGGTGTGAACCCCTCCATTCCCAGCTGTGGGAGGCGGTGTTTGTGGGGAGAGGGCAGTGGCTCGTTTAATATTGGCCGACCCTGAACAGGGCAAAGTTTGGATACAGAATGAGAGGAAGAGGGTTCACACTGACTGAAGCATGGCCGGGTGAAAAACAAGGAGCCAGATCTTGACGAGAGTGCAGGCTGAATGTGGGAAAGTGGGGTGGGGGGGAGGGAATATTCATGAGGCGTTTCAAAGAACGGGTCTGATCCCATTTCTGTGAAACGTCCCCCGCCAGTTGGACTGTGCTCTATCAGGAATCCCTCACGGAAACGTCTATGTAGAAAAACGCCTTTGACCACCAGGCAGTGGTCGGCACGTGATGTCCTAGAGGCCCTGCCGGAAAAGGAGAGGGTGGATCCAGTCGGATGGTTCTCCGAGCAGACTGTCAAAGTCATTTGGCAGAAAGCCTCATCGCCAGAACTTTCCAACAAGCACCAAGACGTATCAAGACGCACCAAGAAAGGCCCTCCCTGTCAGATCCTTGCTGCATGCCCAGAGTCTCAGCCCCGTCACAAGTTGCCCTCAAGGGGGGCTGTGGTGGGGGAGGGACCGTCACCCACCTCCTTCCGGAATGTGCTTTTTCCAAAGCAGGTCTGGAAAGAGACGCAGTGGTTTTTGTAATGGTTCATCCCGATCAGCTCCGGGAGGCAGGACTCAGCGCTCGATGGGCTATTCCCCGCCGGGACACAGGCTGGGATAGACGTCAGCTGCTGCTGGAGGACGTTCCTGATCTCAATGAAACTTGTTGGTTTTCCAGTGCAAGGAGCTATCAGTGACGAGTGTTACAGACTGGCACGTTCCAAGGTCCAGGACTATGTGCCTGAGAGATGCAACAAAGCCTGGGGCAGCTGCCACAGGGGCTCAGTGGGAAAAGGTTCCCTCGTTGTGACACACAGAGGGGTTGCAAACTGTGTAAACGCCCTGGGGCAGCATGTTTGACATGGAATGAATATTGGAAATATAAGCTGTAATTGTAAATGTGGTGAAGCACCTCAGAGTGTCACATACCGTCTAGAAAGAAACTGATCTGGTTTGCATTTTATGTGAAGTCAATTTTGATGAAATGTATACATTCTATGAATAAAGTATACATTTTTGGAAAAAAAGTCACCAGGTGGCAACACGGGCTGAGAAGACACGGTGATAGACAGGGAGAAGTTACATCTTTCATCGCTGGAGTTTAGGAATGATCTGAGAAGCTTGTGAAGGCTCTGAATGGTTATAAGATCAACTGTGGTTTTCACTGATTTCTGAGACTCTAACAAGATGACATAATTTTTAAAAAGCTGAAGAGGAATTTAGAAGTTCACTAGAGGATGGTTAGAGTGTGAAACACACACTGAAGATCCATTGATTCTTTTACCAGACCATTGAAAAAAGAATAATGTTGATGAAGATGGGAGTGATGAGAGTTGGGATTAGACAAAAACACCCATACAGATCTGATGAGTTGAATGACATGTTTCTTTGTCCAAAAACATTCTCTGATTTCCCCACATTTCTCCACATAACTGAATTTCTGGGTTCCTCACCGGATTCCCCGTGTTGCTAATTAGAGACGACGGCACCAGAAATTTCCCAGTCAAAATCTTGAAAAATAACCTGAGCAGCAAAAATCCCCTGAGTGCAAATCTCACCCGAACCACCTGAATAATTGAGCAGGCCCTTATAAAGACTGACTCATTCTTCCATTTCCCACAGGTGAGAATAATCTGCCGTGTGTGTTACCCCAATGTGAGCAACAAAGCAGATTGACTCTTGCCTTGATTTGAATCGGATCTGATGACCATTCTCCAAGCCCCAATTCTACAGAGCCTGGGGCTCCGACACTCAGCATCTCCAATCTTCCTGAGGATTGGAATCTGGTTACAGAATTCAGAACATGTGTGATTGAAGCCAGAAGTTATTTTCTGATGTTCACTGCCCATGGAGGCTATTTCTGAGTGTCCGTGACCAGGATTAAGGTGATATCATTGAATGGCGGAGCAGACTCGATGGGCCGAATGGCCTACTACTGCTCCAATGTCTTATGGCCTTATGGACATAGGTTGGCTCTTCCAATAGACTTGTTGTGCGAGAGATGCATCAGTCGAGTCATTTAGAAAACCAGCACATTTTCATTCCTACTTTCAAATGATCAATCCCCTTTATCTGAAAATAGTCTTGTCTGTTGTAGTGGAAACAAATCAGAGACCCCAGCCTGGACTCAGGATCACAGAATTGTTACAGCACAGAAGGAGGCCATTCAGCCCATCGTGTCCGCACCGGCTCTCCGAATGAACAATTCACTTAGTGCCGTTCTCCCACCTTCTACCCGTAACCCTGAACATTCTTCCTTTCCAGATAAGAGTCTAATTCCCTTTTGAATCTTCAGTTGAACCTGCCTCCACCACACTCTCAAGCAGTGCATTCCAGTCCTTAACCACACGTTGCATGAAAAAGTTTCTCCCCATATCACTATTGCTTAATATTACTTAAAACCTAATTAATCTCTGCTCTCTCGTTCTCGATCCTTTCACAAGTGGGAACAGTTTCTCCCTCTCTGCTCTGCCCAGACCCCACATGATTTTGAATTCCTCTATCAAATCCCCTTTGAGTCTTCTCCAAGGAAAACAGTCCCAACTTCTCCAATCTATCTTCATAACTGAAGTTCCTCATCCCTGGAACCATTCTCGTGAACCTATTCTGCACCCTCTCCAATGCCTTCACATCCTTCCTAAAGTGCGGTGCCCAGGACTGTATACAATACTCCAGCTGAGGCCAAACTAGTGACTTATTCAAGTTCAACGTAATCTCCTTTCTCTTGTACTCTAGGCCCCTGATAATAAAGCCCAGGATACTATATGCTTTATTAACCGCTCTATGAAACTGTTAACTGCTCTCTCAACCTGACTCAGAGAGACAGCACAGACCCCAAACCATCTCAGACCCCTAATCATTCCCCACCCCTGACAGTCCCCTGACCACCCCACACCCCTGACCATAGACCCCTGACCACCCCACACCCCTGATCATCCAACACCCCTGACCATCCCACGCCCTTGACTATACATCCCTGACTGTCCCAGGCCCCTGACCATCCCAGGCCCCTGATCATCTCACACCACTGACCAAAGACCCCTGACCATCCCATACCCTTGACCATACATCCCTGACCATCCCAGACCCCTGACCATCCCAGAAATGAAAAGTTTATTTTTCGTAATGACTGAGTCAGAGGCTTGGGCTGGATTGGACAGGGAAATATCGAAAATCGGACCAGGCCGTCTCACCCTCAGTGCCCAGGAGGATTTTTATCACCAATCTGACAGATGCAAGTGTATTCTACTGCGTGACCACATCTCAGCACCCTCACACACAAACCTATTTCTACTTCAGATTGAAGTAAATATAACATAGGATAAAATTAGCAATTCTCATTTTAGTTTATTTTAATTGTTGATTGGGAAGTGAAACTTTGTTTGTCACACTTGGTGATTCTACAATTCCGTATGTGAATGAAGAGAAACAGTCAGCCTGAAATACAATCCTACCCTCCTCACATCTGTCAACACAATAACTCTCTGATAGAACACTCTGTGTTCCATCGCCCATCCCTTTGCTCACTGCTCTGTCAGTCTAAACATCATCTCTTCTAAGTGTAACAAAAACAAGAATGTGTATTTATATAGCACCTTTATTGCAGTGAAACATTCCAAGGAACTTCACAGGAGTGCTATCAGACAAATTTCGACACTGAACCACATTAGGAGATATTGGAACACGTGATCAACAACCTGGTCACTGAGGCTGATTTTAAGAAGCAACTTAGAGGAGGAGAGAGGTGGAGGGGTTGAGGGAGGGAATTCCAGAGCTTAGGGTGCAGGCAGCTGAAGGCGTGGTCGCCAATGGTTGAGTGATTAAAATCAGGGACAAGTTCAAGAGGCCAGAATTAGAGAAGTGCAGCAATCTCAGGGGGTTGTCGGGCTGGAGGAGGTTATACAGTTAGAGAGGGGAGAGGCCATGGGAGAGGGGGGATTTGAAAACAAGGATGAGAATTTTAAATGAGTTGCTGGACTGGAAACCAATGTAAACCAGCCGTGTAGGGCCACTCTCACTCTGTGACAGAATCTTCAAATATCATCTCTAGGTTTGAATTTTATTTTCAATTTAAACATTATTACAACTTGGAGCAAATTGCCACATACAATTGTTGAGATTATGTGAAGTCTGAGCCACATTTTGTAATATTCATTAAATTTTTCCTTATTTCAACCATTTATCTTTTGCAATGGAACAATTAAAATAAAATAAATCTGACCCTGAGACTCATCCATTGTGCACAAAGCCACATTGACAACAGTGAGAATGTGCAAAACGAATCAATTCAATCAAAACATTAACTCATTCAATCTGCTGTTCAATTGACCACATACATAACTGACCAATTAACCAACTAACAAATTAACCAGTTAACAAATTAACCAATGCAATGTGCTGTTCAATCAATCAAATACACAACTATCTAATTAACCAATTAACCAATTCAACCTGCTGTTCAATTTACCAAATACATAACTAACCAATTAACTGTGCTGTTCAGTCAATCAAACTAACCAATGAATCAACTAACCATGCTGAGTGAGCAGTTAATAAAGCATATAGTACCTTAGGCTTTATTTATCTGGGCATTGAGTACAAGAGTAAGGAGGTCATGTTGAACTTGAACAAGACCCTTGTTAGGTCTTGTCTGGAGTACTGCGTCTAGTTTGGGCGCCATACTTGAGGAGGGATGTACGGAGGAGATTCACAAGAATGATTCCCAGGATGAAGAACTGTAGCTATGAGGATAGATGGGAGAGATTGGGACTGTTTGCCTTGGAGTAAAGAAGGCTGAGAGGAGACTTGATAGAAGTATTCAAGATCCTGACAGGGTAAATAGTGAGAAACTGTTCCCACTCAAGAGATCATCCAGAACTAGAAGGCACAGATTCAAAATAATTGGCAAAAGGAGTAAATGTGATGTGAGGCAAAATTCTCTTCACCCATAAGGTGGTTGGAGTCTGGAGCAAACTTCCTGAGTTTGGAGCTTCCTGAGAATGGTGGAGGCAGATTTGATCGAGGTATTCAAAAGGGGATTGGATTGCTATCTGAAAAGAAGGAATGTGCAAGGTTACAGGGATAAAGCAGGGGAGTGGGATTAGGTAGAATATTCTTTCAGAGAACCAGTGCAGACTCGATGGGCTGAATGGCCTCCTGTGCTGTAAAGATACTGTGAACCAATTGAGCAATTCAGTCTGCTGTTCAACTGACCAAATACATAACTGATCAATTAACTAGCTAATCAATTCAATAAGCTGTTCAATTGATCAAGTGCAATTAATTAATTAATGTCAGTAATTAATCAAGCAACTAAAAGTGTGGAACTAACCAATTGAGCACAAGATCATTCATGTATATAATTACCCCATTAAGCATGTAGCTAACAGAGAAGGCACATTACTGTCAAGAGCCGGCTTCTTGAGTCTGTGTACAGTTTTAGTTCCTGTAATGAATAAAACAGGGAACTACAGACTTGTTACAAAAACAAAAATTGCTGGAAAATCTCAGCAGGTCTGACAGCATCTGTGGAGAGAAAGACAGAGTTAATGTTTAGAGTCTGTATGACACTTCTTCAGAACTAAAGAGAAGTAAAAATATGGTGAAATATACACTGTTTAAGAGGGGGGGGAGCAGCTGAAGCTGGATAGAAGGCCAGAGATAGGTGGAGGCAAAGGAGAGATTGTGAAAGATGTCATAAACAGAAGGTCGAAGGGGTGTTGACGGTGGTGATTCTGGCTAAAGCAGGTGCTAATGGTGACATTAAGAGTAGAAAGCAGGATGAGCAAGTGACAGATGGCCCTAGTGGGGGTGGAGTGGGGAGGCGACAGTGTGGGAGATAAGATCGAAATAGACTAAAAGGTGGGGATTAAAACAATGAATGGAAATAAATTTAAAAATAATAGAAATAGGTGGGGGAAAGAAATATATATATAAAAATTTAAAAATAGATACTTGAAAAAAGGGGATCAAAAAGGTGTGAGGATGAAGGAGAGAGTTCATGATCTAAAATTGTTGAACTCAATATTCAGTCCGGAAGGCTGTAAAGTGCCTAGTCGGAAGATGAGGTGCTGTTCCTCCAGTTTGTGTTGAGCTTCACTGGAACATTGCAGCAGGCCAAGGACGGACGTGTGGGCATGAGAGCAGGGTGGAGTGTTGAAATGGCAAGCGACAGGGAGGTCTGGGTCATGCTTGCGGACAGACCGAAGGTGTTCCAGGAAGCAGTCACCCAGTCTGTGTTTGGTCTCTCCAATGTAGAGGAAACCGCATTGGGAGCAGCGAATGCAGTATACTAAATTGAGGGGAGTGCAAGTGAAATGCTGCTTCACTTGAAGGGTGTGTTTGGGCCCTTGGACGGTGAGGAGGGGGGAAGTAAAGGGGCAGGTGTTGCACCTTCTGCGGTTGCATGGGAAGGTGTCGTGGGAGGGAGATGAGGTTTAGGGGGTGATGGAGAAGTGGACCAGGAGGTCCTGGAGCGAATAGTTCCTGCGGAATGCCGACGGGGTGAAGGGAAGATGTGTTTGTTGGTGGCATCATGCTGGAGTTGGCAGAAATGGCGGAGGATGATCCTTTGAATGCGGAGGCTGGTGGGATGAAAAGTGAGGACAAGGACAACCTATCATGTTTCTGGGAGGGAGGAGAAGGCGTGAGGGCAGAGGTGCGAGAGATGGGCTGGACATGGTTGAGGGCCCTGTCAACCACTGTAGGTGGGAAACCTCGGTTAAGGAAGAAGGAAGACATGTCAGAGGAACTGTTTTGGAAAGTGGCATCATCAGAACAGATGCGACGGAGGCGAAGGAACTGAGAGAATGGGATGGAGTCCTTACAGGAAGCGGGGTGTGAGAAGCTGTAGTCGAGGTAGCTGTGGGAGTCGGTAGGCTTGTAATGAATATTGGTGGACAGTCTATCACCAGAAATTGAGACAGAGAGGTCAAGGAAGGGAAGGGAAGTGTCAGAGATGGACCATGTGAAGATGATGGAGGGGTGGAGATTGGAAGCAAAATTAATAAATTTTTCCAGGTCCCGACGAGAGCATGAAGCAGCACCGAAGTAATCATCGATGTACCGGAGAAAGAGTTGTGGGAGGGGGCCTGAGTAGGACTGGAAAAAGGAATGTTCCACATACCCCATAAAGAGACAGGCATAACTGGGGCCCATGCGGGTACCCATAGCCACACCTTTTATTTGGAGGAAGTGAGAAGAGTTTAAGGAGAAATTGTTCAGTGAGAGAACAAGTTCAGCCAGAAGGAGGAGAGTGGTGGTGGATGGAGATTGTTCAGGCCTCTGTTCAAGGAAGAAGCGGAGAGCCCTCAGACCATCCCGGTGGGGGATGGAGGTGAAGAGCAGGCAGTTTGGGCCAGGGAACTGGAAATTGTTGATCTGATGTAGGGCATCAGAGGAATCGTGGATGTAGGTGGGGAAGAGGCTGGACAAGGGGAGAGAGAACAGAGTCAAGATAGGACCTGTTAGCCTTACATCATTAGTAGAGAAAATGCTAGAATCTATTATAAAGGATGTGATAAAAGAGCACTCAGATAATAGTGATCTGATTGGGCATAGTCAACATGGATTTATGAATGGGAAATCATTTTTAATGAACCTGTTGTTTTTTAAGGTTGTTAATCATAGAATTGATAAAGGAGAGTTGGTGGACGTAATAAACATGGGTTTCCAGATGAAGTCCTCCACAGGAGGTTGGTTAACAAAATTAAAGCAAATGGGATAGGAGGCAATATACTGGGATGGGTTAAGGATTGGTTAACAGGCAGAAAACAGAGTAGGAATAAATGGGTCATTCTCGCGTTAGCAGCCTGTGACTAGTGAGGTACGGCAAGGATCAAGGATCGGTACTTGGCCCCCAGCTGTTCACAATATATATCAATGATTTGGATATGGAGACCAAATGTAATATTTCCAAGTTCGCAGACGACACAGCTAGGTAGGGATGTGTGTTCTGATGAAGGTGCAAAGCAGTTTCAAAAGGATTTGGACAGACTTAGTGAGTGGGCAAGAACATGGCAGATAAAACATAATGTGGAAAAATGTGAGGTTATCCACTTTGGTAGGAAGAACAGATGCGCAGAGTATTTCTTAAATGGTAAGGGATTAGAAAGTGTAGATGTACAAAGGGATCTGGGTGTCCTTGTCCATAAACCACTGAAAGCTAACATGCAGGTGCAGTAAGCAATTAGGAAAGCTAATGGTATGTTAACCTTTATTGTAAGAGGATTTGAGTACAGGAGTAGTGAAGTCTTGATTCAATTGTATAGAACCTTGGTTAGACTGCACTTGGCGTAGTGTGTGCAGTTTTGGTCCCCTTACCTCAGGCAGGGTATTATTGCCATAGAGGGAGTGCAATGAAGGTTCACCAGACTTGTTCCCGGGATGTGGACTGTCTTGTGAAGAGAGATTGGGGAAACTGGGCCTGTGTTCTCTAGAGTTTTGAAGAATAAGAGGTGATCTCATTGAAACATACAAAATACTTAAAGGGATAGACAGGGTAGATACAGGTAAGATGTTTCCCCTGGTTGAGTGCCTGGAACCAGTGGACACAATTTCAAAATAAAGGGGAAGCCGCTTAGGACCGAGATGAGGAGAATATTTTTTACTCAGAGAGTTGTGAATCTTTGGAATTCTCTACCCCAGAGGGCCGTGGGAGCTCAGTCACTGAGTATGTTTAAAGCAGAGATTGACAGATTTCTAAATACCAATGATGTAAAGGGATAGGGGGATAGTGTGGAGAAAATGGCAGTGAAGTGGGTGATCAGCCATGATCGTATTGAATGGAGGAGTGAGCTCGATGGGCTGAATGGACTACTCGTGCCCCTATGTTCCTTTGAAATTATATATTTGCTCAATATTGGGTGCAAAGAAGGTTCACTGGATTGATTGATGGATGAGAGGGCTCTCTTATGAGGAGAGATTGAGTAAAATGAGTCCATGCTCTCTGGAATTTAAAAGAATGCGAGGTGATCTCATTAAAACATCTAAAATTCTTAAGAGGGCTTGACGGGGTCAACGCTGAGAGGCTGCCTCCCTACCCACCCTCCCAGCTAGAGAATCTGGAACTAGGGACCCTAGTGTCAAAGTAAAGGGACGGACATTGAGGATTCAGATGAGGAGAAATGACTTCTGTCAGTGGGTTATGAATCTTTGGAATTCTCAACCCAAAAGGGCTGTAGATGTTCTGTTTTTGAGTATATTCAAGGTGGAGATCAATAGATTTTTGGACTCTAAAGGAAGCAAGGGCTATGGAGTAGGAAAGTGGAGCTGAGGTAGAAAATCAGTCATGGTATTAGGTGATGGACCTAGCTCGAGGAACTGGAAGATTAACTGTTTCTCCTCCAATCACAGACCGACAGCCATATTGAGCTGATGTTGATTCTATCTTCTCAGTCAACCAAAAAACAGCTCAAAGCTACAAGCTCAATGGAGGTTTCTCACTGGTGATCACCTTCGTTGTCTCCTGTCAAAGACATTCAGATGCTGATTATTTGACAAACAGTCTGAGCTCCCTCACCCTGTTGTAATACTGCACAAACTCCTCTCTCTGAGTTTACTTGACCACAGGGTTCATCAGGTTTTCACACTTGATGCCCACTTGCCCTGTGGTGGGGGAGGGGAACACAGGACAAGCTGTTGTTCTGTCTGAGATATCTTTCTATAATTGCCTCACTTTGTTTGTTTGCAAATTTCTTAACAGAAACAATTGCTCTTTAAGGACATTCCAACTCCTGGCAGTGATGCTGAGTGTGAACAGGTGGTACAATGAGAAGCCAAATTTACAGAAAACACCATCACCAGCCCAATGTGACACTTCACCACAGAGTTAAATATTTCGTGTCAGTCAGTAAATGCTCTCCTCAACATGGTAAAGAAAGAATGACTTGCATTTTTATATATATTTTTTATTCATTCATGGGATGTGGGCTTCGCTGGCTGGGCCAGCATTTATTGCCCATCCCTAGTTGCCCTTGAGAAGGTGGTGGTGAGATGCCTTCTTGAACCGCTGCAGTCCATGTGGTGTAGGTACACCCACGGTGCTGTTAGGAAGGGAGTTCCAGCATTTTGACCCAGCGACAAGTGAAGGAACTGCGATATATTTCCAAGTCAAGATGGTGAGTGGCTTGGAGGGGAACTTCCAGGTAGTAGTTCCCATCTATCTGCTACCCTTGTCCTTCTAGATGGTAGTGGTCGTGGGTTTGGAAGGTGCTGTCTAAGGAGCCTTGGTGAAGTCCTGTTATGTGTCTTGTAGATGGTACACACTGCTGCTACTGTGCATCAGTGGTGGAGGGAGTGAATGTTTGTGGATGTGCCAATCAAGTGGGCTGCTTTGCCCTGGACGGTGTCGAGCTTCTTGAGTGTTGTAGGAGCTGCACACATCCAGGCAAGTGGAGAGTATTCCATCACATTCCTGACTTGTGCCTTGTAGGTGGTGGACAGGCTTTGGGGAGTCAGGAGGGGGGTTACACGCTGCAGGATTCCTCGCCTCTGACCTGCTCTTGTAGCCACAGTATTTATATGGCTAGTCCGGTTTCTGGTCAATGGTAATACCCAGGATGTTGATAGTGGGGGATTCAGTGATGGTAATGTCATTGAATGTCAAGGAAACAATCTCTCATTGGAGATGATCATTCCCTGGCGCTTGTGTGGTGCGAATGTTATTTGCCACTTGTCAGCTCAAGCCTAGATATTGTCCAGGTCTTGCTGCATTTGGACATGGACTGCTTCAGTATCTGAAGATACTTGTGCAATCATCAGTGAACATCCCCACTTCTGATCTGATGATGGAAGGAAGGTCATTGATGAAGCAACTGAAGATGGTTGGGCCGAGGACACCATCCTGAGGAACTCCTACAGTGATGTCCTGGAGCTGAAATGACTGACTTCCAACAACCACAACAATCTTCCTTTGTGCTAGGCATGAATCCAACCAATGGAGAGTTTTCCTCCAATTCCGATTGACTCCAGTTTTGCCAGGGCTCCTTGGTGCCACACTCCGTCAAATATGCTTGGATGGCAAGGGCTTTCACTCTCACCTCACATTGGGAGTTCAGCTCTTTTGCGCATGTTTGAACCAAGGTTGTAATGAGGTCAGGAGCTGAGTGGCCCTGGCGGAACCCAAACTGGGTGTCCGTGAGCAGGTTATTGCTAAGCAAGTGCTGCTTGATAGCACTGTTGATGACCCCTTCCATTACTTTACTGATGATGGAGGGTAGACTGATGGGGCGGTAATTGGCTGGGTTGGATTTGTCCTGCATTTTGTGTACAGGACATACCTGGGCAATTTTCCACATAGCTGGGTAGATGCCAGTGTCGTAGCTGTACTGGAACAGCCTGGCTAGGGGCGCGGTGAGTTCTGGAGCTCAAGTCTTCAGTAATATTGCCAGAATATTATCAGGGCTCAGCCTTTGCAGTATCCAGTGCCTTCAGCCGTTTCTTGATATCATGTGGAGTGAATTGAATTGGGTGAAGACTGGCATCTGTGATGCTGGGGACCTCCGGAGGAGGCCGAGGCTTCCGGAGGAGGCCGAGATGGATCATCCGCTCGGCACTTCTGGCTGAAGATTGTAGCAAATACTTCAGCCTTATCTTTTGCACTGATGTGCTGGGCTCCTCCATCATTGAGGATGGGGATATTTGTGGATCCTCCTCCTCCAGTGAGTTGTTTAATTGTTCTCCACCATTCACGACTGGATGTAGCAGGACTGCAGAGCTTAGGTCTGATCCATTGACTGTGGAATCATTTAGCTCCGTCTTTCACTTGCTGCTTATGCTGTTTGGCACGCAAGTAGTCCTGTGTTATAGCTTCACCAGGTTGACACCTCATTTTTAGGTATGCCTGGTGCTGCTCCTGGCATGCCCTCCTGTACTCTGCACTCTTCATTGAACCAAGGTTGATCCCCTGGCTTGATGGTAATGGTAGAGTGGGGGATATGCCAGGCCATGAGGTTACAGATTGTGTTCGAATATAATTCTGCTGCTGCTGATGGCCCACAGTGCCTCATGGATGCCCAGTCTTGAGTTGCTAGATCTGTTTGAAATCTATCCCATTTAGCACGGTGGTAGTGCCACACAACACGATGGAGGGTATCCTCAATGTGTAGATGAGACTTCGTCTTCACATGGACCGTGTGGTGGTCACTCCTACCAATACTGTCATAGACAGATGCATCTGCAGCAAGCAGATTCGTTCCCTCACCACCTGCCACAGACCCAGTCTAGCAGCTATGTCCTTTAGGACTCGGCCAGCTCGGTCAGTAGTGGTGCTACTGAGCCACTCTTGGTGATGTACATTGAAGTCCCCCACCCAGGGTTGGTACGTGGTAATCAGCAGGAGGTTTCCTTGCCCATGTTTGACCTGATGCCATGAGACTTCATGGGGTCCAGAGTCGATGTTGAGGACTCCCAGGGCAACTCCCTCCCGACTGTATACCACTGTGCCACCACCTCTGTTGGGTCTGTCCTGCTGGTGGGACAGGACATACCCAGGGACGGTGATGTTGGTGTCTGGGACATTATCTGTAAGGTATGATTCCGTGAAGATGACTATGTCAGTTGACTAGTCTGTGTGACAGCTCTCCCAGTTTTGACACTAGCCCCCAGATGTCAGTAAGGAGGACTTTGCAGGGTCGACAGGGATGAGATTGCTGTTGTCTTTTCTGGTGCCTGGGTCAATGCCGGGTGGTCCGTCCGGTTTCATTCACTTTTTTGTGACTTTGTAGCGGTTTGTTACAACTGAGTGGTTTGCTGGGCCATTTCAGAGGGCATTTTAAGAGCCAACCACATCGCTGTGGGCCTGGAGTCACATGTAGGCCAGACCAGGTAAGGACGGCAGTTTTCCTTCCCTAAAGGACATTAGTGAACCAGATGGGTTTTTATGACAATCGACAATGGTTTCATGGTCATCAGTAGAATTTTAATTCCAGATTTTTGTTGAGTTCGGATTCCACCATCTACTGTCGTGGGATTCAGGCCTGGGTCCCCAAAGTGTTGCCCTGGGACTCTGGTACTGTCACTGGACTAGTAACCCATGGCCATCGCCTTTCATAGTGCCTTTCACCACCGTAAGGCACCTCAGAGCACTGCGCAGCCAATGAATTCTGAGAAGAATGTAGGAATTGCAGCATCAATTTGTGCACAGCAAGGCTCCACTCCAATAGTATGATAAATTGACCCTATGTTTTAGTGCTATTGGTGAAAACATGGGGCTATAATACCCTTGCTCTTCTTTAAATAGTGCCAAGGTGTTTTAGAGTTGATCTTCAGACAACTTTTCTTGGTGGAAACATTGAACTTTATTTACATGACAGCAACAGCAACTACATGTGTGCATCAAACTCCATAACTAAAGAAGAACTCTCTACCAGAGGTTCCCCGCGCTGCTAACTCATTGGTTTACACAGATCATGTGATCTTACAACACAGGATTATTCTTAAAGCTACAGTCCTATGTTTTATCCAAAGTATAATTACTACATTCTTCCCCCTTTAGGAATAAATGGCTCTTTTTCCGAATGGCAGGCAGTGACTAGTGGGGTACCGCAGGGATCGGTGCTGGGACACCCCCCCAGCTACTCACAATATATATTAATGATTTAGATGAGGGAACTAAATGTAATAGCTCCAAATTTGCAGATGACACAAAGCTGAGTGGGAGGGTGAGTTGTGAGGAGGATGCAGAGATGGTTCAGTGTGATTTGGACAAGCTGAGTGAGTGGGCAAATGCATGGCAGATGCAGTATAATGTGGATAAATGTGAGGTTATCCACTTTGGTAGCAAAACAGGAAGGCAGATTATTATCTGAATGGCTATAGATTGAGAGAGGGGGATGTGCAACGAGACCTGGGTGTCCTCGTACACCAGTCGCTGAAGGTAAGCATGCAGGTGCAGCAGGCGGTAAAGAAGGCAAATGGTATGTTGGCCTTCATAGCCAGAGGATTCGAGTACAGGAGCAGGGATGTCTTGCTGCAATTATACAGGGCCTTGGTGAGACCACACCTGGAATATTGTGTGCAGTTTTGGTCTCCTGATCTGAGGAAGGATGTTTTTGCTATAGAGGGAGTGCAGTGAAGGTTTACCAGACTGATTCCTGGGATGGTGGGACTGACATATGAGCAGAGATTGAGTCGGTTAGGATTATATTTGCTGGAGTTCAGAAGAATGAGGGGGGATCTCATAGAAACCTATAAAATTCTAACAGGACTAGCCAGGTTGATGGAGGAAGGATGTTCCCGATGGTGGGGGAGTCCAGAACCAGGGGTCATAGTCTGAGGATACGGGGTAGACCATTTAGGACTGAGATGAGGAGAAATTTCTTCACCCAGAGAGTGGTGAGCCTGTGGAATTCGCTACCACAGAAAGTAGTTGAGGCCAAAACATTGTATGTTTTCAAGAAGGAGTTAGATATAGCTCTTGGGGCGAAAGGGATCAAAGGATATGGGGAGAAAGCGGGAGCAGGCTATTGAATTGGATGATCAGCCATGATCATAATGAATGGCAGAGCAGGCTCGAGGGGCCGAATGGCCTACTCCTGCTCCTAGTTTTCATGTTTCTACATTCCTCCCCCTTTAACTTTTCTGTACATTTTGTATTTACAAGGATATTTATCTCATGACATTACAATATTTACACAGATCATGAAATTACGAGTTCAGTCTCTCAGGTGGTTTCCTGATCCGTGTGGAATGTTGTAGCTCCATGACTTCAGATTCTTTTGTAGGAAACACATTCTCTGGAGCCGCATTAACATCGGGTATTTCATTAGACACAGGCAGTTCAGTGTCTTCCACTCCGACAGAGACATTGGGCATGTCTGTCCTTGGTTGAGCAACTTCAAAAGGAACCACAGGTTCAGCAATGGTTACAGGTGGAACATCATTTTGTTGGGGTGCCTCCCTTTTTCTTAAATGATCCACATGTTTACGGGTGATCTGGCTCTCCACCTCCACGTGGTACAACGATGGTCTGGTCATAGAACTCACTTCACCAGGTAACCCATGTCGGTCCTCCACCGAAATTCCTTACATATACTGCTTCTCCAACAGTAAATTGTCACTCACGACTATGCAAATCATGAGTCGCTCTTTGGTTCCCTTGACTTTTCTCCACCTTCCCCTCCAATTTGGGAAGTATCAGGCTCAGTCTTGTGCAAAGATGGCCCCTCATCAGTAATTCTGCAGGTGCTGCTCCTGTGGTAGTGTGAGGATGGGGCAGGGGTTGTTCTGAGTGAAATAGGAAACAAGCAAGTTAGTTTCCAACAATTCATCTGTTAACTTTTTCATTCCCGCCTTAAAAGTTTGTCCTGCCCTTTGTGCCAGTCTGTTTGATGGATGGTAAGGTGCAGTCTTCACATGGTGGATACGGCTGAGACTGGTAAACTGTTGGAACTCAGTACTTGTAAATGCAGTGCCATTATCTGAGACGATTACCTCTGGCAATCCCTGGATGGTGAAGCTTTGGCGTAGTTTTTCTATAATAGCACCTGATATTGACCACTTTACCTCATGAATGTTGAACCACTTGGAATGAGCATCTACAATCAGTAGAAACATGGTTCCAAGGAAAGGGCCAACGTATTAATGTGTAATCGCACCCAGGGTCTACCAGGCCACTCCCATGGGTGTAATGGGGTTGCCGCCGGCAACTCCTGTAACTGTTGACATATCACATGGTGTTTTACCACATTTTCAATATCACCTTCATCCCCGGCCACCAAAGATAACTTCGTTCCAATGTCTTCATTGGGAGATTCCTGGATGGGCTCTGTGTAGCTCTACTAAAAGTGGTTCCCTTCCTTGTGCAGGAACTACTACCCGTGCACCCCATAATGGACCATCTTGTCTGCTCATCCTGTACCTTTGGTTGAAAAATGGCTTCAGTTCATCAGAGACTGGTTTCTGGCACCAAACATTTAACACTTGGTCTCTCACTCGAGACAGGGACTGGATCACAATTCTTCCAGTTTCTTATCTGCCTGGAACAGACGGGGGAGGAATCCAGGAAATTCATCACTAATACAAACTCCTGTGGGATTAGGACACGTTCATCATTCTCTTGGTGACTTAGGGCATCAGCATTTGCAATTTGAATTCCTGGTCTATCTACAAAGGTGTATTCATATGCTGCCAAAATTAGGACCCATCTTTGAATTTGTGCAGAGTCTATGGGAGGTAAAGCCTTTTCCTCACTAAACAGACCCAAAAGCCGTTTGTGGGCCGATACAATCGTGAAATATCGCCCGTGCGCGTATTGGTGAAATTTTTTTACAACAAAAGTAATCGACAGACCTCTTTGATCTGAGAATATCCTTTATCAGCTGTGGTAAGTGTCCTGGCCACATAGCCTATTGGCCCCTCTGTGCTGTCGTCCATTTTGTGAGGAAGTACCACTCCCACTCCATAGGGGGCGTATTGCAGGTTTAGCACCAATTACTTCTTCTGGTCATAGTGCACTAACAAATTGGAAGAGTGCAAGAGCTGTTTTACTTTCATGAAGACTTCTTCATTAAAACCAACGCTGGTTTTTCTTTAGCAGTGAATGTAGAGGGGCTAGAACTGTGGATAAATTTGGTAGAAAGTGCCCATAATTATCTGTCATCCCTAAAAATGCTTTAAATTCAGAGACGTTCTTCAGCGCAGGTACCTCTCTGATTGCTTTAACCTTCTCTTCAACAGGGTGTAACCCTTGGGCATCTACCCGGTGGCCCAAATAAATGACTTCATTTGCTTGAAAATTGCATCTTTCCTTCTTCAGGCGCAGTCCTGCTTCTAAAAATCATTTCAGGACTTCCGCGAGGTTAGCCAAGTGTTCCTTTTCTGTGAATCCAGTTATCGGTACATGGTCCAGGTAGAACACAACCTGGGGCAGTCCCTGTAGTAAGCTCCCCATCGTCCTCTGAAAAATGGTACAGGCTGAGGAAACGCCGAAGGGCAGGTGTGTATATTGGTTATAACCCTTTGTCTGTATTAATGGTTACAAATTCCCGGGAGACATTGTCCAGCTCCAGTTGCTGATATGTGTGACTCATGTCAAGCTTTGTATACGTTGTCCTTCCTGCTAGTTTGGCTTAGAGGTCTTCAGTCTTCAGAATAGGATACCTGTCTAGTTTGGCTGCTTTGTTGATCATTAGTTTATAGTCCCCACAGATCCGGATGGCCTGGTCTGGTTTAAGGACGAGGACTATGAGTGCTGCCCACTCTGAGAACTGAAACATTTTTACGACACCCAGCTTCTCTAGCCGGTTCAGCTCAGCATCGACCTTCTCTCTCAGGGCATATGGCACCGGTCTTGCTTTCAAGAAGCGAGGAGTTGCTTCTGTCTCCACGTAAATCTTGGCCTGTAGGCCTTGGATTTTTGCCAGTTCATCCTTGAAGAAGGTCTCTTTTTTTCTGCAGCTCTGGCAGTCCATCTGCTCGCAACTGGAAGATGTCGGACCAGTTTAATTTGATCTCCTTCAACCAATCATGCTCTAGGAGGCATGGCTCTTCACCTTTGACTGCCATCATTGGTAGCTGTGCTGATTGGTGTCTATAATGAACAGTTGCTCTGGTCACACCTTTTACCTGGATTTCTTCACCTGTGTACGTTTTCAACTTGGCAGATGTTTGTTCCAAAAGTAATTGTTGAGCACCTTTATTTAAATATCTGAAAGTGTGTTCTCCAATTACAGTGGTACTTCTTCCATTTTTAAGGATTTACCATTCACTTGCACTGTAACAAATATTGGCTCCGAATTCCAAACTTTCATGTTGACTAATGAATAAACGTCAGAATTGGTAGTTTCTGGCTCTTCTACACTATAGACTTCATTGGACTTTGATTGTTGCCTGGGAGCCTGTTTAAATCTCACTTTGCAATGTTTCAATGTGTGTCCACTTCTGTGACAAAAAATAACACCCCACATTTTTAAATTGCCAATCACTAGAAGACTGATTTGTTTCCACGTCAAAGAAAGTTAGTTTTTGATTTGGTTTAAGCTGTTTCCTCTCAGTTTTTGGTTAGCGGGGTCTGTTTCCCCGCTTCGGGGTGGAGCCCCGCTTTCCACCCCACTTTCGGCTGACTGTTCCCGCCCGGCGAGGAGAACTGCTCCATTTCGTGCCCCTTGAATCGCTTGTGAATCCCTCACAGCGCTTTCCATCGCCAGCCTTATTTCTAACGCATTCTTAGAATCAAGATTCACTTCAGCCAGCAGTCTTCGCTGAATAGTGTCTTCCTGCACACCACACACTAAACAATCTCTCAGCATGGCATTCCGAGTCTCACCGAAATCACAATATTCCGTTAGTTGTTTTAATTTCGCCGCGTAGGTAGCAATGGTCTCTCCCGGGGCTCTATTCCGTGAATTTAACCTGAACCTCTGCATTGTGACTGAGGGCTTGAGTTGAAAATGATCCTTTAACAAGGTCGACTAATTCACTGAAAGTCTTCGAATCTGGGACACTGGGGGCCATCAAGCTTCAGATTAAACTGTAGGTCTTGCTCCCACAAATACTCAGGAGAATCGCTCTTCTCTTTTCCTATATTGATCATTCATCTGTGGCTGGCTCAAAGGGATTGATCCTGCCAAACTGTAGCATTTCGGATGAGTATATCTTCTTTTATTTTTAACGAACATTAGATACTCATAATCGCTGGGTGAGGTACAGCACCAAATCTGATTTATCCTTGTCGCCAGTTTGTTATAGAGTTGATCTTCAGACACTTTTTTTAGTGGAAACTTTAACTTTATTTGCAAGGCAGCAGCAACAACTACAAGCGTGTATCAAACTCCATAACTAAAGAAGAACTCCCCTGTCGAGGTTCCCCGTGTTGTTAACCCATTGGGTTACACAGATCATGTGATGTTACAACACAGGGTTATTCTTAAAGCTACAGTCCTCCATTTCCAAAAAAACTACAATGGCTACACATGGGGTCTTTTATATCTATCTGAGAGGGTGGAAGGGGCTTTGGTTGAATATCTCATCCAAAATGTGGCAGCTCCAACAGTGCAGCATTCGCTCAGCACTACACTGAAGTGTGAGCCTGGATTTTTGTGCTTAGCTCCCTGGAGTGGTGCTCGGATATTGCCCAAGTGAATGACTGTGGATAGAATGTTGAATTGTTCCAGTGTGAGAGCAGGGCTGTTCGCAGTAGAGTGCCTACTTTGCCATTGTGTTAATGTCTCAGCATTATTTAATGTGCTACCAAGCCTGAAGGAGCAGTGACAGACACTGATTGATTTGGTGTTGTGGCAGTTCTCCCTGCTCCCAATCTGATAAAGGTTACGGGGAGAAGCCGGGGAGAATGGGGTTGAGAAACTTATCAGCCATGATTGAATGGCGGAGCAGACTCGATGGGCCAAATGGCCTAATTTCCGCTCCTATGTCTTATGGTCTTATAGGCTCCTGATACTCGTGTTCTCGCCTCTGCCACATCCTCCGGCCTGTGTCCTGTGCTCAGGAATATGAGGAATATTCTTTGTATTTTCTAGGTAAACTTTCATGAACATGTTATCTGGGACTGTGCTTGAGCAATCAGCTTTCACTGCCTCCTGAAAAACCTTCTCCTCAAACTCTTGTCATCACTGGTCCTGGTTCAATCAGAGTGATACTGACAGAAAATAGTACGAGAACAACTTAGTGATTTGTGTATGGCCCAGAGCAGAAATATACCCAACTTCCAGCACAGAAACAGCCACTTGGCCCAACCAGTCCCTGTGTTTCCCTCCGTGTGAGCAAATAGTTTCCGATCACGTTTATCTCCTCAGTTCCATCTCCTTATCTACCTGTCCAATCTAATCTTCAATCTGATACCATTTCTGCAGCAGCTCTGTAAATGAGCTTCTCCTGTATTCTAATCTGAAGTTCTTGGGTTTAATCTTGTATTTATGGCCCTCCTACTAAAGTGGATCACCTGACGCTTACAGCGTTGAATTTTATTTGCCACTGTGTAGCTCATTCCACTATCTTAATCCCCGGCAGCTTCCTGAGGCCTTATCATTCGCAAATTCCAATGCCTTTCCCTCTAGCGCTATATTCATATCTTCCTTACTCTTGTACTCCAACCCCGTTGCAATAAAAGCTAACATATCATTTGCCTCCCTTTGCTGTGTCAGCGTGTTGACTTTGTGTTACGTGCACAAGGAACAGCCAGATCTCTGAGTGACTAAGTTGTCACCTCGCTTTCCCATTTGATTTTTTGAAGACTTTTTTCTTTCTTCTCTTGGTTTTCCTTTCCCTACTATTAACCATTTCTCTTATTTTCTCAAATTCTCCTTTAGTTTTTCGCTATCGCTATTATAGCCCTTATCATCCTCCTCCCATTTTAATAAAAACCTCTTATTTATTCATGCCACCCTGAAACTCCTGGTAAATTGCTTTTCTTCATAGAATATACTCTTCCTCCATACCTTTGTGATTTCTCTATCTCACGGTTACACTAAAACCCAGAATGAATATCTCTACTATCACCTCCCTTAACTCACACATTTTTATCTGTACAAAATGTGCTGTGACCTAACCTGATGATCCAGTTTTTGAATGAACCCACATTCAGCTAATCTACTTCATCTATGTTATTGTAGAGAACCAGACCCAGCAAGCCCTCTATGCATGGTCTGCTGATCTCCCTGCTCAAAGGAGCGGCATAATGATCCTTTCTCTAAACGCAATTCCCTTTTCCACTTTCCTCCCTCTCTCTGAAGCTCTTCAATACACCCTGACTATAAGAACAAGTCCTGAGTTCCAAACATACTGACTCTGTCCCCTTCCTCTGTCTATGTAGCAGCAGCACTGACTCTTTTAACTGTTTTACCCCTCCTCTATATAATTATTCCTCAAGTTGTCCAGTGTGTACCAGCTTTCTGTTAATGCTACAATGTCTATACCTTCCTGTGAAATCACTGGCATCAGTTCTCCCAGTTTATTTCCCACATCCTGCGCATCAAACACTTTCTCCTGTCCTCCTCTTTTGTTCTTTCAGTGAGAGATGATAATTATGTGATATTACAGTTTTACAATTTGTGCCATGAGACTCTCAAAATCCTTTTACTGCAAACTTGGAAGCCACATAGACATCACTGAACATGATCCTTGATCAAAGACAATTGTAATTTACAGACTTTAGGCATTTCAGGTCTGAATCACAGAATATACAGGCACAAAGCCTGACCAACAAGAAAAAATGGTCACAGAGTGTAACCTTCTCACTGCTAATCACACACCTCTCTCACGGTGACATTAGTGTCAGACCCCCATTCACAGGGTAATCTAGTGAGGAGGGGCAGGGGACTCATTCCCACCACAGGCTGCAGAGAACTCTCCAGCTTGACATCCTTTGTTTATGGATCATTCTTCACAGAAGCTTACAGCACAGAAGGAGGCCATTCAGCCCAGAGTGCCTGTGCTGGTTCTTTGAACGAGTACCACACCCAGCTTTTCCCAATCACTCCCCAAATTTGCCCTGTTCAAGTCCATATCCAATTGCCTTTTGAAAGTGTCTATGGAATCTGTCCCCACCATCCTTTCATGTCATATGTTCCAGGCCTTAACAATCTCTGTGTAAAGCAATTTTTCCCCATTTCCCCCTCTAGTTCTTTAGCCAATTATTTTAAGCATGTATCCTCTGGTTTCCACATGAGAGTTTCTCCTTTCGGGCTTTATCAAGAGCCCCCAGGCTGAAATCGTCCCAGATTTGCATTAAGTGCGGTAGTGGGTGTGAAAAAAGCCATTTTACCTGCCGGCCGCAATGCCGGGTTTTTGCACTGTATCAGCTGCTTCCCGGTGCATTAATAATGCATTCATGGGAAACATGCCATGTCGCTGGCAGGATGGTCTCTGATCTGCCCACCCTGCCATAACCTCAGGCCTTCAGTAATCCGAGTGCCATATTTAAAGGGCGTCCCTGCACAGGACTCACTCTCTCAGGGATCGGAAGCTGCTGCAAAGTCACGGCTGCCAAAGGGAGGAAACATGCTGCCCCCAAATTTAGGGATGCCTCTGTTGAGCGCCTACTGGACACAGTGGAGGCCCACCGCGATGACCTCTAACCCCAGTCTGGGCGAAGACCAGCAAGCAAGGTCACCAATCCAGATTGGGAGGCGGTGGGGTCAGCGCCAATGCCCTGCAAAACAGGACAGCCACCCAGTGCTGAAAGAGGATGAATGATCTCCTCTGTTCCGCCACTCTTTTCATCACTCCCAACCCACACACTCACAAACCCATCACACATCCACAGGGATCTCACTCACTGTCAGTACAAGGGACATCACCATTCACTCTCTCACGCTCACCTTCATCTGCCCTGTGGATCGTGTTCTCATCCTGTCCATGGCACCACTCACCACCCACACATGCCAGGAATCCTTATCAACTGGCCTAGCAGGCATCCTGCTTACACTCTCTCCACCTGTATTCATGCAGGACAGGCTGGCACACAACAACAGGGGGAGGTCACAGACAGGTGGAGGAATGCCTGAAATCAAGGTCCTCACGGACTTTGAAAACAGAGCCACCCAGCTGGCCAGCGAGGATCTGGACTGTTCCTGTGCTGACGGTGAGGTCGGCTCTACCATGTGAGGTTCCAGCAGTGCCGCATCCATCAGACCACCATGCTGTGAGTCAGTTCCCCTGTTCCGCAGTCCCCTGTCATGCACAGATTATCTCTCCTTGCTTTCTCAGGCACATCTGGGAAGCAGCCGAGGGGGGCCCATGTCCCAGGTCCTTGACCCAAACCCCGAAGACACCTCAGAAGAAAAATCTGATGACACCCTCATTGAAGACCCATCACAGCGCTCACCCACCCCCTCCACCAGCGCAGAGACACACGCCTCGGTGGGACCTTGTTCTAGAATGGCCTCAGGATCACAATCTGGTGAGAACATCGCTCTGTCTGATCCACAGCAGGTGGAGGCAGGGATTTCCCAGGTCCCCGGCACTCGAGGGACTGCTGGAGGCCAGAACGTTGCTGAGTCTGAGTCGGATGATGAGCCTCTGGACTTGGTCATGTCACAGTTGCTGGAGCTGCAAAGGCAAGCTCGGGAACATCAGGAAGGGATGTCCACTGCACTCCTCAGATTGCAAGGCACGATGGAGGAGTCTGTCTACCTTCAGTCTGAGGTGATAGCGTCGGCATGCCAACGCACCGAGGTCAACACTGGTAGGATGACGGTTGCCATGGAGACCTTGGCCCAGGACATCGCTCCTGCACTGCTGCGCAGGCTGAACGCCATAGTTGGTCTCCAGCAGTGTTAACGTGAGAAGGGTGTGGGGCAGCTCAATCTTACTCCAGCTACCTCAAGGAGTCAGCCAGGGGCCCCTCGGGCACCCATAGGGAGGAGGACCAGCAGCTTAACGCCCCAGGGCTATTCATCCAGGCGACACTGGGAGTGTCCGGCCCACCCAAATCCTCCCTTCCCGTGACCCCCGCAGTTTTAGCTCAAAAGGCAGAGGAGGGTGCCATTTCCAACGGGTAGGACCCCGAAAGCAGGCCAGGGCCTCCGGGTCTCAGCCCTCCAGAGGACGCCCATCTAGGTCATCACAGACAGGGCGTAGCAGTCAGCAGGCTACCTCCACCTCTGCTGTGGATGTCGGGGGAGCACCAAGACATAGTGTCAGGGTTAGGAAGGTTAACAAGATGTAGTTGTGTGGGTGTCTGTACATACTGTTCCCTATTGTAAATAAACTCCCCAGAATGTCTCCCTGCCTATGGGTGCTTGTCATCATGAGCAGTGTCCATGTCACTTGGATGTGAATCCTTGATTCCTGCACAAGATAAAGGCAGGTGGTCTCAGTCCAGGGTCTCTTCCCTGACCACAAACTCTCACTCACAGCCCCACTCACAGAAACAAACTCACACCCCCACTCACACTCTCTCACACGCACTCACTCACTCACTCACTCACTCACTCACTCACTCACTCACTCACTCACTCACTCACACCCCCACCCCCCAAACACACACATACACACACACTCACGGAAACAGCCCCCCGCCACCACCACCCACCCCCCCCACACACACACACTCTCACAAAAACACCCCCCCTACACACACACACACACACAGGCATGGAGTCACACACACACCCCCATTTGGAACAGTTGGTTGCCTTTCCTCTCAAAGTCTTCAACTGTTGTTGGTTGTGGTTAAACAGATCACTTACTATTTGTGTTACACAGGGGACAAAGGAATATGAAACAGCAAATAAGTTGAGCCTATCAATGGAATCTGCTGCATTCACAAATGCAGTAATTGAGCATCAGGCTCCCAGACTTCAACAATCATGTAAACCCTGGGAGGGGCAGGAAAACTAATCCCAGAAAAGCTCTATACAAATTCCAAAACTACAGCTCCAGAAGATTATCCTGGGGGAACAGTGATGATGACCCAAATGTCCCAACATCCCAAACTCTCACAGCTTTGCCCATTTTCCCTCAGAGTACACGTTGGCAACAGGCACAGTCTCTGGGGAAAGTATCTGAGCTAACTCTGTGTTGATGTAACTTGTACATTTTGTCCCCTTGTTCTGCTTATTCTGTCTCTTTGAAATATTCTGCCCACATGGCAGTCTGATCTTGGTGATTATTTTGAAATACTTCAGTCTGGTCTCTGAAATTTTCTCTGGAGGGAAAATATCCACTTCACTGAATGGATTACGATTTCTAAAGGTTCATTTAAACACGTTTTTACCCAGCTGACCCTGTCTTGTCCTTTCGTTCCTGTGACAGGGACAGGAGAATATTCTAGCTGAGGCCTGACCATTATCTAGTACAGGGACAGGAAAGGCAGGTTGTGTTTAATATTGGATTGTACAGGCAGTAACCGTAACTCTATTTGCTTCCATTAGTGAATATCTCAGTCATTTTTCACCAACAGAGGAAGATTGAGAGAGAATATTGGACCCAGGTCTGTCTGATTTGACTTTATTTCTCTGTAATAATCATATTACTCACAAGTGCTAAAGCCATTGATTAAGTTATACTTGATATCAAGCCCCAGGGTGTGTGTGCTGGAAGAGGCTAAGATGTTTAACCATCCTGTGAAATGGAGCAACTTGTGCGAGAATTAAAAACAGAAAGCGATGGGACTTCTCAGGAGGGTCACTTGGCTCCTGATAGTGGGATTATGTTAGGGCTCAGTGATGGGAGGGAGTGATCCCAATGTTTCGGGGGGGTGCTGTGTCACTTTGAGATGTGCCACCTTTTGCCCCTCAGGCATTAATGGGGTTTGCTTTGTACATGAGGACTGAGTGTAATGTGGGTTTATACTGAGGATGTTGATGTGCTGGCTGGAAATGCTGCTAATACATTTCTGAATCGATGCTTCATCTTACACATCCAGCTGCTGAACCTGTGGGGTATCACTGGGAGCCTCTCCTGCTGCTTCAGCTTGAGAGGTGATTCAACCCATAATGAACAAAAGGAATTTCACTTTACCCATTATAATATTCCAGTGCCAAATCTTCATGTTTAGGAATTAATCCATTGTTTTTTGTACTTTTGGGAAACTGTGATCATCTTATTGCCCCTTATTATCCTCCCCATGCTTTCCCCCTGATGTAACCCCCAATCCCTGATGTACCCCCAGACCCCTTACACCCAGATTGAGTACAAGTGCTTTGGCAGGTTGGGCACCATGTCTGAAACAATTTAATTATTGGAATTTGGCTTCATTAGCCCATCCCTTGACTGATCTTGGGCAAGTTTTCTCAGTTTTCCTGAAGCTGATCCTGTGTCAAGCACATCCTGAGGCAAAGAGCAGGGCATCTATCAGAAATGGCCATGTTTCTCTGTCTTTTATTCCCAGTGTTCCACTCCAGTGATATTCCACGCTCTCCCAAATGAGAAGCACCTTTCCCCATTGCTCCTGTTTGGTTTCACTCAGCCCTGCACCTCTATAGGGACACGAATGGGACATGGTATAGAAAAGAGATGTTGGAACCACCCCCCCCGATAACTGTATCTGTAACTGGGGCTGAGCCACAGACATCCAACTACTAGCATAGACACATTGGGCTGAATGGCCTCCTCCTGTTTGATTCCATGATGCAACCTTTGACTGATGCCAGCAGTGAAGGTTCTGGAATTGTCGCTAAGCTATTGGGCCCAGCTGGAGTTGGTGGATGTTCAGTGACTGGTGGTCAGTGCCTGCGTCTGGAAGGAGGGCGAGGAGAATTTCAGCTGCGTTGCCTGGTCCTTCCCACGGGCAAAGTGCAAACTCAGTGGGATAAATTCAGGAATGCTCTGAACACAGGAAGGACCTGAACTGGATGCGGGTCAGAGCATTTGGAGCAACACATTTTTGTGGTTGTGCACAGACTGTGAAAAAAGAAGGAAAATCCTTTGCTTTGTTGGCAGGGGATTTGCTACGACCTGTCTTTCCATGAAGGGTTGACTTTCATCTCCTGACCCTGGCTCACACTGCACTTGCTCACTGACTCCAACAACTTGTATTTATATCGCATTTTTAAGATAGCAACGCCTCGCATGGTGCTGCACAGCAGACTTATCAACCAATATTTGACACTGAGCCACATACCCAAAAGGAGAAAAAAACAGTAAAAATTGGGCAGTAAGAATACTGGTCCGAACTGGTTTTTCCTTCTGAGTGAGGAGATGTTAGGACAGGTGACAAAAGCTTAGTCAAAGAAGTAGGTTTTGAGGAGTGCCTTAAAAGGGGAGAGAAAGGTAGGGAGACAGAGAAGTTTAGGGAGGAAATTTCAGAGATTAAGGCCCAGGAAACTGAAGTCACAGCCAACAGCAGTGGAATGATTAAAATTGGGGATGCTCAAGAGGGTGGAACTGGATGACTGCAGTTATTTAGGAGGGATGTGGGGCTGGATTATAGGAATAGGGAGAGATTTGAAAACAAGGATGAGAATTTTAACATTGAGGTGTTGCTGGACCAGGGACCAGTGAATGAGCTCAATGGGTGATAAGAACGTCAGTATAAAATGCACAATGGGAACATCACCTTTAAATTGCTTCTGTTCACCATTGGCTGGTTTAGAAGCAATACATAGCCCAATCGCTGAGGAGCTGCCAGTTACCAGAACAACCTTTTGTTCCATTTTTCCTAATGGGTTTCTTCCAGGATTCCAAGAACACATATTGCAAACAATAAGATTGTAATCCCGCAGTTACCTACACCTTAGTTTCTGCAAAACCGAGACAGACACTTGGCTTGTCTGAGTCTCTAATGCTGGTAACAGCTGGTAAGTAAGAGCTAACTACTCTTGGCTTTTAAAGATTCAAATCTGTTAAGCTTTAAATAGTGAGTGTGATGTGTGCAGATGGCTGCAAGTCTCTGTGTGAAATCATTTTCCAGAGGCTGTTCAGTCTCTCAGCCCCAAAATTCTACATCCCTGTTCGAAAGACAATAACTCAATAACTGCATGGCCCCCTTTCTGTGCATTCTGAATGCCCGTGTTTGCATCTGAATCCTCTTTGAAATTTCCATCCTGTCACAGGCATTAGCACCCCCTGGATATGTTATGGAGAAAAGCAGCCCCTGTGTATATTATAGAGATTTGCTGCCCTGTGTATGTATTATAGAGAATAGCAGCCCCTGTAAAAGCTACAAGAGTAATAGCCCCTGTATGTGTTATTGGGAATAGAAGTCTCTGTATATTATAGAGTATGGCAACCCCTGTGTATTTCGTAGGGAATAGCAGCCCCTGTGTATATTATAGAGAATAGCAGCTTCTATGTATAGTGCAGGCATTATCTCTCTGTCGATTGAATCCTCTCTGGGTTGTCAGAAGGGTGATGCTGAGTCCTGTTCTCGCTAACCCTCTAGTGCTACACATGATCTAGAATTTTCTGGTTGCACTTGTTCTCTGACCCTATGGTGACTGTGACCCATTTCCCTGCATTGGGATTAATTCCGTCTACCGGGTGGAAACACTTCACCCTGCAATAAGGACAGTTTTAGTACTAAGTGAGAAGTAAGTATTAGTGCTAGTTGTTGCTGTTACAGGCACCAGTTAAACCAACAAAGCCCTAGGATTAGTTAAACAACAGTGACTTGTATTTATATCGTGCCTTTAACATAATAAAACGTCCCCAAGCAGGAAGGGGCAGCCTGAATCGGTTAACATAGTAAAGGACAGTACTAGCTCACTTAGTTAAAATGGTAATGGCTTGTACTGCAAAGTTCACTCAAAGCAACACAACAACAACACGAGTCCTATGTCATCTTTAATGTAATGAAACTTCCCAAGGCGCTTCACAAAAGCATTATAAAACAAAGTATGACACCGAGCCACAAAAGGGAGACATTAGGTCAGATGAACAAAAGCTTGGTCAAAGAGATAGGTTTTAAGGAGTGCTTTAAATGAAGGAAGTGAGGTAGAGAGGAGGAGAGGTGTAGGGAGGGAATTCAGAGCTTGAGGCCTAGGCAACTGAAAGCGCTCAGAAGAGCCGTAGCTATTTACAATCTATATTAATGGTTTAGAAGAGACCGAGAGTAACATATCGCAGTTTGCTGATGATAGGAAACTAGGTGGGAAGGTAAGCTGTGGAGAGGACACAGAGAGGCTGCAAAGAGATAGAGACAGGTTAGGGGAGTGGGCAACAGGATGGCAGATGGAGGTAATGTGGGTAAGTGTGAAGTTATTCACTTTGGTCGTAAGAATAAGAAAGCAGAATAATTTTTAAAAGGTGTGAAACTTGTAAGTGTTGATGTTCAAAGAGACTTGGGCACGCTCGTACAAGGAACAGAAAGTTAGCATGAAGGTGCAGCAAGTGATTAGGAAGGCAAATGGCATTTTGACCTTATCGCAAGGGGATTGGAGTACAAGAATAAAGAAGTCTTGCTACAATGAGACAGGGTTTTGGTGAGATCACATCTGGAATACTGTGTGCAGTTTTGGTCTCCACATTTAAGAAAGGATATACTTGCATTGGAGGTGGTACAGTGAAGGTTCACTAAATTGGCCCCTGGGATGACAGGGTTGTCCTACGATGAGAGGCTGATTAAACTGGGTTTATATTCTCTGGAGTTCAGAAGAATGAGAGGCAATCTCATTGAAACCTACAAAATTCTGAGCAGGTTTGACAGGGTAGACACTCAGAGATTGTTTCTGCTGGTCGGTGAACCTAAAACTCGGGAGCACTGTCTCAGGATAAGGGGCCGATCATTTAGGACTGAGAGGAGGAGAAATTACTTCACTCAAAGGGTTGTGAATCTTTGGAATTCTCTACCTCATAGGATTGTGGATGTTCCATCATTGAATACATTTAAGGCTGGGATTGACAGATTTTTGTTCTCCCAGGGATTTAAGGGATATGGGGAGCGAGCAGGAAAGTGGAGTTGAAGCCCAAGATCAGCCTTGGTCTTATTGAATGACGGAGCAGGCTCGATGGGCCGAATGATCTACTCCTGCTCCTATTTCATGTGTTCTAGCATAGCTGGCAATGGTGGAGTAATTATAATTGGGAATGCAGAAGAGGCCAGGATTAGGGAACCACAGATATCTCGAAGGGTTTTAGGGCTAATTGGAGGAGATTACAGAGACAGGGAGAGGCAAGGCCATGGAGATATTTGAAAATAAAGCACGCCAACATCTAGTTAGTCAAGTTAAAGGGGGCAGGATTTGATTTGTTTCGTTGATGCAGTAAGCTTAGAGTGGTATTTTAGTTAAAGTGGTGAGTGGCAGTATTGGCCGAGTTCTCAGTCTAGATCTCTGGGCCAGGAGCAGCTGATTACTGGGATGATCTCTAGTTATGGCGAGTTTGATGCCTGTTTCGTGCACTGTCAAAATGCTGAGTGCAGCTCTCCCAGTGGAGTCAGTGTGTAATAATCAGAGAAGGTCTGATTTGGTTGCAGATTTAGCAGAGAAGCAGAAAGCAAACTTGTTAGGGAGGGGATGGTTAGTCATCTATTGAAACCCAATTACCATCGAGTGTTATTGTGGTTGGTCCAGACTGTGTTCATGAAACTCATAACAGTCCCTTTTCCAAACTGAAAGGTTTCACATGTGCTTGGATCAATAGCAACACATCTACTCTGTTTCTCACTGACTGTTGCTCCCGACAGCTCCCTGTATCAGATTGAGAGTTAGCTGTTATTTTATCAAAAATATGAAGCTGATGGTCAGGACTTCAATTGCGAGATCAGTTTGATGGAAGGCAAACCTTGATCTGAGTTAATCCCATCCTCCCAGAACACAGTTATCACATTGCTGTTTGTGGGAGCTTGTTGTGCGCAAATTGGCTGCTGTGTTCCCAACAATACATCAGTGACTACACAGTAAAAGCACTTAATTGACTGTAAAGCGCTTTGGGACATCCTGTGGCCATGAAAGGATCTATAGGATCTTCCTACCTTACCCAGCTACTTCTTAAATGAGTCCACTTAGCCTCAACCACCCTTCCCTAATCTATTCCAGTTTTTAATAAAAACGTGCAAATTAGCAGCACAAATTGACCCTCGAGCCTGCTCTGCCATTCAATAAGATCCTGGCTGATCTGATTTTGGCTTTAACTCCACTTTCCTGTCTGTCCCTATAACCTGAGGGGAATTCGATAAAGGTGGGCACCAGGAGGATATTTCCCATTATGAGGGTGACTGGAGCCAGGGGACACAGTTTAAAAATAACGGGTCTCCCATTTTAGATGGCGGTGAGAAGAGATTATTTCTCTTAGACGACCATTAGCCTGTGGAATTCTCTTCCCCAGAGAGCGGTGGGGGCTGGGGCATTGAATATATTCAAGGCTGAGTTAGACGGGTTTTTGATCTACAAGAGAGTCAAGGGCTATCAGGGGCAGGCAAGAAGGTGGAGTTGAGACCACAATCAGATCAGCCATGCTCTTGTCAAATGGCAGACCAAGCTTGAAGGACCGAATCACCTGCTCTTGCTCCCCTGGCTAGGCCAGCATTTGTTGCCCATCCCTAATTGCCCTTGAGAAGGTGGTGGTGAGCTGCCTTCTTGAACTGTTGTAATCCCTGTGGCGTAGGTACACCCACAATTCTGCTAGGGAGGGAGTTCCAGGACTTTGACCCAGTGACAGTGAAGAAGCAGCAAGTCAGGATGGTGAGTGACTTGGAGGGTAACTTCCAGGTGGCGGTGTTCCCATGTGTCTGCTGCCCTTGTTCTTCTAGGTGGTAGAGGCCGTGAGTTTGGAAGGTGCTGTCAAACGAGGCTGAATGCATCTTGTAGATGGTGCACACTGCTGCCACTGTGCATTGGTGGTGGAGGGAGTGAATGTTGTGGAAGGGGTGCCAATCAAGTGAGGTGCTTTGTCCTGGACAGTGTCGAGCTTCTTGAGTGTTGTTGGAGTTGCACTCATCCAGCCAAATGGGGAGTATTCCATCACACTCCTGACTTGTGCCTTGTAGATGGTGGACAGGCTTTGGGGAGTCAGGAGGTGAGTTACTCGCTGCGGGATTCTCAGCCTCTTATCTACCCTTGTAGCCACAGTATTTATATAGCTAGTTCAGTTCAGTTTCTGGTCAATGGTAACCCCCAGGATGTTGATAATGGGGGTTTCAAAGATGGTAACGCCATTGAATGTCAAGGGGAGATGGTTGGATCATCTCTTGTTGGAGATGGTAATTGCCTGGCCTTTTTGTGGCACGAATGTTACTTACCATTTATCTGTCCAAGCCTGGATATCGTCCAGGTCCTGCTGCATATGGACACTGTTTGAGTTTTAAAATGCAACAGTACTACATGTCCTATCTGGCTCCCCATAATCAGGTGACCTCTGCCATGAGCCACTCAGCTCTGTAGGCTGCCGATTCAGATCAGTTCAATAAAGACTTGCAATGAGAGAGCACTGAGAAGCTCTGCTGTCTCCAAGCACAAAACATGGTGTCAGAAGTGAAGAAAAACGGAGTTTTGAACCTGGAAAGTTGCAGGGAAGACACAGCTCAGAAAGAAATACAGAAATGTTTAAATCTGCAAAATGCTGCTAAAAAAGGACAAGGAAAAACAAATACATACCGAAATAAAATCCTGGGTGAGTGAACATGGCATTAAACTTTCCACTCCCTTCCCTGGTCAAAACGAAATGCAATATGTAGAAGAATTGGCAGTTTTTCCACTTGCAATGGCAAAACTATAGATTTAATTAACAAGCTGGAACTGATAAGAATAGCCACACTTCTAACACTGCTAGGAAAGGACTGTTACAAAGTGTACCCCATTCTAAATCTAACCGACAAACAAGGTAAACAGACGGCAGAGATTTTGAACGCCCTGAACGAACACTTTGAACCCCGAGTGATCATTACTTATGAATGCTATGTATTCAACCCTAGAGTTCAAGATGAAAAGGAAACCATAGATCAGTTTGTGACTGCAGTAATGCAGCTTGCAGAATCATGTGAATTAAGACAGCTAAAGG
The DNA here is from genome assembly GCF_964194155.1 of Cetorhinus maximus. Classification (NCBI taxonomy): domain Eukaryota; kingdom Metazoa; phylum Chordata; class Chondrichthyes; order Lamniformes; family Cetorhinidae; genus Cetorhinus; species Cetorhinus maximus. The sequence continues at coordinate 13,641,862 of NC_135903.1, read as the reverse complement.
ATGATCTGATTAAATCGGTTAGTCTTCGGTGTCTGAGACCCCTCAGTGAGAGAAAGTCTACTGAAAGAGGAGAAACTTAGGCTCAAGAAAGTGACAGATGTGTAGAAAGGCAGAAGTTGTAAAACATCAGCTAGAGCACAGGTAAGGCAGAGCAGACCAGGAGATACATTGCACTGAGAGACATTGCAGCTCAAAAGAGCAGAGCTATCGAGGACAAAGGGCAAGATGCAAATACTGTGGAGGATGTTGTACAAAGGAAAAGGTTTACCCAGTGTTTTAACTGCAAGAAGCAGAATCATTTTTCTCACAAGTGTTTGGCTAGAGAGAAGCAAAACAAGCCGATACAGATGGCCACTGGAGAGATATCAGGAGAAGAGTCTGATGAAGAACTATACACCATGCAACAGGTTGGTTCCGTCAAATCTATAAGGTGATAAATGGTTTGTGGCTGTTACGATAATGACTGCAGAAAGAGTGTATCAAGTGAACAAGCAGTGTCAGATAGACAGTGGTGCATCATACAACATTGTGACCTTCACAGACCTGTGCAAAGTAGGCGATCTGAAAATGCAACCCTCGGGACTATATGATGATATGTAACTCATACCGAGAAGACAAATTAATCTGAGAGCTCAAGGCAATGGCAAGAATGAAGATCTAGAGTTCCAGATCAGCGATGGGACACAACGGCCACTCATCTCAGCTGAAGCAAGTCTAAAGCTTGGACTGGTAACCCTGAACATGCCAACAAAGATTCACAACACGTCGCAGCACAGAAAACCACTGACCGCTGAACAGATCCTAGAGGAGCACAAAGACGTGTTTGCAGGGTTGGGATATCTACCAGGAGAATATCAACGCCATGTAGATGAGAGTGTCAGACCAATTCTGCATCTGCAGAGAAGAGTTCCAGCTGCCTTCAAACCCAGCCCAGAAAACAAAATAGAAGAGCTGGAAAAGAAGGGAGTAATCAAGAAAGTGACAACTCCTAGAGTGGATTAGCAGCGTGGTAGCAGTGAAACAATCGGGAAAGCTGAGAGTATGTTTAGACCCAAAGGATCGAAATAAATTGCTGAAGAGATCTCACTACCCCATGCCAACCATCGAATGAATGTTGCTGCAACTTGCCAAGGCAAAGGTATTCACTACCCAAATGCGAAGGGTGGTTACTGGTGAGTGAAACTGGATGAAAGCAGCAGCTTTCTATCTACATTCTGGATGCCATTCAGGAGATACAGATGGTTGTGCATGGCCGTTTGGCATTTCCATGTCTGCAGAAGAGTATCAACGCAGACAGCATGAGATAATCAGTGATCTTCCTGGATTGGAAGCCATAGTGGATGATCTACTCATCTATGGGTGTGGAAAAACAATGGAAGAAGCCAGAGCTGACCATGATCAGAATTTAATATGGCTGCTGGAGAGAGCTCGCCAGATGAACCTAAAGCTAAATAAGAAAAAATTGCAACTGAAGATGCCTGAAGTCAAGTACATAGGTCATGTATCGATAGCAAAAGGTCTTCACCTGGATCCAGACAAGGTGAGAGCTGTAGCAGCGATGCCGCGACCAACAGACATGAAAGCAGTGCAACGATTTGTTGGATTCATGAACTATTTAGCAAACTTTTTGCCCAATTTGTCATCGGGGTGTGAACCATTACACCAGCTCACTGCCAAAAAGGTGCTCTGGTAATAGGGCACAGAACAAGAAGCAGAGTTCACTAAAATCAAACAACTAGTGATGACAGCACCAGTGCTGAAGTACTATGACGTCAATGAGGAAATCACCTTGCAGTGTAATGCCAGCAACCCTAATGCAGCAAGGACAATCAGTCACGTTTACATCCAGGGCACTAATGCAAATGGAACGACACTACGCTCAGATTGAGAAAGAGTGCCTGGCTATTGTTTCTTGTTGTGAGCATTTTCATCAACACCTGCTTGGGAGAGACAAGGTACCTGTGAAGTCCAAACACAAGCCACTTCAAATGATTTTTCTCAAACTGCTACTATCTGCTCCAAAGCGTCTGCAAAGAATGTTACTTTGTTTACAGAGATATCACCTGGATGTGACATACAAACAAGGGAATCAGATGTACCTCGCAGTCAAGCTGTCAAGAGCAGTGCTCCCCATGAAGAAAGTTGAGGATGCTACAACAGAATGCGAAATCTTCCAGATTCAACGTGAAGCAGCAGCTCGATATGCTGTGGAAGTCATCAACCCAACAGAGACATTGAATCTGACAGACAAGAACCTTGCTCAAATCAAGCAAATCACCCAACAAGATGCAACTCTCCAAGTGTTGCAATAAGTAGTGATGAAAGGATGGCCTGAGAGCATCAAGGACGCACCTGTGGTCACAAGAGCATATTGGGCATACCACGATAAATTGACAGCCCAAGATGGTATCCTGTACAAAGGAAATGGAATCATTATCCCTAAGGAGATGAGAGGAGAGACACTGAAGCGCATCAATGCAAGCCATCAAGGAATTGAATCAAGCCTGAGTAGGTTGAGAGAAGCGCCCTGTTTGCCAAACATAAGCAATGAAATTAAAGACCACATAGGTCAGTGCGGCGCTTGTAACGAATACCGAACTAAACAAGCTAGAGAGCCATTGATGATTCATGGCATCCTAGACAGACCATGGATGAAGCTGGGAGTGGACCTCTTCACTTTGGCAGGTACTGACTATTTTGTCACTGTAGATTACTATTCTGACCACTGGGAGTTAGAGCAGCTGACTTCAATGACAAAGGAGAAATAGTAGAATGTGTGAAAGCACACTCCAGTTGTTATGGCATTCCAGGCATTGTAATGAGTGACAATGGCCCTCAGTTCACGAGTGATGAGTTCAGCCGATTCACAAAGGATAGGGAAATCCAACACTGTATATTATCTCCGCACTATTCCTAGTCAAAAGGAAAGGCTGAGGCGGCTGTGAAAATTGCCAAGGGGATCATCAAGAAATCGAGCAAATCTAGCGCAGATGTACACACATAACCCTTGAGTGGAGAAACACATTGACCGAAGGCATGGAAATTAGTCCAGTCCAAAGTCTAATGTCACGCTGCACGCAAACCACTCTTCCAATAGCAAAAAAGTACAGGAAACCAGGGCGGGGCCCGCTCGCCGACGTGTAGAATGACGTTGGGCGGAACTCCCGACATCATCCCGCATCATCTGCATTTTCAGGCTGGTGGGGGCACAGCTGAGCCAGCCGGGTGCCTGCTGACCTGTCAATGGCTTATTGAGGCCAGTGAAAAAACAATTAAAGCAATTAAGTGGACCTGCCCGTCCAGCCTTTAGGTTGAGTTTAGGTTGATGGGCAGTTCGGGAGCACTGGCCACCTGAGAAAGCATGAAACCTCATCCACGGGTGGGATGAGGTTTTGTGACTGAATTAAAAAATTAAGATGAACTTTTACTTAAAGTTATGTCCATTTCCCAACTCATGCGACATTGTCACATGAGGCGACGTTGATGGTTAATGAAATTTTCGAAAGAATAACTTCTTCCCTTTAGGAACCGATCTCCCTGAGGCAGCACTTAGTCTCAGGGAGATCGGAGCGCACTTCCACATTCGCCATTCCCCTCCCCCCCGCCCGCACAGGGAGCGCACAGCACTTCCCAGCGGACGTCACGCTGGGCGGGCCTTAATTGGCCTGCCCACGCAAAATGGCGGTGCGCCCCCCGATTGGGAGCGCTGATTGGAGAGCCGCCCACCCACGCCTGCTCCTGAACTTCCCCCTCCCTCCGACGGGTGGGAAAATTTTGCCCCAGAAGTATTGACAGGCGTGAGTGAAAAAATCAAGGTGAAATGACAGAAAGCCGAATTTCAGTTTGACAAGTGTCATGAAGAAATTAATACTGTTATTGGAAATTATTTTTAAATTGGAATTGTAGGCGGGTCTGTGTCTGTGTGTGTGTCTGTGTGTGGCTTAATTGGATTAAAGCCAGCTAGTCTGGGTGCTTCAATGTACAGAAAGAAGTAGGTTTGAGATGGTAATTAGTTAAACATGGAGAAGTTTAGAAACATAGGTGTCAGGGAGCAACTTGCATTTTTAAATAAACCATTCAAAAGAAAGGGTTAAACCTTGCACCTAGCCGGGAGACACCAAGCAATGTGTTTATATTACTAATAAAATTAGTGGGATGAAAATGTTATTGTTGGAAGATGTGATGTTAAAAACCTAGTAATACAATGGGAAATTTACAATCAAAGGGAAAGCTAGGTATAAGCAGAAAGGAGTTTGTGGGAAGAATTTTACAGCCCTGTTTCGGCGGGGATGGGGCCGGGGCCATAAAATGCGGTGAGACATTCTAAACCCCATTGACTTCAGCGGGAACCTAATATCCCGCTGCCGTAAAATCCCGCCCTGTGTGTGTAAGGCAGAGGCATTTAAGATCTAAGCAGCCTGTACGCCTGCCACTGTGTCTGCAAAGGAACCAAATTTCAAGGAAGCTCATTTTGAATTTTATAAGGTCAAACGTGCTTTGCCTGGTGTCTGTTTAAAGTCTATGGCCTGAGTCTTCTGGCCAGCGTGTGGGGGGGCGGGCCATGCTCGCCAACGTGTAAAATGACGCGCGGTGATGTCGGGCGTGCGTCCCAATGTCACCGCACGCCATTCCGATCTTCAGTTCGGCAGGCGCGCACTGGAGTCGGCTGCCCACCCGCCAAACTGTCAAAGGCCTATTAAGTTCATTTAAAAACTAATTGAAACAATTCACAGGGCTGCCCGTCTAACCTTAAGGTTGGCGGGGGGGGCAGGTGAAGAACCCAGGCGGCCTTCACATTTTTCATGAAACCTCATCCACGGGCAGGATGAGGTTTCATGAAGGGTTTATAAATCAAATAAATTTTTAAATTAAAATTCATTGCCATGTCCCAGCTCATGTGACACTGTCACATGAGGGGACATGCCTGAAATTTTTTTTTCTTTATTTAAATTTTTCATAATGAAACCAATCTCCCTGAGGCAGGCTCCAACTCAGCCTCCTCCCCACTGCCCTCACAGGGAGCGCTAGCGGCATGCAGCCAATCGCGGGCAGCAGTCGGCTGCTCACCCGCCTGTGCCCGCTCCTGCTCAGGCCCCCCCCCACCGACAGGGAGAAAATTCTCCCCTATGGGTTATTGTTGCCTTGGTGAAGATTTATCTGGGAGTGATTAATTTGGGGATTTGTTTAAAAGTTATTATGGTAGTAATTTGTAGACATGTGTATGTGTTTAATTTGTTGTTAAATTAATAAATGTTTAATTTAGTTTTGTATAAAAAACCTCGTGGCTTGGTGGTTTTATTCCTGAATTCAGAGCTGTATCGCAAACGTACCAATTAAAAATACAGGTTATGACAGTTGTTCAAGTTTCCCTCTGGGATTAAACAACTCAGCCTTTACCAACTGCTGTGTCATAACACAAGACTGCCAAACCATTTTCAGAGCTGAGCATTGGAGAGCCAGTCAGGGTAAAACCTTCAACATTGTCAACAGAAGTCAGCCCACATGGAAACTTGAGACATGCATAGAGAAATTGTCACCTCGATCGTACGTAGTGGAAATGAACCAAATGTGCAACTGCAGGCACGCACGCACAACTAGTGAAGCTGTTCCTTCCCAGCAATCGGCCGGTCAGGAAGAAGGGATCCCACCAGCTGTACTCAGTACAGAACTACCATCAATGCCGGAAGTCCACAAGGACCATAATGGAACCACAACAGTTACCACTGGCAACAAGTGCCATGGGAACAACACTCCCCGGAGAGAGAACATCATGCAGACAAACAGCCAATTGCAACGCGCACGCGTACCATTAAGAGACCGGCACAATTTAAAGTCTATGTATGCAATCAGGTGCAGAGACTGACTAGTAGAACAAACAGTTGTTAGTGCATGAGAACAGTGGGTGTAGAGTGGGTAACTTGGGTAACTCACAGTCACACATGATCACGCATGCAAACCTGTCTTTTGTTTGTTAAAGGGGGATTTTTATGTCTTTTGTTCATTTTGGGATGTTTGAGTTTTGAAATGCAACAGTACTACACATCCTATTTGACTTGCCATAGTCAGGTGACCTCTGCCATGAGGCACTCAGCTCTGTAGGCTGCCATTTCAGATCAGTTAAATAAAGATTTGCAATGAGAGAGCACTGAGAAGCCCTGCTGTCTTTAAACACAAAATATGCACGGACTGCTTCACCATCTGAAGAATCACAAATGGTGCTGAACATTGTGCAATCATCAGTGAACGTCCCCACTTCTGACCTTATGATGGAGGAAAGGTCGTTGATGAAGCAGCTGAAGACAGTTGAACCTAGGACACTACCCTGAGGAACTCCTGCAGTGATGTCCTAGGACTGAGATGACTGACCTCCAACAACTACAGCAGATTGTGGTAGTATACAATTCTGCTGCTGCCGATGGACCACAACAGTTACCATTGGCATAGATACCCAGGTTTGGGTTGCTAGGTCAGTTCGAAATCTAAAATAAAAGCAAAATACTGCGAATGTTGGAAATCCAAAATTAAAGCAGAAAATGCTGGAAATACACCAGCATGCCAGGCAGCATCTGTGGAAAGAGAAACAGAGTTAATGTTTTGAGTCTGTATGGCTCTGAAGAAGAGTCAGGGATGGTGATGGTGGTCTGAGAGGTATGGTTCCATGACTATGTCAGGCTGTTGCTTGACTAGTCTGTGAGACAGCTCACCCAATTTTGGCACAAGCCCCCAGATGTTAGTAACGAGGGCTTTTCTAAGCCGACAGGGCTGGGTTTGCCATTATCATTTCTGGTGCCTAGGATGACACCAGGTGGTTTATCCAGTTTCATTCCTATTAGACTTTGTAGCGGCTTATTCAACTGAGTGGCTTGTTAGGCCATTTCAGAGGGCATTTAAGAGTCAACCACATTGCTGTGGGCCTGGAGTCACGTGTAGGCCAGACCGGGTAAGGACGGCAGATTTCCTTCCCTAAAGGACATTAGTGAACCAGATGGGTTTTTATGACAGCTGCAACTCGCTTTTAATTCCAGATTTATTAATTGAATTTAAATTCTACCAGCTGCTGTGGTTGAATTTAAACCCATGTCCCAGAGCATTCACCTGGATTATTAGTCCAGTGATATTACCATTACACCACTGCCTCCCCTCAACTTAGTGAACTTCCTCTGAACTGCTTCCAATGCAAGTATATCCCTCTTTAACTAAGGTGACTAAAACTGTACACAATACTCTAGGTGTGGTCTCACCAATTCCCTGTATGGCTGTAACAAGACTTCCCTGCTTTTATACTCCATCCCCCTTGCAATAAAGGCTAACATTCAATTTGCCTCCCTAATTACTGTTGTACCTGCACGCTAACTTACTGTGTACAAGGACACCCAAATCCCTCTGTACTGCAGCATTCTGTAATCTCTCTCCATTTATCTAATATTGTGCTCTTCTATTCTTCCTGACAAAGTGGAGAACCTCACATTTTCCCACATTATACTTTATTCGCCAAGTTTTTGCCCACTCACTTAACCTATCTCTATCCTTTGTAGACTGTTGTATCCTACCCACAACTTGTTTTCCTATCTGTCTTTGTATCATCAGCAAATTTGGCTACACTTTAGTCATTCCCTTCATCCAAGTCATTAACATAGAGCATAAATAGCTGAGGCCCCAGCACTGATCCCTGTGGCTCTCCACTAGCTACAGTTTGCCATCCCAACTCTCTGTTTCCTGTCATTGGCCAATCCTCTATCCATGCTGTTATATCACCATCAACTCTGTAAGCTCTTATTTTGTGCAGTAATCTTTTATGTGGCACCTTATTGAATGCTTTTTGAACATCTAAATACACCACATCTACTGGTTCTCCTTTATCCATGCTGTTTGTTACATCCTCAAAGAATGTCAATAAATTTGTCAAATATGATTTCCCTTTCACAAAAACCTCTTGACTCTGCCCTGACAGTAGATTTTCTAAATGTCCTGCTACTACCTCTTTAATAACAGATTCAAGCATTTTCCCAATGACAGACATTAGGCTAACTGGCCTACAGTTTCCTGCTTTCCATCCCCCTCCTTTTTGACAAGAGGACAAACCACATTTGTGGTTTTCCAATTCGTTGAGACCTTTCCCAAATCTAGGGAATTTTGGAAGACACAAGCAATACATCTACTGTCTCTGTAGCCACTTCCTTTAAGACCCTAGGATGCAGGCCATCAGGCCCAGGGACTTGTCAGTCTTAAGTCCCATTAGCATTCCGTTGCTTTTTCTCTAGTGATCGTGATTGTTTTAAGTTCCTCCCTCCCTTTTGCCTCTTGATTTTCTATTATTCTTGGGATGCTTTTTGTGTCTTCTATTGTGAGTCTCTGCAATTTCCTTATTTCCCATTATTAATTCCCCAGTCTCATCCTCTAAGGAACCAATGCTCACTTTAGGTGCTCTTTTCCTTTTTATATACTTGTAGAAGTTTTTACTGTCTGATTTTATATTTCTTGTTAGTTTTCTCTCATTTTCCAGTTTTTCCCTCTTCATTATTTTTAGTCATCTGTTTCTGGTTTATAAAACTTTCCCAATCTTCTGGCTTACCACTAATCTTTGCAAAATTGTACGCCTTTTCTTTTGATTTGGTACCTCGCTTAATTTCCTTAGCCACGAAAGAAGTATCCTTCTGGTAGAGTCTTTCTATCTTGATGGCATATACCTTTGTTGAGAGTTATGAAATATTTCTGCTTCTCTACTGTCTTCCTATTTAACCTATTTACCCAGTCCACTTTAGTCAAGTCTGTCTTTACACATTTGTAATTTAAGTTTAAGACACTCATCATGGACCCACGTTTCCCACTCTCAAACTGAATGTGAAATTCCAACATGTTATGATCACTCTTGCCCAGATGATGCTTTACTATGAGGTCTTTAATTAATTCTGCCTCATTACACATTAGATCCAAAATAGCCTGTTAACTGCTAGTGTGTATTGTTTTAAGAAACTGTTCCATGTACACTCTAGGAACTCATCCTCCAGGTTATCTTTGTCAATTTGCATTGCCCAATCAATGTGAATATTATCGCAGTGCCTTTCTTGCAAGCCCCCATTATTTCTTGACAGATACTCTGTCCTACAGTGTAGCTAATCACCCTTTGTGAAAAGAAATAGTCTACGTTTGTTCCAAGTTTCCTTTCTCTCTCCCATTAAATATCTCTTGCACCTCTCTACAAGGCCCTCCTCTGACAAATCACTTTGAGGTAGAAGATTGCTGAAAATCCAGAATAAAATACAGATGCTAGTGCTGTCACAGTAGCCAAGTAAGTTTATTTAAAATCATTTCAAGCACAAACCAATCTTTTGTAGAAAAATACATGAACAGTTTACTGGCCTTGAGAATATACACAGTATCTGGGAAATAACAGAAAGGAAAACGGCTTCAGCATTAAAGGAAATTATGTAATTAGAAGTGAAATTATCAGTAAAATTTCTTTTATTCCACAGATCCTGAAAAGAGAATGAGAGGAAATGACAACATTGGATATAATGGCAGAACCATTAAAGCAAACGCATCATTAAAGTAATAATATCACTGTGAGCAGCGACAATTCACTTTTCCAGTTATTTTAAACATTAAATTTATCCTCAATAAAATCTTCAAACTTGTTCAATGAAGAAACCTAATGATTTCAGCGAATGCAAAATCTTCACATTTTACCTTAGCTCTGTCTTTTCAGAAGTTCTGTTCAATGAAGTTTTATTCTAAACCTTATGCTGGCTCCCAGTGCTGGAGCACAGGGCTAGAGAAGAATCAGGTGGCCTGAGGGGTCAGCACTGTCCCTGTGGGATCCATCTGGTGAATTGTAAAGGATTTTTAAAAAGGGTACAATCATTTTTGCTTGGATCATTCTGAATCTCGTATGATCAGGTGCTGCTGGCACTGTGCAATTGCAGATGGGGTTTGGCAATGTCAGCTGTTTGCAGCAACCTCAGTGGAAGCCTAGCTGAGGAGAAAGAGCTGGACGTGTGTAATTCGACACAAATGGGGTCAGAATAAGGGAACTCGCAGCCAGCTACCGCAATCTCGAGATTGCATATATGCTTTGCTGCTTAACCAATCAGCACTCCCAGGTTCTCTGTCACTGAATCCCCCACTATCAACATCCTGGGGGTTACCATTGACCAGAAACTGAACTGGACTAGCCACATAAATACTGCGGCTACAAGAGCAGGTCAGAGGCTAGGAATTCTGCAGCAAGTAACTCACCTCCTGACTCCCCAGATCCTGTCCACCATCTACAAGGCACAAGTCAGGAGTGTGAAGGAATACGCTCCATTTGCCTGGATGAGTGCAGCTCCCACAACACTCAAGACATTTGCACAATCTATATAAAATAAAGAAGCCCGCTTGATTGGCACCACATCCACCACCTTAAACGTTTATTACCTCAAGCATTGGTGCATAGTAGCACAGTACCATACAAGATGGCCTGCAGCAACTCACCAAGGCTCCTTAGACAGCACCTTCCAAACCCAGGACAAAGGTAGCAGATAGATGGGAACACCACCACCTGGAAGCTCCCCTCCAAGTCAATCACCATCCTGACTTGGAAATATATCACCGTTCCTTCACTGTCGCTGGGTCAAAATCCTGGAACTCCCTCCCTAACAGCACTGTGGGTGTACCTACACCACATGGACTGCAGCGGTTCAAGAAGGCAGCTCACCACCATCTTCTCAAGGGCAATGAGGAATGGGCAATAAATGCTGGCCCAGCCAGCGAAGCCCACATCCCCTGAACAAAAAACCCCCAGAGAATAGTCCTGATAGTAATCTGCTAAACTTCCTGCTATTCTGCTCGTTAACATTGGTCTCTATTGGACTCAACCCCTTGCGTCCATTCCTCACTAAACAGCCACATGAGGGACAGCTGCTCACAAGTCTCTATAATGGGACTGGATATCAGGATGGACAATCTCAAGCATGTAGAGAGACTGAGCTTCTACTGAGGCCTCTGTTGTGCTTTAGTGCATAAGAATGTTGCCTGATATGGGAACGAGAGGTTCGGTCGCACTGAGTTGCAGCATTGGATGGTGGAGAGCATGTGACCTGGTCTAGTATCAGCCTCTGAAACTTCTCATTTGCCTGTTTTTTTCTGGTAACAATTTTCACTCATTGTCAATCTTCTCTCCTCCTTGGTTTAACTACTGAGTCGTTAATTAGGGAGAAAACAGACTTTGTCCCATTATTTTATTACAAGAGAATTTCTTTGTCCTAAATGTGACTATTCCAAAGTTCTAGCATGTGAATAAGGTGGCAGTGAGGGAGAGGCAGTGCTGATGGTACTGATGATATGTAGAGGCAAAACCAACCCTTTATCCAATTAAATTACATTTTAAAAATTAGAAATGGCATAAACATTTTCCCTATTATTGGCCTGAAAGTAATTCTTGCCAGCCTGGGATTAGTGCCATCAGTAATGTCGGCCATCAACAGGCACATTTACTCTGTCCCAGTGCAGGGAGGGGTCTGGAGGCCCTGATAGTGAATCATGCGTAAACGCGAGGCTTGGACTAACCAGCACTTCAACATTGAACTACACATGTAATCTGGGCTCAAATTAAACACCCAGTTTAAAAGAGTGAGTTACATCCTGCGCTACATTAAAGCTGAGTTAATTTGATCTTATATTATTGTTCATCAAACCCTCTCTCTGACACTGACCATACCCTCAGTGCAGGCAATGCCTGCAGCACTGACCACATCCTCAGCACTGGCAATGCCCACAGCACTGACCACACCCTCGGCACTGGCAATGCCCACAGCACTGACCATACCCTCAGTGCTGGCATTCCAACAGCATTGACCATACCCTCAGTGCTGGCAATGCCCTCAGCACTGACCATACCCTCAGTGCTGGCAATGCCCTCAGCACTGACCATACCCTCAGTGCTGGCAATGCCCTCAGCACTGACCATACCCTCAGTGCTGGCATTCCAACAGCATTGACCATACCCTCAGTGCTGGCAATGCCCTCAGCATTGACCATACCCTCAGTGCTGGCAATGCCCTCAGCACTGACCATACCCTCAGTGCTGGCATTCCAACAGCATTGACCATACCCTCAGTGTTGGCAATGCCCACAGCACTGACCATACCCTCAGTGCTGGCATTCCAACAGCATTGACCACAACCTCAGTGCTGGCAATGCCCACAGAACTGACCATACCCTCAGTGCTGGCATTCCAACAGCATTGACCATACCCTCAGTGTTGGCAATGCCCACAGCACTGACCATACCCTCAGTGCTGGCATTCCAACAGCATTGACCACACCCTCAGTGCTGGCAATGCCCTCAGCACTGACCATACCCTCAGTGCTGGCATTCCAACAGCATTGACCATACCCTCAGTGCTGGCAATGCCCACAGCACTGACCATACCCTCAGTGCTGGCATTCCAACAGCACTGACCATACCCTCAGTGCTGGTATTCCAACAGCATTGACCATACCCTCAGTGCTGGCAATGCCCTCAGCACTGACCACACCCTCAGTGCTGGCAATGCCCTCAGCACTGACCATACCCTCAGTACTGGCATTCCAACAGCATTGACCACACCCTCAGTGCTGGCAATGCCCACAAAACTGACCATACCCTCAGTGCTGGCAATGCCCACAGCATTGACCATACCCTCAGTGCTGGCAATGCCCTCAGCACTGACCATACCCTTAGTGCTGGCATTCCAACAGCATTGACCATACCCTCAGTGTTGGCAATGCCCTCAGCACTGACCATACCCTCAGTGCTGGCAATGCCAACAGCATTGACCACACCCTCAGTGCTGGCAATGCCCTCAGCACTGACCATACCCTCAGTGCTGGCAATTCCAACAGCATTGACCACACCCTCAGTGCTGGCAATGCCCTCAGCACTGACCATACCCTCAGTGCTGGCAATTCCAACAGCATTGACCATGCCCTGATCTCTGAAACATGAGTTTCCTCCAGTTGATCCTTCTTTGCCTCAGGCAGTCTCTCAAGATTAAGGAAGATTTTCAGACGCAGCATAAACAAAGCCATTTTCTGGTGAATTAATTACAATCTTTTGAGGATTTTGAAAAAAGGTTCTCACTGAGACCTGCTCCACATTTTCTGCTTTGCATTGTGGATTTTTAAGGCATGTTGATGTGCTTGATGTGCCTAAATGAGTTGACAATTTAAATTTTAAAACTCAGAGAAGAGATATCCTGGTACGTCTTTGCTGTTTCCTTGTTTACCCTGATTTGGATACTTTGGATATTGACAATGATCTTAGCTTGCAAAGCAATGGAACTAACAGAGGAAATTCCCAGCCTCTGTCTACTGGGCACCTCGACAGAGTCACGTTTCTGTTGTTCACATACTGATAGTTCCTGCAGCCAGGAGGGGGGATATAGGCCACAAATTAAACTCCTGGAATGAAACTGCACCACTGAAACCTCACAAAGTCTCAGTCACTGATTGTCAGAAACAAATTAAATCCCTGACAACTAAAGACAATAAGAAGTTATTTTAAAAGCTTTTATGACTTTCTGAGTTCTCACTTTGTTCCAGACTAGACTTGCATGAATCTTATTTTGTCAAGTTTTATAACACAAAATGTACAAAAACAGTTGGAAGGAGTGATGAGTGTTGATGCTCTGGTCACTATGTGAAAACATCTTTAACCGACTTAAAGGAAGAACATTGGAGGGGGAGGGGGAGGGGGAGAGGGAGGGGGGCAGGGTGACGTAATGGTAATGTCACTGAGCTAGTAATTTGGAGGTTCAGGCTAATTGCCTTGGGAGATGGGTTCAAATCCCAACATGCCAGTTGGTGGAATTTAAAATTCAATTAACTAATAAAGAACCTGGAATTTAAAGTAAGTCTCAGTAATGGTGCCGTTATAAAAACCCCTCTGGTTCACTCTGATTCCACCTCTAGGGAAATCTGCCATCTTTACCTGGTCTGGCCTACATGTGACTCCAGGTCCACAGCAATGTGGTTGCCTCTTAACTGCCCTCTAGAACGGCCTCGCAAACCACTCGGTTCAAGAGCAATTAGGGATGGGCAACAAATGCTGGCCTTGCCAGTGATGCCCACATCCCATGAAAGAATTTTTTTAAAAATTAGAAATATTGACCAGCTCTACACCTGGAACAGAGCAGAGTCCATCACTGAGTGCGGAACCTACAGAGGCTCAGGTCTGTGTCTGAGCAAGAGTCAGACTGGGGTCACTTACAGGATACTTCCTACAAAATCAATAGCACTCTATAATCTATAAGAATACAGCCAGTGTGACATTAAACCCCTTTAACCCTACACAGTGTAGAGAACTAAATACAATTAATCAATAGCACAGGATAAACTTGATTGATCCTGGTCACTCTCCCTCCCCCTGCTCACTCTCTCTGGCCCCTCCCTGCACCAGCAGTTACTCTCTCTTTATAGACCCAGTGACACCTCTCCATCCCCAGTCACACTGTCCTTCTCTGTCTCCTAGTCACTCTCACCCTTGATCCACCCCCTGGACACAATCTTATCCCTCAGTCACTCTCACCCTTCACTCTCTTCGTCCTTGGCCTCGAATCCCTCGGTCACCGTCTGTGCCCACGGTCACTTTCACCCCTCGGTCACTCTCCATGCCCTCGGTCAATCTCATCCCTCAGTCACTGCACCCTTGGTCACTCTCTGGGAAATATATTTCGGTTGCTTTGGTCAGGAAGCTTAAATGGGAATTGGTGAAAATTCAGTCTGTCTATTGCTCTGGTGACTCTTCACAAATTGGCTAATTACTGTTACATTTAATTTGCTTCAATGACAGCAAGTCTTTCAGGTGTTGGTTTGTCGACAGGCACTGTTTATGGAGTCAATCTCAGCAGCTGTGTGTAAGAGAAATCCACACACTGTTTATGGCAGTTCTGATTTCACAATGCTGACTATCAGATTAAACTTGTCTCTTTACGTTTACAGGTAAGAGTAACACTGCGGAGAAATTCATTACCTCCTGGTACTGACTGCATGTGTGAATCAAGAGAGCTGTATTCTTTGGGAGACCCCCTGGATAAGAATGATTGGCTGATTTGGGATTTGATATGTGACTAGCGCAGGGTGTGAGTGATTGGCCATGTGTGCTTTCCATCAGGGTAATGACATGATCTGTATATACATACATGAGATTGTGTTAACATGACTGCAACCTCTGCACTGGAACTGCGGGCTCCTGTATCGTCTCACCCTCTTTACCAGGAGACGGTTCTCTGATTACATAATGCTTTTAATTATCACATGACTTATTTTCCTACTCTAAAAGCAGTGTTTGTCCTGTGACCCTGAATCACACTGCCTTTCAGAAAGGACCAATCCCTGTTACCTCCTCAATCTCCAGATTGAGGAACTGCCTAGATATGCAGCAAGGTGAGGTCTGAAACCATTTAAAAAAAAAGTGAAATCCTTCAAAAGGTTGTCTAAAAATTGAACAACAGGTGAGAACGAGATATTCCTTCACATCCACTGTAACCGCAGGCTGAGTCAACTCTGCAGATTAACCAGTGAATCATCGAGAGCAGGGATTAAGGAACCAGGGCCAGGTAGCAAGTGCATAAATAGGGCAGGTATGCAAGGCAGTGTTTGATGTCTGGTTGGCAAATGCCACAGTTACAGTGGCACACGGGTACAATAATGTTTCAGGCTACATGGCAGAACACCTCTGTTGATCTGATAGAAGTCCACCAGCTGAATGAGGTCAGTGAATTTTGTCTGACCAGTGTCCACAGTGAAGTATGTTTGACCATCTTCCTCGCACTGCCCCAAAGAGAGAAAACAGACATTTAAAAGCTGCTCCAAAGACTGCTCTGCTTCCCACAATGCTATTGGTTGGTATCCTTGCCTCACCCCTGACCAATTGGTTGGGAGCTGTCATTTAAGCTGTTACCAGGATTGGGGTGCTTACAAAGCCAGGGCTGATTGGCTCCCTCCCCCAAGGGGAACACCCACCCAACACCGACCCACGGAGTCATTCACTTGGAGCACAAACCCGAACACAAAGAAGGAGTCAGTTATCTGACAACAATTATGATTCATTCTCACATACTCAAAATTAAATCGCAAACACCCACCCTCATTCTTAAATACTGACCATCATAAATTATCTGCTCCTTTCTTGAAGAAACTGACTCTCACTGGGGTACAGTTCCACTCACACTGACTCTCACTGGGGTACAGTTCCACACACACTGACTCTCACTGGGGTACAGTTCCACACACACTGACTCTCACTGGGGTACAGTTCCACACACACTGACTCTCACTGGGGTACAGTTCCACACACACTGACTCTCACTGGGGTAAGTTCCACTCACACTGACTCTCACTGGGGTACAGTTCCACACACACTGACTCTCCCTGGGGCACAGTTCCACATACGCTGACTCTCCCTGGGGTACAGTTCCACACACGCTGACTCTCACTGGGGTACAGTTCCACTCACACTGACTCTCACTGGGGTACAGCTCCACACACACTGACTCTCACTGGGGTATGGTTCCACACACACTGACTCTCACTGGGGAACAGACCCACACACACTGACTCTCAGAGGTAGACAGTTGCACACACAATGACTCTCACTGGTGGACAGTTGCACACACACTGATTCTCGCTGCTAGACAGGTGCAGACACACTGACTCTCACTGGGGTACAGTTCCACACACTGACACTCACTGTGGTACAGTTCCATTAGCACTGACTCTCAGAGGTAGACAGTTGCACACACACTGACTCTCACTGGGGTACAGATCCACACACATTGACTCTCACTGGGGTACATTTCCACACACACTGACTCTCACTGGGATACAGTTCCCCACACACACTGACTCTCACTGGGATACAGTTCCCCACACACACTGACTCTCACTGGGGTACAGTTCCACAAACACTGACTCTCACTGGGGTACAGTTACACACACACTGACTCTCACTGGGTTACAGTTCCACACACACTGACTCTCACTGGGGTACAGTTCCACAAACACTGACTCTCACTGGGGTACAGTTCCACACACACCGAGTGTCACTGGGTTACAGTTCCACAAACACTGACTCTCACTGGGGTACAGTTCCACAAACACTGACTCTCACTGGGGTACAGTTCCACACACACCGAGTGTCACTGGGTTACAGTTCCACAAACACTGACTCTCACTGGGGTACAGTTCCCCACACACACTAACCCTCACTGGGGTACAGTTACGCACACACTGACTCTCACTGGGTTACAGTTCCACACACACTGACTCACTGGGTTACAGTTCCACAAACACTGACTCTCACTGGGGTACAGTTCCCCACACACACTGACCCTCACTGGGGTACAGTTACGCACACACTGACTCTCACTGGGGTACTGTTCCACACACACTGACTCTCACTGGGGTACAGTTCCACACACACTAGCCAGAATTTTTCGCTGAGTGGGCAGGTGCTGCCCAACCCACTCAACTGGACTATAGTGCCTGATGACACCTGGCATGTGTCCTGATGTCATCGTGCACCTGTGTGATTTTTCGGTGGGTGAGAGACCGCTATATTCGGAGGAACGCACCCCTGACATTTAAGAGGGTTATTATGCCCATTAATGGTGCAATTAACTAGGATTTTTTGCTCCCTGTGCAACGTTCTGTTTGGCGGGAGGGTGAGTCGGACAGGCGGCCTATGCATTTTTCATGAAACCCGATCCACGGGCAGGATGAGGTTTCCATTATTAAATTAAAAAAACAAAAATTCATGCACACGCTTTTTATAATGTCTCTGCTCAGGCGACTGCTGGAGTTGCAGGGACATTTTTTACTAGATGTAAAAATCTAGTTGATACTTTTGAAGTCTTCGGCTCCCTGGGGCAGCTCCCTGCCTTCAGGTAGCTTTCTGTGAGCTCTCCCCCACATACGCACTGACTTCAGCGCTCGCCCCCCCTTCCAGCCCCCAACCCAGGCAGCGCTGATCATACCAGCGCGTTCTTCATGCTGACTGGCTGTTAATTCATCACCAGCATGAAATCGCGGTCGGGGTGCCGTTCACAGGTGGCAGACAGTTCCCTGGCCACACCCAGGCCTGCCAATCGCACCCACACACCGACATAAACATCCTGCCCACTGACTCTCACTGGGGAACAGTTCCATACACACTGACTCTCACTGGGGTACATTTCCACACACACTGACTCTCACTGGTGGGCAGTTGAAGCACACACTGACTCTCACTGGGATACAGTTCCCCACACACACTGACTCTCACTGGGATACAGTTCCCCACACACACTGACTCTCACTGGGATACAGTTCCCCACACACACTGACTCTCACTGGGATACAGTTCCCCACACACACTGACTCTCACTGGGATACAGTTCCCCACAAACACTGACTCTCACTGGGGTACAGTTCCCCACACACACTAACCCTCACTGGGGTACAGTTACGCACACACTGACTCTCTGGGTTACAGTTCCACAAACACTGACTCTCACTGGGGTACAGTTCCCCACACACACTGACTCTCACTGGGGAACAGTTCCACACACACTGACTCTCACTGGGAGACAGTTCCACACACACTGACTCTCACTGGGATACAGTTCCACACACACTGACTCTCACTGGGGTACAGTTCCACACACACTGACTCTCACTGGGGTACAGTTACGCACACACTGACTCTCACTGGGGTACTGTTCCACACACACTGACTCTCACTGGGGTACAGTTCCACACACACTAGCCAGAATTTTTCGCTGAGTGGGCAGGTGCTGCCCAACCCACTCAACTGGACTATAGTGCCTGATGACACCTGGCATGTGTCCTGATGTCGTCGTGCACCTGTGTGATTTTTCGGTGGGTGAGAGACCGCTATATTCGGAGGAACGCACCCCTGACATTTAAGAGGGTTATTATGCCCATTAATGGTGCAATTAACTAGGATTTTTTGCTCCCTGTGCAACGTTCTGTTTGGCGGGAGGGTGAGTCGGACAGGCGGCCTATGCATTTTTCATGAAACCCGATCCACGGGCAGGATGAGGTTTCCATTATTAAATTAAAAAAACAAAAATTCATGCACACACTTTTTATAATGTCTCTGCTCAGGCGACTGCTGGAGTTGCAGGGACATTTTTTACTAGATGTAAAAATCTAGTTGATACTTTTGAAGTCTTCGGCTCCCTGGGGCAGCTCCCTGCCTTCAGGTAGCTTTCTGTGAGCTCTCCCCCACATACGCACTGACTTCAGCGCTCGCCCCCCCTTCCAGCCCCCAACCCAGGCAGCGCTGATCATACCAGCGCGTTCTTCATGCTGACTGGCTGTTAATTCATCACCAGCATGAAATCGCGGTCGGGGTGCCGTTCACAGGTGGCAGACAGTTCCCTGGCCACACCCAGGCCTGCCAATCGCACCCACACACCGACATAAACATCCTGCCCACTGACTCTCACTGGGGAACAGTTCCATACACACTGACTCTCACTGGGGTACATTTCCACACACACTGACTCTCACTGGGATACAGTTCCACACACACTGACTCTCACTGGGGTACAGTTCCATACACACTGACTCTCACTGGGGTACAGTTCCACACACACTGACTCTCACTGGGGTACAGTTCCACACACACTGACTCTCACTGGGGTACAGTTCCACACACACTGACTCTCACTGGGGTACAGTTCCACACACACTGACTCTCACTGGGATGCAGTTCCATACACACTGACTCTCACTGGGATACAGTTCCATACACACTGACTCTCACTGGGGTACAGTTCCCCACATACACTGACTCTCACTGGGGTACAGTTCCCCACATACACTGACTCTCACTGGGGTACAGTTCCACACACACTGAATCTCACTGGAGTACAGTTCCACACACACTGACTCTCACTGGGATACAGTTCCATACACACTGACTCTCACTGGGGTACAGTTCCCCACATACACTGACCCTCATTGAGGTACAGTTCCACAAACAATGACTCTCACTGGAGTACAGTTCCACACACACTGACTCTCACTGGGGTTACAGTTCCACACACACTGACTCTCACTGGAGTACAGTTCCACAAACACTGACTCTCAGAGGTAGACAGTTGCACACACAATGAATCTCACTGGTGGACAGTTGCACACACACTGGCTCTCCCTGAGGTACAATTCCACACACACTGACTCTCACTGGAGTACAGTTCCAAACACACTGACTCTCACTGTGGTACAGTTCCACAAACACTGACTCTCAGTGGAGTACAGTTCCACACACACACAGACTCTCACAGGTGGACATTGCACACACACTGACTCTCACTGGGGCACAGGTCCACGCACACACTGACTCTCACTTGGGTACAGTTCCACACACACTGACTCTCACTGGGGTACAGATCCACACACACTGGCTCTCCCTGGGGTACAGTTCCAAACACACTGACTCTCACTGGGGTACAGTTCCCCACTCACTAACTGTCACTGGGCTACAGTTCCACACACACTGACTCTCACTGGGGTACAGTTCCACACACACTGACTCTCACTGGGGTACAGTTCCACACACACTAACTCTCACTGGGGTACAGTTCCACACACACACTGACTCTCACTGGGGTAAAGTTGCACAAACACTGACTCTCACTGGAGTACAGTTGCACACACACTGATTCTCAATGGGTTACAGTTCCACACACACTGGCCAGAATTTTTTGCTGAGTGGGCAGGTGCTGCCCAACCCACTCGACTGTACTATAGCGCCTGATGACGCCTGTCATGTGTCCTGATGTCGTCGTGCACCTGTGTGATTTTTCGGTGGGTTAGAGACCGCTATATTCGGAGGAATGCACCCCTGACATTTAAGGGGGCTTTTATGCCCATTAATGGTGCAATTAACTAGGATTTTTTGCTCCCTGTGCAACTTTCTGTTTGGCGGGAGGGTGAGTCGGACAGGCGGCCTATGCATTTTTAAACAGGAAAAAATAAAGGCTTCAAAAGGTGAAAAATTGTTACTGTATCATAATCAGTCACCTGAAAATTTAAGTAATGAAAATGCCGTCCACTGCAATTTATTTATATTTCATTTCATCGCGGAAATCTCATCCCGCCCGTGGATGTGGTTTGATGAAAAATGCAACGGCCGCCTAGCCGATTCACTCCTCTTCCAGCCGTAAGGTTGGACAGGCTTCTAAAAATAACAGACCATTTATGGGCACAATTGCCCCCTTAATTGTCGGCGGGCACACTTCCGAGCTTTGCGCGCCCGAGCCGACTGAACTGTTGCGCGAGCGCGGGATGATGTTGGGACGCTCACCCAACGTCATCTCACGCGATTTCGCGCCCGATCGGA
Source organism: Cetorhinus maximus (assembly GCF_964194155.1). Classification (NCBI taxonomy): domain Eukaryota; kingdom Metazoa; phylum Chordata; class Chondrichthyes; order Lamniformes; family Cetorhinidae; genus Cetorhinus; species Cetorhinus maximus. The sequence continues at coordinate 13,620,490 of NC_135903.1, read as the reverse complement.
TCGGGCCTGCGCCCGCCTGCGCAGGGTAAAATTCAGCCCCCTGACGCTCACTGGGATACTGCCCCAGCGCAGGCACAAACGCCCCCTGAGCAGCGAGTGCTCAAACTACCGAATGTCATTGTGCAAATGCATATTTCTTTTGCTCAGCCATGGTAGAGACTCATTGGGTCTGTGAACTGCTGGATGAATAGTTCTGGTCAGTCTCAGGTCCATCTGGTTTCTGGCGATTATGATCAATGTTGGATCACGTGCAGAAGAAGCTTTTAACCGAATATGACCAAATAATTCTAAAGAAGGAAATTACCGGAACAACCAGGAAGTGCTTGGTCTTGTGATGGTGGCTGAGGGTCAGCACAAAGCTTTTGGGTGCCCTCTGACTCTCCCTAATCAGAAAAACACTGTATCAAGAGAAAAGGACACAAATAAATATCTCTCAAATATCTCAAATATCTCTCAAATAAATATCTCTCAGTCTGAGCAGTATTGAAACCCAAGTCAATTCTTATGCAGAGGGCTGACCCTTGTCCTGTTATTATCACATTCTGCTTTCTTACCTTTATGCCACTATCAGCACCTTCTTTAACCCTTACCATTACCATTAGCACTCCCATGTCTTTTTGTCCATGGCGTCTTTGTCAATCTCTCTTTAGCCCCCACTTATCGCTGGCCCATCCAGCTTCACCTGCTCCACTCCCCCCTTAAACAGTATAAATTTAATCACGTTTCTCATTCTGTTTAGTTCTGAAGAAGAGTCATACGGACTCGAAACGTTACCCCTGTTTCTTTCTCCACAGATGCTGTTAGGCCTGCTGAGTTTTTCCAGCATTTTCTGTTTTTATTCCAACTCTTATTAACTTGTGCTGTTTATTCCCATTTTGCCTTCCTGTTCAATATCTGAGCACCAATAACACGACTGGAATATTCGCAATAACGTACGGCCAATGGTAAATATGGGAAACAGTTGTGCTTGTGGTGCAGGGGCTCTAGGTGGACCTCATAATATCCCAGTCAAATGGTAATTGATCTAAGAGAGATCCAACTGCTCTTTGGATATTGGAAACAGTGTCGACCAAAAATTGGTGACTTTACCCACACGGAGCAGGCAGGCAAAATTTAACACCCAACCATGTAAGGAGTTATTATAGCAGGAGTTCGGTCAAAGAGGTAGGATTTAAGGAATTTAAAATAGGAGGGAGAGGGAGAGAGGCAGAGAGGCTTAGGGAGGCAATTCCTGAGCTTAGGGACCAGGCAGCTGAAGGCACATCGTTAATGGTGGGGCAATCAAAATTGGAGATGCTCAAAAGGTCAAATTAGAGGAGCCCAGAGATCTTGGAGGGTTCTAGGGCTGGAGGAGATTACAAAGATAGGGAGGGATGAAGTCATGGAGGGAACATGGATGAGAATTTTAAAATTGAGTGTTAATGGAGGTCAGCGAGTACAGGGGCGATAGGGAAAGGGCACTTGCTGTGAGTTAGGGCATGGGCAGTAGAGCTTTGGATGAAGTTATGTAGAGCAACATTTACAGAGGGTTGAAGATGAAAAACTGGCTGGGACAGCATTTGAACAGTGGAGAATTGATAGATACAGTCAGTGACACAGGACAGTGTAATTAGGAAAGTCTTTCATGTTAAAGAGTGTAGATGATCTTGGTGGTGGATTTTACAGCTCGACTTGACTCCTGTGCAATCTGATTGACCCTCTGGTGGCCAGAATAAATTTGCTTGATCTGAGAATGGACCTGCAGGGGTGAGCCAGGGTTTTGGTGGGGAGGCGGTGGGGATAAGTGAAATAAATACCATCAGCTCAGTTAATGTAACTAACACGTGTCAGAATTTCCCATAGACCCATAGACCTCTACAGCACAGAAGGAGGCCAATCGGCCCATTGTCTCTGTGCCAGACAACAAAGATCTGACTATACTGATCCCATTTTCCAGCACTTGGCCCATAGCCCTGGAGGATATGGCAATGCAAGTGAATATCTAAATACTTCTTAAATGTTACGAAAGTTTCTGATTCAACCACCCTTTCAGGCAGTGAGTTCTAGACTCCCACCACCCTCTCGGTGAAAATATTTCTCCTCAGCTCCCCGCTTAGCTGTCTACCTCTTACCTTAGATCTGTGCCCCCTGGTTATTGACCACTCCACTCATGGAAAAAGTGCCTTCCTATCCACCCTATCTATGCCCCTCATGTTCTTATACACCTCTATCAGGTCCCCTCTCAACCTTCACCGCTTCAAGGAAAACAACCCCAGCCTATCCAATCTTTCCTCATAGCTCAGACCCTCCAATCCAGGCAGCATCCTGGTAAATCTCCTCTGCACCCTCTCCAATGCAATCACATTCTTCCTATAATGTGGTGACCAGAACTGCACGCAGTACTCCAGCTGTGGCCTAACCAGCATTTTATACAGTTCCAGCATAACCTCCTTGCTCTTGTATTCTATGCCTCAGCTAATAAAGGCAAGTATCCCATAGGATTTCTTAACTACCTTATCTGCCTGCCCCACTACCTTCAGGGATCACGTCAAATGCATTACCCTCATCAACACTCCTGGTTACCTCCTCAAAAAATTTGATCAAAATTGTCAAACATGACCTTCCCTTAACAAATCCATGCTGACTATCCCATTAATCTGTGTCTCTCCAAGTGCAGATATATTCTGTCCCTCAGAATTCTTTCTAGTAACTTCCCACCACTGAGGTTAGACTGACTGGCCTGTAATTTCCTGGTCTATCCCTTCCTCCCTTTTTTAATAATGGGGCAACATTTGCGATCCTTCTGTCCTCTGTCACCTCACCTGTGGCCAGAGAGGATTTGAAAATTACTGCCAGGGCCCCTGATATCTCTTCCCTTGCCTCCCTCAACAGCCTGGGATACATCTCATCCGGGCCTGTGGATTTATCCACTTTTAAGGCCACTAAACCCGCTAGTACCTCCTCTCTCTCGATGTTAATTTCCTCTAATATTTCACAGTCCTCCACCCTGATGTCTATACCTGCATCGTCCTTTTCCATTGTGAAGACCGATGCAAAGATTTCATTGAGGACTGGACCCAGACTGGGTTATTGATCCAAAAACCAATGTGAGGTGGGGCTTGGGATTCTGGCTCCGCCCTTTCACCTGGGTTTGAGGTTCTGAGGCGATGCTGCACTCAGCTCTGACCCTCGAGTCAGAGTCAGTGACTGACATACGTTACTGGTAATGGTGGAAGGAAGCTAGTTAACCCAACTAGCTAGCAGGCCATTGCTGGTTTACTTGGAATTCTGGGTACTCCCCGCTCACTCACTCAGGGACCCCCAAGCCGGTTTGCTCCGGCTTCTATGTGTCCTATTCTTTAGTTTATCTGCAGTCAGTGAATTCCTTGTTCCCTCTCAGTTCATGGGCTCTCTCATTCACTGCAAAATTCCTCTGAAATGAGACAGCTAAACCCCCCCCTACCCCAGTCAGTCGCATTGCTCACCCATCAATGTGGCCATGTTGGATAATCAGTCTGTGAGCTTCCTCTCTCGAGATCCGTCCATGAAACCAGGGCTGACTCCTGTGTATCGCTAGATCCAAGATAAATGAAATTGTTATTGTACATATTACACCTCAGACTCTGCTCTTAATCCAACTTCATAGCAGGTAGAGACCCTGCTGCAACAACTGGCATTGGGCTAGAAACATCTGCACAATATACCCACACTAAACCTGCTGCCAGTGACTCTGTCCCACTGTCTGTGAAGCTTCACTCCTCCTGTCTCTACCTGGACCATCCCTCATGTTCAAATAGGGACTGGACTGTCCCTCCTGGAACCAGGATTCCTGCAGAACGCATCAGGTTGTGGGAGCTTGATGCCTGAGTGACCCCACCCCCCCGGTGGCCAGAATAAATTTGCTTGACCTGAGAATGGGCCTGCATGGGTCCCTCTGTGTCCTCAATAATCACATGGGTCTCTGAGTGTTCCCGGGTTTCTGCTACAACACTGATTATAATATTTTTTTAAAAGTGATCTCCTATTAGGGAACCAGACAGGTCAGGTGACAGAAGTATGTGTAGGCGAACATTTTGGGTCCAGCGACCACAATGTCATTAGTTTTAAGCTAATTATGGATAAGGATAGGTCTGGTCCTCGAGTTGAGATTCTAAATTGGAGAAAGGCCAATTTTGTGGAAATGAGAAAAGATCTAGGAAGAGTGGATTGGGATAAGTTGTTTTTCTGGCAAGGATGTGTTCAGTAAGTGGAAGGCATTCAAAGACGAAATTTTGAGAGTGCAGAGTTTGCATGTTCCTGTCAGGATTAAAGGCACAGTTAACAGGCATAGGGAACCTTGGTTTTCAAGGGATATTGGTGATCTGGTTAAGAAGAGGAGAGAGGTGTATAGCAGGTATAGGCAACAAGAAGCAAATGAGGTACTTGTAGAGTATAGAAAATGTAAGAAAATACTAAAAAAGGAAACCAGGAAGGCAAAAAAGAAGACGTGAGGTTGCTTTGGCAGATAATGTGAAGGTAAACCCAAAGGGTTTCTACAAGTGTATTAAGAGTAAAAGGATAGTAAGGGACACAATTGGTCCCCTTGAAGATCAGAGTGGTCGTCTATGTGTGGAGCCTCACGAGATGGGGGAGATCTTAAACAGTTTTTTTGCATCAGTATTTACTCAGGAAACTGGTGTAGTGTATAAGGAAGGAAGGGAAACAAGCAGTAGTGTCATGGAACATATAGTGATTAAAGAGGAGGAGGTGCTTGCTGCCTTACAGCGAATAAAGGTAGATAAATTCCCCGGGCCTGGCATGATATTCCCTCGGACCTTGAGGGATACTAGTGTAGAAATTGCAGGGGCCCTGGCAGAAATATTTAAAATGTCCTTAGTCACGGGTGAGGTGCCGGAGGATTGGATGGTAGCTCATGTTGTTCCATTGTTTAAAAAAAACTCCAAAAGTAAACCAGGTAATTACAGGCCAGTGAGTCTGACGTCAGTAGTAGGTAAATTATTGGAAGGTGTTCTGAGAGATCGGATATATAATTATTTGGACAGCCAAGGGCTGATTAAGGATAGTCAGCATGGCTTTGTGCGTGGTAGGTCGTGTTTAACGAACCTTGTAGAGTTTTTCGAGGAGGTTACCAAGAAAGTAGATGAAGGAAAGGCTGTGGATGTTGCCTACATGGACTTTAGTAAGGCCTTTGACAAGGTCCCACATGGGAGGTTAGTTCAGAAGGTTCAGACACTTGGTATCCATGGAGAGGTGGTAAACTGGATTCGAAATTGGCTGTGTGGGAGAAGACAGAGAGTGATAGTGGATGATTGCTTCTCAGACTGGAGGTCTGTGACTAGTGGTGTGCCTCAGGGATCTGCACTGGGACCATTGTTGTTTGTTGTCTATATCAATGATTTGGATGATAATGTGGTGAATTGGATCAGCAAGTTTGCTGATGACACTAAGATTGGAGGCGTTGTGGACAGTGAGGAAGGCTTTCAAAGCTTGCAGAGAGATCTGGGCCAACTGGAAAAATGGGCCAGAAAATGGCAGATGGAATTTAATGCGGAAAAGTGTGAGGTGTTACATTTTGGAAGGTCAAACCAAGGTAGGACATACACAGTAAATGGTAGGGCACTGAGGAGTGCGGAGGAACAAAGGGTTCTGGGAGTTCAGATACATAATTCCCTGAAAGTGGCGTCACAGGTAGACAAGGTTGTAGAGAAAGCTTTTGGCATACTGGCCTTCATAAATCAAAGTATTGAGTATAGGAGTTGGGATGTTATGGTGAGGTTGTATAAGACATTGGTGAGGCCAACTTTGGAGTATTGTGTGCAGTTCTGGTCGCCTAACTACAGGAAGTATATCAGTAAGATTGAGAGAGTGCAGAGAAGATTTACTAGGATGTTGCCGGGTCTTAAGGAGTTGAGTTACAGGGAAAGATTAAACAGGTTAGGACTTTATTCCTTGGAGCGTAGAAGAATGAGGGGAGATTTGATAGAAGTTTACAAAATTGTGAGGGGTATAGACAGAGTAAATGCAAGTAGGCTCTTTCCACTTAGATTAGGAGAGGTAAACACGAGAGGACATGGCTTTAGGGTGAAAGGGGAAAGGTTTAGGGGGAACATTAGGGGGAACTTCTTCACTCAGAGAGTGGTGAGAGTGTGGAACGAGCTACCATCTGACATGGTAAATGCGGGCTCACTCTTAAGTTTTAAGAATAAATTGGATAGATACATGGATGGGAGAGGTCTGGAGGGTTATGGACTGGGTGCAGGTCAATGGGACTAGCGGAATAATATTTCGGCACAGACTAGAAGGGCCGAATGGCCTGTTTTCTGTGCTGTAGTGTTCTATGGTTCTATGGTTCTATGATAACTGCAACACCGCCTGTTAGTGTTTCTCCACTTACAAAGTGATCTGTGTAATCTGGAGAGTAGGTGGGGAAAAAACCTCCTTGATAAGCACAAGTAAAGAGAGAGAGAGCGAGAGAGAGATAAGAGAACAACAGAGAAACGGAGATAGACCGAGGGAGAGAGAGGGACAGGGTTAGAGAGAGAAGATAAGGACAGGAAACAGAGAGACAGCAAGACAGAGAAAGGGAGACAGACAGGCAGTGATAGAGAACGAGGAATAGACAGAGAGAGAGAGGTAGAGAGAGGAAGAGAGAGGGAGAGACAAGCATAGAGACAAAAACAGAGAGACAGTGACAGAAAGAGGAAGAGAGACAGATGGACAGAAAGAGAGAAAGATAGAGAGAGAGAGAGATGAAGACAGGGAGAAGGAGGGAGAGAGAGGAAATGAGAAAGGGAGAGAGAGGGGGACAGAGAGACAGAGAGAGGGAGTGAGACAGAGGAAGAGACAGAGATAGAGACAGGGAGAGGAAGAAGAGCATAGGAATTAGGAGCACGAGTAGGCCACTCTGCCCCTTGAGCCTGCTCTGCCATTCAATGAGACCATGGCTGATCTGATTGTAACCGCAACTCCATATTCCTGCCTACCCCCGATAACCTTTGTTAATCAAGAATCTATCTACCTCT